>NC_092210.1:86215630-86352782 GCF_043381705.1 Parasteatoda tepidariorum | reverse complement strand
ATATATTTATATAAATATATATAAATATATAGCTGTCATTTTGAAAGGATTGAGTGAAATATGATTTTCTATCAAATTTTACTCATTATAAAGGTTTTTGTTAAAGCTCTATTTTCTTCACAATTATAAAACGAAACAATGCTTTAGGTTTTTCTTCTGTTATGTTGAAAACTTAAACCCTAATTTCTGGAAACAATAGATGATTTGAAGTCAAGCTTTTGTTCCTTTTTTTTCAGTAAATCATGTTACAGTATCTTCATATTTCAATTTATGAGTGAGGATTTTCCTTTCAGTTACAAGCAAAAAAATATTCACTTATATTTTCAAACAATATAAAATTTTTTATAAAAGGATTTATTAAACAAACACATTAAATTAATGAAAATATAAAATTAATTTCTACTATCCATACATAATTTTTGTCCAATTTTTTTTTGTTTCTCTTCTGAGAAAAATGGCTTTTAAAAAAGTGTTCATTAGTAAGTTTTATTTTTTTAACACTTTGAAGAATTTTATGAGTTTTTTAATTAATTCTAAACAATGTATAAAAAAAAATTGATATTTTATGATCCCAAAATATCATACTTCAATTATTCCGGTTGTGTTTATTTATAGATTTATTTTTTTTCATGTTTATTAGTTTTATAAAATTTCCTCTTTGAATTGTTAGATCCAAAATTTTACGACAAACTTATTTTTGAGAGAAGCTTGAAGTTTGGAGCTCAATGTCACTCAAAGTTAACATAGACTCATTCAACTTTAAATTTAAAAGAAGAAAATCATATTTTATGTTTGTTGGATAGTACAAAATTAATACAGATACAGTTGGATAGTACAGAAAATTGGCTTATGAAGAAAACGAAAAATAATAAATTTTTTCAGTTATGATTGATAAAAGTTAATTTTTGAATCATTATCCGTTCCATTTTCAAAACAAAAAGGAAATTCGGCCTATCTCATTGTTTTTTTAAAATATTTTGTCAGAGTTTCTAAAATTAATCAATGTTTTTCGAATATTTTAGTGTATTCATGATTGACAGCGGAAAATGTAAATGCAGTGCTTACATTAAACATTATTTATATTGATGTTTTAACATTTAAAAGACAACGTTTTAATGACGGTAAATAATTTGAATAATAAGCTAATAAATTTATCTGAAACATAAATATCAAAGCTTGCACTGAATGCATTTCATAATTTTAAAACAAATATATCTTTAAGTTAAAATACATCTATTTCTAAAGTATATTTCTGGTTCAGTAGCATGAATAATTTTAAAATAGAAACAAATAAGATTTAATACAATTAAATAGCTAATTAATAATTGTATATAAAAAAAATTAAAATATTCCTAAAAATACAAAATTTGAATTAAAAATACTGAGTTAATTAATTCTTTAATAAAAAACATGGAAATGTTCAATTCGGTGTACACAGGAACAAAAAAAAATAGTTTATAAAAATATAATGAATAAATATCATTTAAATAAATTTAAGCCAATTTAAATGTAAAATGTTGTTTGAAATATATAAAAAAATGTTACGCAAAATAGAAACGGTTGTTAAGGATAGTATTTACAAAATTATTATGGACGTTTATTTTGAAGAAAGATTTATTTTTTATTGATTTTATGTGAGGTAATTTCTTTTTATGAAAATATCAAAGAATCTAAATGTTGCTAATTTTTGTTATTTTTTTCACAATTTGCGATCAATTTTGTAATATTTTAATTAAAAAATGCATAATTGTATCAAAAAAATTTCTTATTTTATACATAAGGATTAAAAAATAAATTCACCTTAGATATTTTAAAAATTTTCTTGAGAAAGTTTATTTAAGAAAAATCATTATTTTACTACAAATAGATAATATAATAAAGATGTATATCATGATTATTTGATAAAAAAAGAAGGTTCAGAATAAGTTGCGAATGAAGCTAACTGATGTACATCATAAATGCAAATGCATAACTTTTTGTTTAATGTTTGCAAAAGATTATGAACCTGAACAGTCAAACAGTAAGATTTAGGTTGTGTTTGTTTACTAATACTTTCCGTGAACTGTTCTATTGTTGCAGATTTTGTCATTTTTCCAAGCTGAATTTTCTAAATAAGTGTATTTGTAATGCATTATATTTCTTTAAATATTTTGCATCATCTTGGTGGTTAAAATTAATTTCTCTATTTTCTGTCTAAATAGCATATATTTTTTTTTATAAGTACGAAAAAGGAAAAATTTTGGTTCATTGAATACATTGTATTTATTTTGTTTCAACTTTTGGATGTATAATAACATGCACATTGCGTTGTTGTGATAACTCTTTTCTAATAATGAATTATTAAAAATAAGCACTGATGTATGATCATTATCAAAAACACTTGTAAATACTGCATTTGCTAATGTACTTTTTTTAAAAATTATATAATCTTATCAAGGTCACATGTTAGATTTTAATAGTTAAAAATACGTTAAAAAAGTTAACAATGCTTCTCTAAAATTTCTTCCAGTTTAATTATTTTTATCAATATTTTAATTGCTTTTTTTAAAATGAGTAAGTTCGTAATTTTTTTTCATGACTTTTAATATTAAAATGTTATATTTTCTTTTTACTAACTTAAAGTTATTTATTTGCTTTTATACTTTTAATCATGCATTTTTATATTGTGGGAAAATGATTAAGTCATTTCTGGTAAGGACAGTGATGGTAAGAATATCAATATTCAATTATCAATATTCAGTGTTGAGTAGAGTGTTAACATTTATTTATAAAATTATATTTTATAAACTTTTTTAAAACTTGACATTTTGCTCAAAAATGACGTAAGTCTCGAATTTTAAAAATAAAATCTTGTGGGCTTTCATGTCTTAAAGTAGTAAATGATCATATAGATGATCAGATATGAGATAATGTTTTATTTAACATTTTATTTATTTTTAGTTATTAATTTATGTTTTATATAATTTTTATTTGCATTATTTAGCATCTAAAAACATTGTCAAAAAAATGTTAAAGAAATTGTAAAAACAAATCTATGTCACAACAGTGAATTAACTCTTATTCCTTGGAACATAATTTTTTTTTTTTGCTTACCTACTTCTTCTATCATTCTGAAATGTTTGTTTATGCCGTTTCTCTTTACAGACTCTAGAATAAGTGAATTCTGTTTTAGCATCTAGAATGACAAGAGAATGACATCATTCAACGCATACTGATTTAAAATTACATTGAACAAAGACACACCTACGAAATTGTATAATTTAGTGGAACAGAACGATTAGATTTATAAAAGGACAGATTGGAGTGTCGAGTATTTTTGAAAAGCTTGACTCGAGATTACTTTGAATACCATTTTTTTTCTTCAAATAAGAATAATACGTTATTAATTATTTCTAAACTTAAGTTGCACTTAAATACATTTATTCCATTTATATATTTTATCAATAAATAAGGGTTTTAGAAACATTGCGGGCCAACATAATTATTTGCATCAATCACTTGCATTTCAAACTAGGATAAGTGAATTGGCCAGAATTAATCTTGCATCGACCCAATTTCTTATGCTAAATAGTAAGAGTGGTACCTGCAGTCAAAACTGACATTTAATCTTTGCACTTTCAGTGAGTGTTTTTCCTTTTTATACTATCCCTGATGATTGCAAGTATTCTAAGTTGAAACAAAATTTAAACAATTGCAATATTGAGAATTGGTTGTCTCATGATTGTTGCATGAATTGCAATAAATTATGAATGTTTAAATAAGATATAATTGTTTGAATAAGCTATGCAACAAAATATATTGATCAAAGTATACACTGAGTGGCCAAATTATTATGACCACCTCAGAGTTTTATGCAAATGAGTTATTGCGTCACAGCGTTGCCGCTAGAGGGCAAGATAACCATAACACGGGAATGCTGGACAAGTGAGTCATCAGTTATACTGTGTTGCTTGCTCAGATATGGGAAAGAAAAGTGATTTAACTGAATTTCAACGTGGAATGATTGTGGGTGCGAGATGTGTCGGAACAAAACGGCTGCACTTGTGAAATGTTCTAGAGCAGCAGTTGTTAATGTGTACAAAGAATGGACAATCAAGCAAAAAACTGGATCTCAACGTCCGACTTGTGGTCGTTACGGGGTACTGAATGCTCGATCAGAGAGAAGGCTGGCCAGGGTTGTGCAGCGCAATAGGAGAGCAACAGTGCGACAAATTGCAAGTGATCTTAATCAAGGAGCAACTATGAACGTCTCTGAACGTATTGTTCGACGCACATTGCGCCGTATAGGGTATGGAAGCAGACCACTGAAGGGGTGGTCATAATAATTTGGCCACTCAGTGTATGTCCAAAGACAGACTACACCTGATCGCTGTCCCGTATGGGGCTAGAGTCCCGTATGGGGCTAGAGAGAATATTATCTTGGAGGATCCGGCGATGGTATATGATTTTCTGTCGGTCTTCTCGACTTGGTCTAACCTTGTTCTTGGCCAAGTGGAATAATTAACAACAATATGTCCAAAGAGTGTTTTAATAGGATACCGTGTTTTTATGTTGCCCATTACGCAATGCATTTTTAGGTTATTTTTACTCAAAATGTCAAAGTTAATATTGTCCCGTAGTTTGACTAAGATTTCGATTTATTTTACTATTACTTAAACTGCTTTAAATTCACTTCCTTATACAGATTTTACATTAACGATAAAAACAAAAAGCAAAGAAAATACTTAATAGAAATTATTTTTAAACAATCATTTTAACCAAAAGCAACTTTAATAAGCATTATTTAGTATTATTTAATTGATGAAAAGAATAAATATTTAACTATTTCTGTCGTGTATTTAAGTGTTTAAATACGGCAGTTCAAGCAAAGTTGGTCAAGGTCATAGTCTTAACAAAAAGGGAAGAAAAGATAATCATGGTTGAATACAGAATAACCATAATCAAAACAAGTTGAATGGTGATATTCGCTGCCATCATCCTTAATATAGTATGTGATTTCCTTAATTTAAAATACACAGAACGCTTGACTTCCATAAATTAAATTAATATTTAATTTATTCCTTCTTGAAATACTACTTACAAGTTTCACATTCATTATTTTTTTGTTTATTGATAACATTGTTTCATATCGTATAGTGGCATTTATAATGAAAATTTTTCCCTTTTACACTAAAAACTTTATAAACATGGTTTTTTAGTATTTTATTTTGATGAAAGAAATTCGTTGGGCAGAAAAGAGCTGGAAATGTATCAAACCAGTTACTTAGTTTTAATTAGAAAGAATATTTGTATCTTATAAACTGAAAAAAAGATGTATGCANGTTCAAGGTACATCAAAGGCTGTGTATAACATCTACACAGGTGACGAATCATGGATCTATGCATATGAACCGGAAACAAAACAGCAATCAACTGTATGGGTCTTCCAAGACGAGGCAAAACCAAGAAAAGTCGTTCGACAACAAAAAATATAAATATAAATAAATAAAATAAAAATATAAATGTAAACAAAAAATATAAGATTTAATTTAATTTATCAAATGCAAAATTTAACTTAATTAATTAAATTAACAAAATTTAATTAATTAATTAATTACTTCTTGGTATTACATTTCAGCATTTACTTAAGAACTACTCAATCGGGTAACGAAGAGGATCGAAAATTTTAAATGCACGAAACTATATTCACGTGTAATTTAATAAATAAAACGCTTATATATTTTGGATTAAGTTAAGTTTATATTTTAATAAATTAATTATTTAAAAATATCTTTAAAACTTATTTTAAAATGTTTTCTAATGAATGTTTCATAGACCTAGAATAATATAAGAATTAGAGACATTGTAAACGAAATTGATATTTTGAAGTAAAAGTAACCCTTGGTATTGTTTCTAGACAAATATTTAAGAAGTTTCTGGAATTTTCAATAGATAAAAACGAAATACACAAAAACACATTGATCAGAAACGTTCGTAAAAAATCTCACGAACATTTTCAAAATGTTGCAGACATCTTTTCAGAATTGATGAAGCAAGTGATTGAAAAAACTGTGAAACTTCATATCCACCACCATCATTTATTGAAGCAGTAAGTATGTTCTAAGAATAAGAAAAACAGATGGATGTCCTGGATTGTTGAAAAATTCCTTTTGTAATTTAAGAAGAAAAAAAATGAGTAGACAAACAAAAAATTCAGATTTTTTACACTTTATTTGCAAGCTTTAATAGGAATTTAAATGTTTCCGGAAGCATATAGCAACATCCAGTTATTTACGACGTTTTTATCCAGTTTTTATCACGTTTCTTGCGCAAAAATGAAGGAAACACCATGAAAAACTTAGCATTAAATAATCAGACTTTAATGCACTAGGACGCAACCTTCATGGGAATCACAAACATTCTAATTAGTCAGTGCAGACTATATTTTAAGTTACGTAATCAAGCACAAGAACGGTACTTTCTTTAAAATCTTTTCCCCTCAATATTTTCTTATATGCCAGAATATATTTTCTGACCTCCAATACATAACAAGTAGAAAGAATTTGGGATATTTGGTTTTAGCAATTCAATCAGGAGAGCGGTACCATTGACGCAAATTTTTATATCATATTAAAGAATGTAATTTAATACGGCAAAATACGAAACTTGTACAAAAATGTTTAAATATCTCCCAAAAAATCGAATTTTAAAAAAATCAAACATTTAAAATTCTATTTCTCACTAACTAATCGACCGATTTCGTTCAAATTTTGTTTTTTTTTGCCAAATAAAATTACATTCTTTAAAATGTTATAAAAATTTGAATTCCTTACAGCTAAAAATATTTTCGACTGTTGTTAATTAAGATATTCATAAATAATTATTTTCGGCGTGGAAGTAACTTTGAATAATTAAATTTTTTGTTGTATCACAAAATTTTCCTTTCACTGAAAAATTTCACGATGTATGGCAAAATGCTCAAAAATAAAATTAACATAATAATAGTTCAAACTTTCGACCTCCTTCTTGAAGAAACTATTGGTACAATATTTGTATATTTGTGCCAATTCCGAACATTTAACGAAAAGTTATTCCGGGAGTTTCATATATTCTTTTGCGCACTTAAAAGCATTTTTTAATTAATCTGCAGATTAATGATTGGTTTATTTATTAAGTTCGTATGATTAAAAATAATAAATCTATTTTTAAATATTTTTTTGAAATTTTTTTAAGTGTGACGTAAGCTAGTTTTTAACTATGACCTAAGCATATAAGGTAAAGGTAAGGTAAGGTATGGCGTAAGATTAGCAGACTAGATTCGAAGGAATTATTGTAAAAGATTTGGAACTCGCAGGTGTCTTGCATATCTTTGCAACGTTTGTGATATTGCTACTCTCTACGCTTGAATCCTTTGTCACCTCAATTACTTATTGCGATTAATTCTTGTGTTTGTTGAAGAACTACAAATTAATACTTTGCGCATCATTTATCCCCTAATTGATAAAAATCTGTGCCTAAATTATGAAAAAACATGCTTTTTAATATCACAAAACAGACTCATAATGAAACGAATGCTAGCCATGAGAATTTTATAAAATAATTTGTTGATGTTTTGTATAGGAGCTTCCAAACTGGCTTTATCCAACTACAATATTAGTTCCGCAACAGACTGAAAATACGTTTGCTTATTACTTTAACACGTACTGCACTAAATTAATGCACGGTTATTCCATAAAATAGATAACTTACCAAAAAGTGCCCGATAAAAGGTTTCTATTTAATTTCCAGGCCGGGATAGTCTGGTCGGTAGGACGCTGGGATCATGTCCGAGAGTTCCTGTGTTCGAATCTTGCCGGCCGAAGACTCCCCTTGTAGTAAAGTGACTTTTGCACGTTAAAACTGTCGAGGTGCTAAAGTCCTCCGTGTTCCCATAACAAATCTATACCTCTGGGGGTACTGGATTGGAGATTGATCGTTCTCTGATTCAGGTCAAAACTACGATCTGTTAATGAATGAATAGATATAAGAATGGGTCCGCCCTATAAATGGGTGCAATGTATGGTGTGGCAGAAGTCGAATTCTTGGTCATAGATTGCGCCACTGAAAAACGAGAAGCGCGCTCTCTGCCTTAAATTTGCTCGGCTTCACCAAGCAGGCTTGCTAGTATGGCAAGTGGCATTAGAAACAACAGCAACAAAATGTAGTTGCGCATACAAATTTAATGATTTCATTAAAAAATAAATGAATAAATAAGAAAAATAATCTCTTGTTGACGAACAACCTTCTCCTACTGATTGTAATGATAATGCTAAGTTAAAATTAGTTAAACATTTTCATGACAAGAAAGGAAAACTTTTGGTAGTAAAACTTTTTTTTTAAAGAAAATAAATAATACCAGTTAATAAATTTGAAATACATGAGGTTCAATCCAATCATTAGGTAATTTTTTCTTTCATATGGGAACGGCTAACCAAAAATTCTGGTATTTACAAATATATTTCTTATTACCAAACATTTAGCACAAAACACAAAACTGAAACATAAATTTAACCGAATAAATTGTTCTTAGGCTATGCTCTAAGATATCTCGATAAAATTACTGAATTTTACCACATCAACCAAATTTTATCACATAAGACCATTAAAAAAAAAGTTAATGCGCATTTTCATGTTCCCATGTTGACAGGAACACTGTAAATTTTACCATATTCTGGTAGCTTTGAACAAAAATAATTTCTTAGGGTATATTTAAAAGTGCCACGCTTTTATAGGAAGACATAAGATATGCGGGATTAAAAAATTCTTTATAGCATGGTTTAAATTATATGAACTACAATGCGTTGAGAATTGACAGAAACATTAATAAAATATTGAATTAAACAATGTGTCCATTCTAGTTAAGAAATCGAAAACCGTAATTATGTGTAAGAAATATCATATTTTGGCTCAGCTTAGTACCATATTAAAGCTGAAGCAAGTCGAAACAAAATTATAATTCAATACGGTTAAAAATTTATATCAGAACGTAAATTTATTTATATGACAATCTTTGAAAGAAAAAATATATTTCTTTCCTTAAAAAAATTAGAGTCACATTATAGGAACATATTTGTTGCAGCATTAACTTGACGTTATTCCTAGTCTAGAATTCGTTCAAAATTATTAATCGTATCATATAATCAATTTCAATAAGGACTATTCTGCCCAATAATATTGATAAACGATAAAATGATAATATTGGTTTTTGTGAGTTTATTGTGTTTATTATCTATAGTAAAGGAGCACTAAACGCTATAAATTAGTTGTGGTTATTTTTATTATTAACAGAGATTAAAAACAATCTAATTCTGTTAGTAGCCCAATTATGAGTTATTTTTCAAAATTTACTTCAAAAAAAGTAAATGAAATAAATGTGTAACTACTAATAAAAGTATTTAAGAACAATTATAAAATATTTATGCAAATATTCCGGATTTGCAAAATTGTGTCTCACAAAATAGATTTCCATATACTTAATATAAAATTCTTCTTTACATGCTGAATACAAAATTAGTACGCATAAAAGGGAACAGATTAATATTAAAAGCTATTAAATATGTTTACCAAACAAATAAATAAGTAAGTGTGCAAATAAATGAATAAATAATGGAAGAATGAATAGAAATTAACAACTACAATAGAAACGAGAGACATATCATTTGATCTAATTTATCCCTAGATAATTAATAAACTATTAAATTCTAAATTCATTCAATTAATTTTATCCCAGAATTGCTGGGATAAAATGAATTGTAATTAAATTTGATTCTACATAAATTTCTTTCAAGTAAGAAAAAGTGTTATCAAATAGGAATTAATATAAACATTACCTTGATAAGACGATATTTTACTCATACAGTATTTACAATGGCGTAAAATGCTTAAGAAACAATAGAGAGCATATATTTACAGATGTCTAGCGGAAATGTCGAAACTTCTCCCAATCTTTTGTTCTAAATTTACATTTCTCTGGAATTTCCAACCTCCAAATTGAAGTACTACTCTATTCAAGTGCCATTATATGTTGAAAGTATTCTGTGAGAATTTCTCGCCTGCAGCATAATCATCATTTTATTCCCTTTCAAAATTCTTTGACTAATTTCCCCTCGAAAATTAGTCAGATACGAACTTCAACTTAAATTTCTGGTTTGACTCTTCAGGAATTGAGTCTAGTTAAATGAGTTTCGGAATAGCGTGAAGCGATACTTGAAAATAGGTATCGTTATTCTGAGATTTTACACGAGGATTGAAGCCAGTTTCTTATTCAAGTTTAGTTCAGATAAACTGAACTAAGTTCCCTTAGATTTAATGGGAATTCTGAGCGTTGAATTTTAAGCATTAAGAATGAAATATATCTTTAGTAAAACGTGCGAATTTTTTCTCTTCAAAACCAGACGGGTGAAATAAGTTTTTATAGTTCTGATGATACAGATAAAAATAAATAAAAATTTTCAAAAAATCTTCATTGATGCTAACTAAAAATTTTAAGTTACTAGTTTTCCTCAAAAATTTGTCAAATACGATAGTTGACGTATGTTTCTGTTTTGCCTCCTAAACCATTAACTATGTATTTATTACAATGCTAATTAAGAGCTTCAAAGTATGAAAAATTAGTAATATATTTATCTTGAAGATTTCGATTAAAAGTTTTGAAGAAGAATTGTTTGAGAAGCATCCAGTAAATTTTGTTAATTGAAGAAGTTGATGATTAACCATTAGTTGAAGAGTGGATGTTGGTTGACGTATTTCCAAGTGTTTATATATTATTTCAGAGTGATACAAGAGGGAAGTCGATATTAAACAATAGGAACAGCTTTAATAAAGAATTAAATTCAATAAATAATAAAAATATTTTATTTCAAACTTATATGGAATCATAAGGAGCTTCAAAGTTAAAAACAATGGTTAATTTTTACGTACAAAGAAATAAATGAATTTAGAAAATGATCCGGAAGGTGTGGCTGCAGAGCTAACCCCCGCCCTCTCCCTCAACAAGACACCTCCATCGACCAAGAAATCAAAAATGCGAGTCTCTTGTGTACGTTAGCACAATTTTTGAAAAAGTAAAGTTGAAGAATCCATATATTGACTACTAATTGATTAAATTGAATGCCAAGGCTCTTTTTCCTAATTTTACACATTCAAATATGTTGGCGTGAAAAATAATGGAGAATTTTATTGAAATCAAAACATCAGCAACCATATACCGATTATCGAATTCTATACTAATGCGTTAGACAGATGTTGAAGGAATCTCTGAAAATAGATTTTATTCTCCACTCAATTCAAGATTACAGTATAAAACAATTACAGATTATATTAATGATTTTAATTTATTGAAAAAGGATTAAATAAGATAATAATTTGTTTTTTAATTGTTAGGAAATTTGTTAGGAAATAATATTTCAGCATGACACATACAACCACTTAACACGAAAGAAATTAGTTATTTTTGTATAAGCCAAACCCATGAATTCCCTTTACAAAAGAAAAACCAGTTTTTTATATTAAAAAAATGTATTTCATGTTAAATTTTCTTGAAACCTCAAACTTCATACCTCAGAAAATTTTACGTTATCAAACAGTATAATTTGTAAAGTTCATTTACCAAATATTTGCCTAATTATTATGAATAATTTTTCACATTTTCATACATAAACAATATAAAATATTTAACTATGTAAATTCAATTTCTCTTATCATATTATACATTTCTCATTATATTATAACCTAACAAAATATTAGTTGATATAAATATTAAAATAATTATCTGTGTTAATATAATTCTTCAGTTTATTGCTTATAATTAAAAACATTAACTGAGCATGAGCATATAATTTAAAAATGAAAACTTTTATTTCAGCTCTAAATAAACAGTTGATCAGACTATTGTTTATTTTCCTAGGTTTAGTCATCACATCATGCTGGTTGATATACTTCAGATGAAAGGCAACTGCAGAGTTGAAATTTGAAGTGTTGAGAGGAACATTTTGAATTATAAATTTAACGAGAGTTTTTTTTTATTGAAATTCATTTTTGTTCGAAAGTTCTTGCAATTTCAAGTATTTATTGTTTTTCTATTTTTAGATAATAATTATTTATCTATTGTTGCTGAAAAGTTAATCTTCATCCCGATTTTAATTTCATAAGCTCACACTTGCCTAAATAAAATGAATAAATAAAATATGAGAGAGAGATTAGATATTACCAAATATAATTCTAAACATTTGTATTGAAATTTTAATTAATAAAGACTGATGAGAGAATAAAAAAACAGTTTCCAATGTGAAATGTTATGTGATATAAGGTAATCATTATACAATTCAACAAGCAATATTGCTTCATACTTAATTATTTTACTGCATAATCTTCATTTTTAAGTGGGATTTTTTTCAAGTACACAAGATTATTTTTTAATTTTAGATGTCCTTTCCTTTCGTTACAATTAAAGTATAAATAAAATGTGCTTACATAACATTAAAATAATTAAGCATTTTGTAAACAAAATGATTTATTTTCTATTGACATTTAAGGGGGAAAAAGCTTTTAAGAAGATCGAGGGAAAAGACCGGTTTATATTCATAAAACTGATGCAGAGAGGAATCGAAATTGCATACGAAAATAAACAATTTTTCCACATTACGACTCATTTTCCCTGGGCAATAACTCTCGGATTAACTGATTTCCCATGCTATTGATTTTCCAAAATCTTGTAATCCTCAAAATACAAAAGATGGTAAATCAACCGCAATTTTTGTAAAAAATGGACTTAAACCATTCTTCCGCCTTGAACTTTAATGATGAAAATGAAACAAGCAGGGGGGCTGGTGAGCAAAGTGAGCAGGAGTGGACCCTTCTAAATTATTAAACAAATATTTGTTGTGATATCCAGCATTCAAATCCTTGTAAGCGTCAATCAAGTTCATTTTTTCTTCTGTTGTTATTGCTTATTTTATAAACTGAGCATTTTGACTTGACAATTACAGCATGAAAAATTTTGATATGACAATTATAACTTATCATGAGCATAAAAAATTCAGAAATGAGAATTTACTTCTGCTTTAATTGAACACGTGAACGAAAGTTGTTACTTTTTTTCATGACAAGAAAATTAAAAAATAGTTTTAAATTTCTGAATGAAAATTTTTTCAAGTGGTTTATTTATTTACTTAAAACATTTTATGCTAAATAAATATCCTAATATCTTTCCTAGATACATTAGCATTTAATGATGTATTAGTCTTAAATGCATCACTTTTTTCTGAAATAAAATGACTGCAAGATATTTTTTAAATGCAATATGTATTAATTCGAAATAAATGCATGAAGAATCTCAGTTGTCAAGTCAATTGATTAATAAATTTGCATTAAACGATACTTTAAAACAAATGTCGTTGTCTTGAGTTTCTGCAAAAAATAAAGTGAACATTTATTCAAGATTGTTCAAAATCGATAATAATGAGTTCCCACGTACTCTACTTAAGTTTTATTTAATAAATATTATATTTTTTTTACAGAAATTATAAGTGCATCCTTAGAAAAATTATCTTTAGTGGTATTTTAAATACAAGGTGGTGTTCTGTGATAACCACAACTGTTATATATTTTCCGAACATTTGTAAAATATGTAGACAGGTAGATATGCACAAAAGGGTATGTATACACATCAAACACAAGAAAAATTCAAATTGTGTTAAATCACTGTTAAGAAAGGCAGGTCTACAAAGCATCCCTTACAAAAATTTAAGTTATTTTAAAGATATATAGGAGGTTGTTTTAAGGGGGACAGGTTGATTTGAGGTTTAGTCGAATTTGATTTCAAAAACAATCTTAAAAGATCAACCTCCCCAACGTATATAATCAAGGTGTATGAAGTAATTTTATTTACATTTGAGGTTGCTAGAAATCAACTTTGGAGCAAACTAAGGCAAACAACGTTAAATGGCACAAAAATATTTATAAAATACAGACAGCTGCTTCGGATGCTCAAAGGGCAACCTTCATCAATACAACAGAGCAACAACCTTCTGTGCAAAGGGCAACCTTCATCAGTGTTCCTTAGAGCAACCAGCCAATGGAGGTTGGTTATGTAGAACGGATTATTTTTCCTACACTTAAGCAAATACGTATTTTTGTGAGCTGTAAATGAGGTTGAAATTGAACTTTATAAAATGAGGTTACTTTTGGTGAAAAACATAACGTCATTTTCTACATCAGGAGTATTTTTTTTATTTCTGTCAGCATCAAAATAACTTAAAAAACACATTATTATTTTTTTGTAACGAAATAAAGTCTGCGAAACTGAAGGCTGAACTATGATGTATTTTCAGTTCCTTAAGTTTTTATTTTTTATCTTTTGATTTTCTGCATGCTGCGTCACGACTCTAAACGGTATATAGTGTTTCATACAACCACGTTCCTCAACAGTAATGCCTAAGATTCTGGTACTGTTCCTTCCTTATTTTTATCCCTGAGTGAATACTAATTTGCAACTTTCAATGTGTATATTTTTTTGTATTTACTTTAAAAAAGTATTCTATATATTACGTAATTGAAAAAGATTTTTATGCATTGAGTGAATTGTTGTAACAAAATCGAACTACTCATAGAGATAATGCACATGATAAAATTATTTTGTTATTATTCTGTAAGTAAATTTTAATCTAAAATAAATTTCAATTCAGAATGGACAATAGCTTTTCCTGCATCAGTACAAATTGTGTAAGATTTTGGTCGTGTTCTTTTTTTTTTAACTTTGACTGAATATTAATTTGCACTTACCGATGTGTAAATCTTTTGTATTTAATTAAAAAAAATATTATTGAAAGATTTTCAGAAATTTGAAAGCCTTGCGGTGAAGAGAGATTTCAATTACAGAACTTGTCATAAGGTAAAATGAGATGTCCTAAATCGATGACAGAAAAAGATCTGGCACAGCATTGTCTGTTCATACAAAAGAGACTGTGAAAAAGAGGTACGGGAATGGAAACAACGAAACTTTTTCTATGTAGAAAAAACAAAATTACGGACTCTCAAAGGGTACTAAAATAGAAAGAAAGCCAACTGTGTACAAAATTCTTGCTTGACACGCTGAGGATAAGTTTGATTTTTCAGACGAGAACATATTCGTTTTACACAAAGTCCAAAATGGTATAATATGGTTATGTTCCAATTTGTCAAAATGCTTTGCCTGTCATGGTTTGGGGGGATATTTCAAAATGAGGCACACTCCCGTTAGTTTTTTTTTGAAAAATGGATAAAACTTAATGATCAATATCAAACAGAGGTTTTCGAAACAGTTTTACTCCCAAATGCTCCAGATTATGTATGCGGTGGAATATTTCTGCTTCCAACAAGATGGTGCTCCTTCTCAGATAGTGCACTTTCCAGTAGTTCAGGAGCGTTGAAGGAAACATTTAGCTAAAACTTTTTGATGCACTCTACATGATTAAAAAAATTTCGAAAAAATTATGTACAAAAAATTACGTTATAATATCTTCATCATTCTTATATATTAAATAATATTATTAACTTTCTGGATTTATTTGTGTCCTATTTTAGGTAACATAAATTTCTCACCAAACGAAAAATTTATATTTTATGTAATACGAAAGCGCAACTGTTAACATTTCTGTGATCCCTTTTCCTAAACTGTTACAGACTTTTGGAGATTGTTAATGTTATTGATGTAATATCAGCTATAGACTGTCTTTAATAAAAATTTCTAATTATTCATTAAAAAGCTTGCTTTGCGAACACAGATTAATGAAGTACACTCTCAGAAAAAAAAACTCTCACATTTGAAGATTCAGCAATCCTTGACCAGTATTTCATCAATTTTGAAAATTTTTTCTTGACGAAACACGAACTTTCTAATATAACGGAAATGTTTCCCTAATTCCGGAACCTCATTAGAGTTTCATTGTAGGAGATTATTATCAAGAATGGCGAAATTATAACGAGCACTAGAAATAAAGTTATGATTACGAGTCTGTATAGGGATCAAGCAGTCGGACTTATGCTGGGAAGATCCCAAGTTCGAAACCCGCTTCAGGCATGGGAGTAATTTGTCACACTGTTTTTTCAGTATTGTGCTGTTTGAGAAATAATGATTCACTTATATAATGCCCATGATTAAGTGATTATCAGAAGAAGCATTAGGAGCTACAAGTTTTCTTTTAATTATGATGCCACATAATTTGTTTAATTTTGACAAAATTCGCTTCCTTGAAGAAGTGACAACAGTTATTTCATCACTTAGACGAAATGTTTCATCCGAGCATGTAGCAGGAAATGATTTCGTCAAAAGCAAATAGTATAAATATTTTTACAGTGTATGTATTAGTTTTAAAACACAAGCTACTACTGAATACAAATGGCAAAAGTTTTTTTTACAAACTTGATTGAACAATAACGGCGAAGAAAACAATAACGGAAACTTATTTTATTGACATAAATTTAGGATCGGAAATATATTATGCTAATTTGTTTTACCAGCATGAGCTGATAAAAAATATAATATAAGTGCTTGTTTTTCAATTTGTTTGTTTTTCAAGTTAATAAACAACAATCAATAAACAACATAAAATACAATGCCATAGTAGGAATAGTGCACCAGCGGTCAATAAATGATTTTTTCTTTTAATGTAAGGAATATATTATTTTATCTACAAAAACTTATGACAAAATCATTTTTCAATACAGAATAAAATGAAAAGTATTAGTAATTTTTCTGTAGTTGAATAAATATAAATTTTTCTCTTTTTATTAAGAAATTAAGCAATATAAATGAAAGGATATTTTTAATTAACGGGTAATTTTAAAAACAAATCAAACATTTAAATATTTTTGTAAAAATATAAGGAAATTAAATTAACTTATTACATTCTAATAGGATAACACAAAATGAAAAAGGATTAATATTTTTACTCCCCAACCACTTGTTTTCTTAAACCTGAAGATGAAAAAAAACAGGATTAATAAATAAATAAATTAAATAGCTTTGAATTTAATTTCAGTGCAGGCATTAGCTTTAGCAATGAAAATAAAATGCTAAGAAAAGTGACATATTTAAAAGCTAATTTACAGGTGATATATTAATACATTTAATCCAAGTTATTATCTTACATTTAAAAATTGTAAATATAAACATTTCTGTTCAGTAAAGAACCGATTAAAATTTTAAGCAAAAATTAAAATTTTATATAAAATAACCTCTAAATGAAATAAGTAATATAATCATAGCTTTAACATTGTACTTTTGCTAATCGATCATATACACCGAGGTTACAAAAGTCAAGGGATACCTCTTAATGTCGTGTCGGACCTCTTTTAGCTCTACGATGTGCAGCGACTCAACTTGACATGAACTTAAGAAGTATTTGGAAGTCTCTTACAAGAATATTCAGCCATATAGCCTCAACAGATGTCCATAATTGCGAAAATATAGCGTGTGCAGGATTCTGTGAACGAACTCTATTATTTCCCTTAATGTTCGATGGTATTCATGTAGGGCTGCTAAATCATTCACTGAATTGTCCCAAATGTTCCCCAAACCAGTCGCGAACAAAATGCTCGGTGACATGATGATTTGCCATGCATAAAACTTTAATCAGTGTTTGGGTACATGAAGTATATACATAAATGGCTACAAGTGGTCTCCAACTACCTGAATTTCCAGTTATTGCTCAGTGCAAGTGACCAAAAGACTTAGTTCATACCATTAGAAAGTAATCCATGCCATTATGGAGCTACCACTAGATTGCATAGCGCCTTGTTGTTAACTTGCACTTATGGCTTCACGAGGTCTACGCCACACTCGAACTCTCCCATCAGCTCTGACCAGCTGAAATCGTGACTGATCTGATCAAGCTACAGTTATCTAGTCATCTAGATGCAATATATATATATGGTCACGAGCCAATTAGAGGCACTGAACGTGATGTTGTTAGTAAAAGCACTCGAATCGGTCTTCTGCGGCCATATCCTATTACAGCCGAATTTCACCGCACTATCCTGAAAGGCACGTCCATTTCCGTCCCGTATTGATGTTGGTGGTTATTGTATGTATTGCTACTTGTTTCTTAACACTGAAAATTCTACGCATGCGTCGGTGGTCTTAGTAAGTTCGAGCGGTCGGTCACCACGTCATGTTGACAGGTTATGTCTGAAATTCGGTATTTTCAGCTCACTCTAGACACTGTAGATATCCGCACAATGTGCAAAATCGAATGTCCCATTCGTCAAGATCTAATTACCACTTCACGTTCAAAGTTTGCTAATTCTCGTTTTACAGTCATAACTACATGAGAAACATTTCCTTACGAATAACGTGAACACATATAAAAGTCATGCTCCTGCATTGCCCGTGAATTTATACATTTTGTACGCGATACTATTAACATGTGTATATATGCACATCGTTATCCTATGATTTTCACCCCCGCAATGTGTAGTGACAATATAGCATACTATTTACAAATTTTTCAATAGATATACATAACTAACAAATATAAACAAGAGAACCACATTTACAACTTCAGTTTTTTTAGAAAATGCTACGAAAATGAAAATGATTAATAATAATTTGTAAATCCTCATTACTTCGTACGTCTTCCTAATTATAATTGCAATATTTCCATAATCCTTAATAATAAATCAGAAGTCTTTGGTATTACGTATTAACTCTTCTTCCTCACAACTTACATTGTGGTTGAGTAAAGAAATGTTTACTTCAGCTATAAAGTAATTCAACTGTTTTGTCTTGCACGTGACCCATGAAATTAATTAATATATATGACTAGAAAAATTTTTTGTTAAAATGTGTATATGCCTTAAATATCTTCGTTGCAAATATAAATACATAAAAATAAATTTAGGCATATTCATTACAGAAAACCTGTATAAAATTAGATCATTCTCGGGGATGTTTTCCAGATCATCGCCTATAGCCCATTATGCTGCTCTAATGTGACGTACAAAAAATAAATACCTGTTTAAAATTACATTTTTCAACTCTTCCTCCGGGAAGAAATTGTTCAATATCTGCGTGAAAGAATACGTATTATAGATTGAGAGAATATGCGCATTATTATTATATTTTTATTATGCATGCGCATTATTTTATTATTTATTTATTAGCATATTACACAATTTGGATTTTATAACAATTCGTAAGTAATTATAATAAATAAATAGGGAATTCAACGTATCAATGCCATACAATAAGTACCTAGGAATTAATTAAAGGAGAAACATTCCATTTTCTTGGAATTTCGGGTACCCTCACACCTGCTCTCAACCTTTCAACTCCTAATGAAATTTAGTCTGACACCAGCCGCAGAATTGCCTGACAATGCTAATCTAACAAATTGCTTGTCTGATAGGTTTTGCTGCCAAGTGCCTGTCTCATTTCATCAATGAATGATAGTTATACAATAGACCGTTATAGCTAGGCAGAGAATCTCATTTGCAAACTACTGTTTGAGGATTTTTATCAATTGCTAAATTTTCACATGATATTTAATAAATTTGAGCAAATTTTTTTAAAAGAAATATTAACTTATTTGGCGGATAATCTATGCAAGCGTGCTATATTTAATTTATACAAAATGAATTATATTTATTTTAAAACTTCACATTGCGAAAAAGGAAATTTTTATAAAAGTGAGTACTTTGTATAATGAAAAACATGTTTTCAGGTCCTGTTTAAATATTGAACTAAAAATACTAATTTTAATATCACCATATTATTAAAAAAAACTTCATGTTTTAGGAAAACATATTTTTCTGAACAAAATATATACAGATATACATATTTTTTTTTCATGAAGTAGTTGTCACAACTGTATTAAATGATAAAGATTCTTCTCACATTTGGTTCCACAGTTAAATTTTTATGAGATAACACCCTGGCTAAGCTCTTTGCAATAAAAATATGGGTCAATTAATAACATATCTTTTATCGAGATTTTAATTTATTAATTTAGATTATTTTTGACAAAAATTTAATTTATTATTTTTTTTCCCCCGAGTATTTATTAATATCAATCATTTCTTGTAAATTCCAAATACAGGAGAAATTAATTCTCTAAAGTGAAACAAATTTTTGATTGGAACCCTGGGGGATGTAAAAATAGAGGAAGAACAAAAAAAACATTTGTTGCAGGATGATTATGAGAGAATTAAAAGCAATAGGAAAGACATGGAGAGACAAAATATTTTTCTAGAAATAGAGTGCAATGTAGAGCCATGATAAAAGCCTCTGCTCAAATTCGGATTAAAAACTAATATGTATGTAATGCTTTAATAGAGGTTGCACTTCCAATACATTTTGAGAGTTTTTTTTATTTATTTGAGTTTAAAATATTAATTTTATTTCAATTTTCAATTTTTATAGCATTTTTAAAATGAGAACTACTAAAATTCATTGAATGCCTCTCCACTGACAACTAATACTGATTTGTCAAACTGCTTAAAAAATAAAATAAAAAACAATTTACATTTTATTAAAACTAATATTTTTCTTGCTAAACAAACAAGTACGCTTCTAAATGCAGTCACTTGAAACTGCTTTTTTTCTTTTTTTCTTCTTTTTTTTGGCATAGTTGGAATACCAAACCAAACATAAATTAATTACATTACAGTTACCAAACATAAATTAATATTCACAAACCCAAAGAGTTGTAGATTTGTAGTAGAGTTGTAGTAAGTTAATTTTATTGCATTAAAAATCCTTTGATAAAGCATAACCTTAATCACTACTTCATGGATTCAATTAAATCACTCTTTAAATGAAATTGACATTAATTTTATATTAAGTTCCATTATTAGTTGGAATAAAACCAATCATGATAATAAATATCTATAAAAAAGGAAAGCTACGTAACTGTATCAAATTTCGTTTATTTTGATTTAAAGTATACGTGCTTGTTCGAAGTTAAATTTATTTATGTTAAATACATACAATGTTGAATGCTATATACACTATTATATAATACTATTACGTATCATTATACTATAGTTTACAATTTTTATAGTTGACGCAGAAATTCTAGAAGCATTTGTAATTAGTCATAAATTCAAAATAGTAATATAATTATAACTAATTACTTATTTTGAAATATATATATATATAGAAAGNATAACAGAGAAACAGTAAAAAAATTAAAAGTTTGTAAAGATCAGAGTGAAAAAGATTCAAGAAAAAGTTTTAACATCTTCTTACAGAAAATAAACTCATACTTACAGATCTGACAATAACTTTTGATTTCACTCTTTTACCATCATCATCATGAGATTTTGCAGTTTTTGAAGACTTTGTACCCTGCAAGAAAAAATAATAGTAATAAGAATAACTTAAAGTGTTCAAATGCATCAACTCTACAGTTATATATATATATATATATATATATATTCAATTCATTTTTTAGAAAGTTCAATTAAAATCTTATTTTCCGGAGTACAAAGCTCATTTAAGCATTGATTCAATTAATTTTACATTGTTGCTCTACGCTTATTTATTCCAAAAATAATGTTTTACTATTTGTTTAGATAGGAGAATAGCAAATCAAAGATGATGCCAATACAATATGCTTTTCACTTGTTACGTTCTCACGCCAAGATGTTTTTATTACTAGGTAGTGGCTCACAGTTTTTATTTTGCCTACTACAAAGCATGATTTGTAAAGGAATACACAAATAATTTCGTTCTTCTAATACGGTTCTTTAATGCTTATTTTGATTTAAAATGACAAGAATCTGAATGGAACTGAAACTAAGGAAACAGATATTTGCTTCAGTTTTTTAAAATCATGAAGATTTAGTCTAAATAATAGTAGAGATAAAATATATTACACATGCTGAGTTATTGAATAAATACTTTAAACAGGTATTTTTTTTACGAATATTCTTTAATATTTTTTGTGTAATGATGTGTGGCTTTTTTCGTAAATTTAATGCTTACGAAAAATGTCCGGATCAGCAGTAAGGTAAATATTTAATAATAAAAATAGAACTTTAAAATTGCGTTCCGGAGGCGAGTTTGCTCTTGTCTTCCAATTTAAACTTTTGAAAATTAGTTGTAAAGCTATACATTAGAGGAAAGCTGATGTGACCGATTTAGAAATATATTACAGTCTCTTTCGTTCCAATTATAATTTATGACTTCTTTATGCATAAATTCAATGTTTCGCATAAAAGTTTAGATCAGTGAAAAGACACAAATGTAAAGCTTGAAAAACAGTTCCTGTCACAACATATTTTTATTTACTTAAGTTTGCTTAAAACAATCTATAGCAATACCATATAAAAACAAATTACAATTATGATCTTTTACCGCCTTATTTTTAGTGACGTTTTGAAATTTAAGCTTGTTATCAGAAACGTAATGTTAATCATAAACAATAAGTCAGAAACATTACTGTTTTCTATCCAGAACAGAACCGGAAAATATATTTTAAAAAGGAGCGTGCCATTTTGAGCCAGCATTAGTTTTCATTTCAAGAGTGTTTAAAATCAGTCGTAACACTACAAGTGAAAAACGAAAGCAGTATTGACTTTTTACTCTGTATGCTTGTTGTCTTAGAAAATTCAATATTTTTACCAGGAATTCTGTGTTCAGCATAAATGATTGGCTGTGTAAGAAATTATATAATTTTTAACCGGGGAAATAATCTGGAAAATATGTTCCAGAAACAAGCATTCAGTCAAGTAATACCGTGCATTTGATTTTTAATTCAAGAGTTTTGAAAATCGGTCGTAATGCCATTAAGAAACGAATGAAAAATGTCATGACACTCTAAGGATGCTGTTCTAGATTAATTTTACATTATAAATTTTGGAGTAAAAGTTTTATGTTAATGCAGAAACAGCATTTTACAGTAATATTATTTAATTTTTGAAACCTTTTTCGGAGTTTTTACTTTGTTTTACAGCACATACAAATTTTTGTGCGTCATAATTATATTTCAAGCTACAAATCCATTCTCTTTTAAAACTTCTGATGGTAATGATTTTCACATAATTATTCACAAATTGAAAATGAATGAATTATTTTAGTATATATGGATGAATAATTTAACTAACACGATACATATATTCCATATTTCTCATTCCCTAACTAATGGAATCTTGATGTGTTGATGCTCTTTTTTGAATAAAACATTTCTATAATCATCTTTGCTTAAAATACCCATGTAGTACTCCTTTTTGAAAATCATTTGGAAACCATTAATAACCACACCCCGCTGCGATAAGATTCCGTCAAACTAATGCGTAAATCAATCAATGAATAGGGTCTGAAACTGTCCAACTACAAACAATATGTCTTTCTGATCTTGCATAATATTCACATCTGTCAGATTAGTCATGTCAAAATTTCGCAGAGATTTGACGTTCATTGAGAATCTTTGTTGGATGAGAAAAATAATTGAGCATTAGTCTCCATAAAATAAGAACATGATTTAAAAAAAAATGTATCGCAAATGATATAAAGAGAGTCGATATTAGTTATGTTTAAAACAAGTCAATATATTGTATCCAAATGTATTTATTATAACTACTAGAAAAAATGCCAAAATGTTGTAAATCTAATATAAGCGCAGCTCTGAGGTTTTAATTTTGAAGAGTGAAACACACTGGAAATTATACTAACAATTTGTTTTGCCTTTTAAGTAAAAGGTAAAACTAACTTTTATTTTCAATTATAGTGAACTTTCATATAGAGGTACTTTAATATTAAAATGCGAAGAAGAGAAACTAATATCCCTTTCGTGCACATTCCTAGAACTGTAATACATGCTGAATATTTTTAATAATATCCAGTTATGAAACTTTCTTTGTTTTCTGGATTTAATAGGTTTTATAATATAAAAGTGTAGAAGGATGCAGAACTTTTGAGCAATATTAAGTTACAGCGCATTAATCAAGATTTCTAACTCTTTTATTACATAACTATTTACTAAAAATAAGTTATTAAAAAAAAACATTTACACAAATTCTCGAAACATGTTTTAATATAGTAAAAAAATAACATTTGTCAATTTCATGAAACTGAAATGTATTTACGAAGAAATGCTACAGTCTTACAAACGGAATAATACATTAAAAAACGAGCTGAATTTTTTTTTTCAGAGATTTTATATTAATTTCGCCTTATTTTGAATTCTCAATTTATATATATATATTTTTTTAAATTCAGTTTGTTTAACAAAACTTGCAAATGTTCATGCAAAGTCTTCATGTTTTCATTCAAAGGCTTACAACAATTGAGTCTTAGGAATCTTAGGGAAGGAATTCTAATATAAATAGTATCATATTGTTTTGTTTTTTTTTTAAAATCTGAAATAAATCAGAAATAGGTTGTATTTACGACTTGGTTATTTCGAACTTTTGTCATGGAAGGAGGAAAAAATACTTTTAATGTCAGCATTAGTAACAATTGAAGTCACTTTCCTATTGTTATTAAATTAAGTTAAACTATCATTAAATTAAAAAATTTCTAACTTTTAATTTAAAATAATTAATCTTAAATTGAATTAAGTTTGTGTTTAATGAAAATCTTTTGAATATTTCAGAGAAAAACGTAAAAACATTTTGAGTATATGTTAGATTATTGATAAGAACAAAGTAGGGATTAAAATCGTCAAAAAAATTGTCTATGTGAGATTTGAATGTATTTGCTTTTTCAAATGATTGAAATCCTTTAATGCATCTTAGTTTTGATTCGTTAAAGTGTAAACTTTTACCCCTTTAATATGCTGTTTTACGCCACATTCTGAGCATAGATATTTTTACTTTATTTTTAACGATCTTATTAGGTGATGTATAAGGATGAAATTTTTTCTTATTTTCTGCTTTTACCAAACATTTTAGGTATTAAAATAAATTGTTGGTGTTCAGTTTGAGTTCTTAGTAAATTTGCTACATTGCATGTCTTGAGTTCCTCTATATAAACATCTAAGTTTAATGCAAAGATAACAATATGCGACTGTTTTTAATGGCCTTATTTTTCGAAAATATACTTAAAATTGTTCGAATTGATCATGAAAAGAATAATGAAATCAAATATTTGTAGAATTGCGCTTAAACCAGTTTATGTTTAACAAAAAAAAAACATTATATTGGCAATAAAAACCAAAATATACTATAAAACCAATCATTTGGTAATTTTTAAGTTCATATGTTAATAGTTAGTAGGAAATTCTGGTTTTCAAAAATATTGCTCTTATTACAACACATTTGATAAAAAATATAGAATTGAAAAATAATTTTAACCAAATAAATGCCTTTTATACAATACTTTATGGTTTCATAATAAAATTGCCAAATTTAATCACATATTATAAAACCTCATCTTATTGTAAATTTCCCCAACATCATTAACAAAGCAAATTTGTTAGCAATAATTTATTATTGCTAATAAATTTTTAGCAATAATAAATTATTGCTAACAAATTTTAAATTTTAAATATTAGAAACAGAAAGAAAATAAAATGTTGGTAAATGCTCTTGAGAAAATAACTAAACATGTGATTATATATCTAGAGTTGATCATTCAGTGATATTTTATTGCTATTGAATCAGACGATAACCGGAACAAACTTTTTATCTGTTTTCCATTCATAGCACACAAGGATAGTATTTGCTTGTGATCCATTCTGACAAGCTTTATCTGAAGAGAAAGAGTACACAGAATCATATGGACTAAGGTATTTAGACTACGCTTCTTATGGCTCTTCAAACTGCTCTTGAAAGGAAAGTGGCCCATAGACTTTGTTGAAGACTACTCAGTCGAAAATACATAAATTTTACGAGACGTTTCTTAAGATACCTTTAAGAGATGAGCAAGAATTTTGAAAAGAAAACGTCGAAAAAGACTCTGCTCATCATAGAGAATGGAGATTAGATTTATTTCAGAAGAAGGATCAAAACTAAATTGAACTAGATACATTGAAAGATTCGAATTACTATAGAACCATTTTCTACATATTTTTTCGTTTAAAAAAGTATTATTTTACTGTATTAGATATAAGATGAATATATTACACTGCATTATGCAATAACAAAACGCGGGTGAGTTATTCTGTTTAAGTGCTTATTCATAAAATTGTTAAAAATTTCTACTTCAGAAGAAAAAGAACCAGCTTTTTTTAAGATAAAGTGATAAGCAAATAAATTTAAAAAAGAAATCTAAATAAATACTCACTTAAGGAAGTGTGGTCAAAACTTACCAGAATATGGTAATATTCATTGTATTCCTGGTTTAAAGGAAACAGCAAAAAACTCAATAATTTTTACCAAAGTGCTTTGTTAATGATGTTGGGGAAATTTACAATAAGATGCGGTTTTATAATATGTGATTAAATTTGGTAATTTTATTATGTACCATAAAGTATTGTATAAAAGGCATTTATTTGGTTAAAATTACCTTTCAATTCTATATTTTTTATCAATTGCCTTGAAATAAGAGCAATATTTTTGAAAACCACAATTTTCAACTAACTGTTAACATTTGAACGGAAAAATTACCAAATGATTGGTCTTATCGTATATTCTGGTTTTTATTGCCAATATAATTGTGTTGCTTTTTTACCAGAAATGCCATTACCATACAACACGGTAATTTTATCAATTTTTTTTTATCCGTGCAGATAAAAATGATTGTAATTTTGGTTAAAAACTTGCCTTTATTATAAATATAATACTCGATCCCATAACTCTAAAGCAGTATCTTTTTACAAAATTTTCTTAACATTTTCACAGCTAAACATTTCCATACAAAAATAAATAATAATGTAATTTTTCTGTCTTATTTTTGTCAAATATAATAATAAAAAACAATTATTGCAATGATTTATTCTTGCACAATTATTCAAAAAAGAAAACTTTACCAGCATATAATGGCCAACATCACAATGAAACAAACTTAGGAAAGTTGTATTTATTATAACTACTAGAAANATGTGGACCATCCAACGAAGTAGGCGTTACTGCCGATGTAGGCGTATCCAGATCAAAGTGGGCGTTTTTGCCAAGGTAGGCGTGTTCACATCACTTCCGGGTCACCAATGTGGGGGGCGGAGTAATCGACCATGCCAACCGTCATCTATCAAAAGATACCTCGTGATAGAATCAAGTTAGCATGCTTTATATACTAGTGAATGATGTTAAACTTTTGTAGTGGTAGTTACGCCACACTGGTCAGGATGGTTCTGCAACCTTGGGACCAACCGCATGATGTTGGCAATCTGGAAATGTCGTTAGCATTTACCACAAGCCTAGTCACTTTTATTACCTTGGGCAGTTGGCGCCCAATTGATCTGTAACTAGATTGCCTTTAAGCCACCATGGGGTATTGAACACCAGAACTTTGGATTGATAAATAATTGCCTTTGCTATTGTGTCAATGCAATTAGAAGCCAGATTTAAGAAGTCTATGTAAACATGGGTGTGATAGCATTAATTTCCTTTTTAAGCTTGTTTTTCTCAAGGAAAATTTGCTATGAGTGTGCCATACGAAAACCTAGTAGATTTTACTATGGGGTTTTGTCTGAGGTAAAATTTTACCATGCACATGGACATATACCGATGGAAGAATTTTGTCATACGCCTATGCCGAACTTTTCCCATAGGTTATTGCACACCTTTGCCACATGGCCACAACAGCACTTCTCTTTAGCTCTATGGTAGGTTTTCCTTAAGCTGTACTTAGTAAAACTTATAAACAATAATAAACAAAGGACATTGTAATACATTGAGCTCTAGCTTTTCCATAAGAAATGGGCAAGAATGATTATAATAGGAGAAATTAATATGAGAGATATAGTAATTAAATGTATGAGAAAAGACAATAGCTATGCAAAAAGGACCATTACTGGACAAATCCCATGAAAATTAAATTTCAATAAAGTCTTTGCAACAAATATTAATGAGAAAACAATTAAGGTAATATAAATAATTAAAAAAATATTAATTAAAATGAACTTACAGGTTTTTCGCTTCTTTACTGTTTATTATTCAAAAATTAATCCCTACATCAAAGAATGAGCAGAATACTATAGAAGGAAACAAAATTCAATATTCGATTTTAGCATAACTGATACAAAACATCAGTGACTTTGAGAGCTAATTTTGTTCTAATGTTTTCTAAAATCATTTCAGTCTGAAACTAAGTTGATTATAAATTCGAATAAATTCAAAAATTTTGGAAAATGTTGTCGAAACCAATAAGATATTAATTAATTCGAGAAAAAAGCTTGAAAATGGAATAGGTCGGAATTTCGAAAAGAAAAATAATTAAAATGAAAGAATAAAAAAAAAATTTCTTTGATCATATAATGTTCCGTCAAAGTTGTCTTGCCATTGACTTGACAGCAGTAGCATATGCAGAAGTGGAAATCTTGATCGGAAATAATTTAAAATAATTATAAATTTCCATGTGATCGAATTTTTTTTAAGAAAGTGCTATTGTTTTTGATGTATCGGTTTGATCAATGCAAAGTTCAGCTCCGTTTTACGCCTGCATGACATATGAGCATGATGTATTTCCTTTTGTTTATCCTGTGTTTACCATACTTCCCCTTAAGCATAATTTAGCTCTATGGTGTGCCACCATATAAATGAAATACGAACTTCCATGGTTTCCATAAGCTTATGGGGTTTTATCATATAAATGACAAGCATATTTCTATGGTTACCATACTCTTATGGTGTCTTGTCATATAACCTCATTTCCTTTTGCTGATTTAGTCAAAATTACCTGCTAAGATCATTTATATTGTCACCTAAAATATACACAAATAAATTTTTTTATTTGAGTTTAGTGAACCTATCAACAGCTAGATTTCTTTTTGGCGACCTAAAGTTCTTGAAAATTCAAAATTTATATTTCAAGGAAAGTTTAGAGATTCTTCTTTTAAGCAGTTTATTTTTAAATTTAGTTCTAAATTAATTGCGTCTATCAATAAGAGGGAATATATAAATCTGTAATACTTCATTTAAATGTAGATTACCCGAGTCTAAACTATAAAACTTTACTTGTACTACTTTAAAATGCATGCATTTAAGAAAAAATAATTCCTTAACGCGAAGAAACATTTGGTTTGTCGTTAAGATTTATGTGAAAAGAAAAATACTCTCCATTGGTGTCTGTGTATCTAAGGTAAAGAACAGTAAGAAGTACTTAATTTTTGAAATTTTCAAAATTATTATATAATTTTTTGAAACGCTTTCAACACAAAATAATTTGTGAGGGCAGAACTACCAGAATATGGTACAACATACAATTTTTCTGTTTCTATGGGAACACCCATCGCTCGATGACTTTTACATAAGTGCTCTGTTAATGATTTTAGTAAAATTAACAACAAAATATGGTTTTATTATATGTAATAAAATACCGTGAATGTGATAAAAAATTTTAATTTTGGCATAATACCTTAGAAGATAACATAAAAACAATTTATACATAAATTTTCTTTTCAGTTTAGTATTTCTTACTGCATGTGTGGCAATAAGAGCTATAATTTTAAAAATCGGATTTTCCGGTAAATCGCTATTAATATGAATGGAAAAATTCCCGAATGAGTTGTTTAAATACCGTATAATTCGTTTTTTTATAATCAAAATTGTTTTTTTTTTACCAGAAATGTTATTAACAAAAAGTACGATAGTTATAGCAATTTTTTTCCTTCATGTATTTTTTAAACTATTATTTAAGGCAAGTAAAAGAAAGGTTTTAATTAAAAATGTAGAGAAAATACAGTAATATAGTGATGTTTATTAAACGAATAAGTAATCGTGTTTCCGAGTTTCTAATATCAAACTAAATCCCAAGTGAAACTAGAAACTATTCTGACTTTCGAACTACTTGCCCTGTTAAAATAAATAGAAACTCTATAAGAGCTTAATAGTGCTCCTATTTACACGGCTATATTGAATTTCTCACGTTGAAGTTGACTTTTTTACTTTTTCTAAGCTAGTACTTTGGAAAACCTATTCCGTAAATGAGCGTAGAGACTTTTATTTTCCCTGGTTCTCTAATTTATTAAAGAAATAAACTTTTTCCCTAATTTTCAGAGCACTGCTAATTGGAAGTTCTTTTTTATTTTAGACATATTTTCAGACTGCACCGATGTATTTATATTAATTTTTGAATCAACATTTTATTTAATGTTTTCTTTTTCTCTCATTGAAGTGAATTCCAAGATTTATATGACCAAACATTGTTTCCTCAATTACGAAATTCGTAAATTTGTAGTTGAATGAAAATTTTGCTAATGTATATTTAGTGCTTCATTTTCCTTCTGGAATATGAAAAAATATACACATTGTGGATATGCAATTATTTACGTGAAGGAAAAAAGAAACCATTAATAACACTTCCAATTTTCAGCTTCCAATCAGACCAGATTTAATTATCTGAACATACGCATACATTTGCCTTACGTTTTGTACATCTTTTTATTTCAGTTTTAAAAAGTTTTCTGAAAATATTAAATGACGGTCTTTTTAAAGGAGCATCCAATATATAGATAATCATATGGTGATTATTACATCTAAGTTTTTTTTTCTTCTTTTCATTTATTTCATTAGCAAAAACTTCAAATACATTGGTTTATCTAAATAAAAAAGTATGAAATTAATTGGTATTATACATAACACTTTGAAAATGTAATTATTTGATACTTAAAACCTGTAGCGTCTTAGCTATTTTTAATATTTCCTCCCAATTTCTTATGTTTTTTTAAAAAAAAAAACACACGTAAGCACTGAAAAACATATTTTTTATATATATTTTTTTTTTTACTTTTTTGAAATGTTTCTAAATATACATTATCAAAGTTTCACTTCCTTGTGCTAGAAAACAAAATAAATATTCATTGAAATAAAAAAAGAAGACCAAAGGGGTGATTTTGCTGTTTTCGATTTTTGAAAACTAAAACTCCAAAAAGTTTATTAGTAGAGCAGAAATAAAGAACGACCGTGTAATAAAAAAATATTACCAAATAGTTTCCGTTAAGTTATATAGCATCTATCAACGTCTATGGTAACTTCATTTTAGCTCGTATTGAATAAGAAATTCGTTATTTTCTCGTAAACCATGAAAATTCAGATCTTAAACAGCTATTTTGTTATATTATCGGACATGGAAAAACTGTTGGGGAACAGTTATTTACACGTTAATCAAAATAAAAATTTGTAACTCGGCGAACGAACAAGCAACATAACTTTGACTTCGATTTTCAATTGATATGAAGTCCACACAAAGAATTAGACATTGTCTTTATTTGTGCAAGTTGATAAATGGTGAAATGAGTTAGAGCCAGGGGAAAGTATAGAGCTCTGATTACAGAACTACGCCTAAACTCTGAGCAGAGTGGGACTACTGATAATTTAGTTATTTTTGTAAGCTTCAGATGAATTTTTTTCGTGGACGAAAAAATCCGCATAATTGGAATAGTTCGCCTGCACATTAGAACATATATTCTTATTTAAGTGTTAGTTTTACGTTTTGCCATTTATCTTTTGTACTGCAAGATGAAGAAAAAAATCTCACTATGTGGCTGCACAAGAAAATGAATGGTATTTCTTCGAAAGTGCTTAACGATTGCAGTTCAAATATCAATGAGACGCAGTCACTAACTACTATAGTGCAAAATACGATGCAGGCTTATCAACCTATATGCTAAGGAAATATTCTAAAAGGGTGAAACTTGGAGGTAGTTAACATTTCGAACTTTTTTTTTCATTTTTATTTCTGTTTATGATATCAATGCCCGTAGTGCTTGAATAATTTTAAACAAATCCTTTGTCATCCCCAAAAAACATTACGAATTCATTCTTGTGTTTCTTGTGCGAAGAACTAGGGCTTTGCACATCAGATAGCCTCCAATTGATAAATTAGAACAGATTCAGTCTCAAAGAAACATCGCAAGGGACAGAATAAAACTTCTGATAGCTGTGACTAATGCTGGAAGCCGATTTACGGACGTTTTGCTGTCAAATCGCTTCACATGGATACCTATATGCTTGCGCTAATGTCCTTTGTATGATGCAACTTCACACATTAAAACGCATCGTGTGCTCATGTATTTTATTTGTATTTTCCGTTTAATTTCTTAAGATTTCTGTTCCTGCCGAAGAATTATCTGCCATACCATTTAGCACTATATTGTTATATTGTCGTTGCAAAAATAGAAAAATAAAAATTCTAAAAGAAAGCAAAAAAAAAAAAAAATCTCCCAAATTTCTTATATACTATATTTTTAACAGTATTCCTCTGTTACTTTGGAATTTTATCAATTTCGTATGACCGACAAATCGACTCCTAATATTGCTTTTAGGTCTGTCTAAAATTCGTCCCTCTATTTTTAAGATTTAACTTCGAGATAGGAATCAAATAATCTAAAGGGTAAAAACTTTATGCACACAAATAATAGGTATTTTAATAAAGTTTAATAATAACTGTACGCTTTTATTATTAAATGTTCTTTCTGAAATCTCATTACTTTCGACATTTTCTTCTTTCATTGCCTAAAAAGTCACCAAAACAAGTTTCTTATTAAATTCTAAAGTATACATTTTTTTTTATTAGATTGAGAAAAATTGAGTATTTAGTTAAATAGTTTACGAAAAAGGTAATTATTGATAGTTTAGTAAAATAATCCACAATATTTCAAAACTTTTTAACGATATTTAGTTTTTTTTTTTCGTTTTCAAGTTAAAATGCTTAGTTATTTAAAAAAAGAATGTCAACAAAAACCTACTTCAGAAATTTCTTTATTATAAAAGAAGCGAAATTAGATACTTTTTAGAAATAATAATGAGCAAAAAAAGAACCAGTTAGCAATTTATCAAAAAATAACTTTCTTTTCGAGGAATGTTACAGTCAGTTAAAAAGAATTATCATTTGCTATTTTGCAGTTACCTACTGTAAGATATATGTTTTCTTATTTTAAATTCGCCCATCAATTTCTCGAGGAAATAAATAGCATAAAAAGATTTTCTTTGAATTGATTTTTTTCTCTCAAGTATCAAATAGAAATATAATCCCCGTTAATTACATTTTTTAACGATAAAAAAATATGGATCTTTTATTGTTTCTTTTCATTAAATATTATAATTTTTGTTCAATACTTTTTAATCTGTAAATTGTGTTATTCTTAATTCTAATTTAACAGTTTTGTGAATTTAAATATTATTTATATCCTTTTTTTAAGAAAAGTAAATTTTTTTCGTAAAATTTTGATTGTTGTTTTACTGTTGATAAAAGGTGAAAAAAAATTTTAATACTCATATTTTGTACTTTTTGTAATTATGTACTAAAAAGGGCTTCACTCAATTATTATAATAATTTGGTGACAATGGGAGTTAATATATTTTTGAGCTTATTATTTATTCATTTCTTTGTTTTATTTCGGGTATTGCATTTAAATACTTTTATAATAAGTACAAAATTATTTTTAATAGATTATTGAGCTGTGCTTAAACCAAAATCAAATCTAATAAATGTGATGCGTTTGGCAATTATCAGCTATTATCTGAAAATGAATAATTATAGCATTATGGATGGATGGATTGTCAATTGAGCAAAATTATTTCATAAAAAATTTATTATCAATACTCAATGTTTGCATATCATTATGAGCCTGAACAAAGCAGCACAAGACAGTCTTTTCGCACATGAAATGTAATAATCAAGGAACACAAACCTCTTTCCATTCTGCTTTATTTTCATAACTGGCATGGTGGATGATCAGTAAGGATGAATAAAACTTAATCTAGTAGTTACGAACAAATATTACAACGGTTATTTCATAACAGAAGGATCATTACTTCAGACAAAGACAAGAGATCGGTCTTCTTAAAAAGAGTACCACATTTTTTGGTAAACTTTAAAATCATGAAATAATGAGTGAATGTTTTGGTCCTATCTATTTTTAAAAACATTTGAAAATGGTAAAAAAAATGTGTCATTGCCATTTTTCTAAGTTATATATTTTATAATTGATCGATTTAGAAATTGAATCATCTTAGACTTCTTACGTACTTCTATTTGTATTTTGCTTGACGTTAAAGTTACTTCACCAACAAAGAGTTCAAATAACAATATTGTATTTAATGGACACAGATTATAATGAAAAAAAAAACTAATGTTTGAATTTGGAGGAGCTTTAGATAGCATGGTGGTGATCCGAAAAATGTTGTAGAACTGTTTGAGAGTAAACTTGTTGTAAATAAGGTTTATAATCTGGCTGTGCGATTCTTTATGGGGAGGCAAATAAGATTTATGTCATCAGGATTGTTTGTTTGGATGCCAGTGAAATAGAGCACGCTTTCCGTATGGTCAGTCTAAGCCCATTAGTTCCATATTCAGCGGATCGTTTAAGAATCTCTGCAACACTAACAGCAATAATGCAGTACGATTAACCGCAACCACGATAGCCTATAATATTTCCTTAATCAAGCACTGGAAAAAAATATATATACTAAAATTTCACGTTTTGACGAAATAGATTCTGGCATCTGCTTCGAACAAAAATTTGTCGAAGTGACTAAATAACTATTGTCATCTCAACAAAGACATGGATTTCGTCCAAATTAAAGAAATAATTCGCCATTCTATTTTCTTCAACAAAAAAAAAAATTAACGCTTAATGTATTTAACTTTTCTAATAATAACTTTATCGTGGGCACCATGTAGGTGGATCAAAACAAAGTCAAAACAATGCAAGAAAGTCTGATAGAACAGAGAGATGAGATAAATTACATTCATGCCCAAACGTGATTCGAACCTGGGATCTTCCTGATACAAGGCCTTGATCACTGAACATGTTGGTCAACTTTATCGTCACCTTATTTTCGATCGTCTATTTTTCTTTTAGTATCGTTATTCTATTTAACAATCTCCCTCAATGCACTATAATAAGGTTTCGCTATGGTCAATTTTTTGCAGTCAGTTTCAGTCCAGGTAATTACTGCCATTTTTTTTGTTGAAAATCTTAATGCCCTCAAAACCACAGAAACCATTTTATTACTTTTCTGAGAGTGTTAACTAGTAAGTTATTTGNAAAAAAAAAAAAAAAAAAAAAAAAAAAAAAAAAACGCTTACTGATGTTTTCATTTGAAAGTCACGTGATTATTCACGAACTAACGTCACTCGTGTCCATCAGCCTCTCCTTTACAATTGCTGTGCTGTGAAAGCCGTCACATTTTTTTTCTTTCGTTTGATTATTCGTAATTACCTCCAACAATTTTAGATGGTAAAAATCTATGCGAGAACAAAGGTAAGTATAATAAATTGTACCCTCATATAGTTTAAAATGTGGCTTAAAAAAACTTTTTTTTATAATATTTTCTAATAATAATAACATAGAATAATTTATATGGTATTCATTGAAACATTGTTAATAGTTAATGGCTCAGAATATTAAAGATTATTTAGTTCAGTAAAAAGGGGTTAGAATGAATTATCGATGTCTGATAATACATAGTAAAATGATGCTTTATAAATGCAAAATAATTTTGTTCTTTCATTTGTTTAATCATGTTAATCTTAGTATTAAGGTATAATTCTACTTATTTACATGTTAAGTGAAAAAAAATGTCAAATAAATTTTTTATGTCGAATAGTTTCAGATTTTAAAAATGTAGAAAAAAGTAAGTTATTTATTTATTTATTCTGGCTTAAATTTAATGCAGGGAATTATCTATAGCATAGCAGTAGCCTTTTAAAAAAATTGTGATCTCAGCAAAACTTTTAATTAATTCCTTAAAAAAATTAAATGAACGAAAAAGAAAGAGAATTAGTAGATTTTATTAACATATTATTTAAATTTCGTTAATGTATGTTATAAAGATATTGAAATCAAAGATATGCATTTATATAGTTTTACTTTAGAGAAACAGGAATTAAATATTATAAATACATATAATAATTTTTCACAATAGAAAAATTCCTATTTACCTAAATAATTGAAATGGTAAGAAATGATATTAAGATTACTGTACATTTAATTACTTAAAAAGCAATAAAAGTGTGTATTAGAATTTCTTTTCATTTTGCATAAAGCTTTGAAAAGAGCATTGGGATAGCCTTGGTGGATGGAAGTGGTACCTTTCCATTCAGCACAAGTGACGTCATAACCAATCAGGGTTCGTTTTTGATTTCATCATCTATGGAGGCTTTTTTGGGCAATTTAAATCTTTAATAATTAAATAAAATACACATTTGGGAGGAAAAAAAACATATTTTCGGATTCAGGTGAGAATTTCCAATAAGTTAGGATTAAAATCAAAAACATTAAGATATGCTGTAATTTTCCATTGAGGAAACATTTTCGTTATATATTTGAGAGTTGGCGTTTTGTCTCAAATCATGTGAAATAAGCTAATAAACGGTTTGCAAAATAAACGAAACACAGCTTAATGATAGCTGACTAGTCAAATAGTGCATGTGTATGTGTGCGCTGTAAGGCATTTCGTCTTATTGTACGAGGTGTTACAACAACTTTTTGAGCCAAAAATAACATTCAAATGCAAATTAAGAATGGGAAAATTATTGTCGAACCTCTGTTTTCATAGAAATTCAAGAGTAACCACTGAATCATGCTCTACAAGAATGTGTTAAAGATTTATTTGATTGCAGATCACATCATGATTTACCTGTCATGCAAATTTCGCAAGTGTTGCAAATCATTTGTCTGGTGTAGCTTCTAATATCCAGTAGTTGTTAAGTTTACCTCAATTTGAAGCATCTGTTATCCTCCATGATAAGCAATGGTACCATTCCAGGTACTCCAGAATGTAGCTTTCGCCTGCATAATGTCTAACACGAATTCTAATATCTTGGTATCATGCACCAAAGCTAAATGCACCAGAAAAATACTATTTTAACCAATATGCATACCAGTTTTTATGTGTATGAGCCTATTGATACAAGCGTCGATTGTTCAGGACAGGGTTTTCCTGCATAGAGGAGTTCTTGCATCAAGCCAGTGGTGCAGGAGACGATGAAAAATGATTAAGCAGTGAGTCCTACACCTGTATCAGTAAACCTGTCAGCTGTCTAGATGAAGCTGCGTACCCGCAGATCAGGTATTTTTCACTTCGCGAACTATTCACGCTCTTTGGTCTATTATTATCAAACTATCTTTCCCTTGTCCTGCTTTACTTCTCGAGACCAGCTATTATGCTACAGAAAATCGTGGTGATTCTTCTTTCGTTCAAGTAAGTTGTAAGTTGTTGAAATACAGGTTTTTTTCGTCGAAGAGATGCATTTACCTCCTTCCAAATGTTCACTACAAGCAGAAAACCATAAATTATTTTCAATATTCTACTACTGTTCTCTATTCATATGGTTTCAGCAGTGGTTGAGAGAGGGCTTCTTTACCAATGCATGTGTGATGAATCTAAAATTTTAATAACTTTGCCTAAAGCACCTCCTCATCACACCTCAGCGCACATCACCCTCAGTGTCGAAGCACAAATTTACAGAAGAAAACAGGGTACGAACAAGCTGGAATAAGAAAAAGAGAAGTTCAACCAATAATACAGAAGAAACTTGTGAATAATATTCAAACAAAGAAACAGGTGTGTGTGTCAATTAGGTTGAGAACCCTATAAGTGTAAAACGTTAAATTAAAATAAATTTCCGAACTTAGGGAAGGAGGAGATACAAGAGAGACAGATTTCCAATGTTTGGGAATCTATTTCAATTTTATTTCTTGAGCACCATATGTTTTTAGCCTACCCTACCCTCAACTTTTTTCTTGTCTTTTCTTCCATGTATGATTATTTCGTATTGGTTCTTTTTCCCTTAATGATTAAACCACTTGTTTGTCTATTATTTTCTCCTGCTATCCTATGTTTTACTCTGAGGATATTTCCTGTGAATAGAACAGAAACAATAATATGTTTGTTGCTATGCCATTATATAAACGTTATTCACGCTGTTTAGCTTCCCTAATACTTTACTTTCATTTGGGCACTTTATTACATAAAAATAATTCTTATTTTTAAGAATTTAAATTTAAATTCTAAATCTCAATGATAGATGTCAAAACTTCGTTTTGTTAAGATGGCGGTAATGCATTAATCTCTAAGCCGAGTTGTCTCTAACATTCTATCATTTTCATTATCTCTTTTTTTCTGTTAATTTATATGCCGTGAATTAATCCTGAAAATATTTTAATTGTAGTTTTCGCTAAGCCAAACATTAACTAACATCAATTGTTTATTAATACCGATGTAAAGAGGTTTATTCAAAATGTCATACTCATTATTTATGCTTTTTTTGCCATAAACGATTTTGATCTACATAAATGAAGAAATGTTCTTATTCAATTTTTCCATTCATTGGAAATGGAAAGCTATACAATTAAAAAATTTGTGACGAAATAAGAAAACATTAAAAAATAATAGCAGAAATATTTTAGTATTCAATAGAATATTTTTTTTTCATTAAAAAATTCCTAAGACCTCTGATTAATAAATGTATTTATGTCGAATAAAAAATTCAATATCTCTTAAAATAGAAAATAAAAGAAATTTGTTTTATAAAAAATTAACGTACTTAATATTTAAAAAAAAATAAACAAGTATATAAATCAGTTTCAGTAAAAATTATTTTTTTTTTAAACGGTAAAAGGCTCGAAAATTAATTTATGTTTTAAGATAAATGTATCTTTGACATTGCCTGCCTCCCCTTTTTTGGCATTAGTATAATTACAACTTCAGCGAATTAGAGCTTTCCATTTCAATGATTTTTCGATTTCGATTCATATGAAAAAAACTCGTTTCCATAGTGACGTATAAAATGGGAAAGTTCTGCATGATTTTTCTCAGAGAGTTTGATGGTGTTCTTTATCATTTAGAAATTAGTGTTCCTAATTGAACTCAGAGCGGGGAATAATCATTTTCTAGTTTAAGTTTTAAGAAATTCTTTCGCAGTTTTGCAAATATGTTTTTTTAGTCTTGAGCAACAACCTTCTTCAGTTGTATTCTGATTTATGTTTTCTTAAGCATCTGATTGCATTTTAAGACATGATGAACGCTCAAAATAATGCAAGTTAAAAAAAATACTTTTGAGTTTAATGTAATTTAGCTATACGTAAAATTGTTGCTTCTTTTACTAAATATTCTAAATTAGGAAATAGTACATTCACTGTGCAAATATATTCTTTAACATAAGCCATTAAAGAGAGAAATTGGTTGACTTAAATTTTCCTGCCATTTATTTTGTTCCATTTCCTAATGCCAGAATGTACAATACAGAATTCATTCACATTCTTCACTTTTAAACGGCTTCAGCTATAAACATACAAATTGTATTGCTTATATAGATCTAAAAAGGTGGCGATGAGGTTCAAGACAATACCATGATTAGAATTTATCATTTATATCATGAAAATAGTATGGGCCAGAAGAAAAAAAATGAAATGCAGAATTGAAGAGCGCAAATGACATCTAATAGGCAACTTGGAGAAGTACAAGTAATAAAACTATATGAAACAGAAAGGAAACAATGAAATGCGTATTTGTTTGTTCTTGTTTTATTGTCTCATAAAAAATTGTAGTAGAAAAGAATAATAAAAGTTAAAAAAATTGTAAAATAAATAATATTAGTTAAAAAAAAATATATTCGTAAGAGCTGACGACGAGTTTATATATATATATGGGTTATCAAATATTTTAGAAATATGCATAAAATTTCAATATTGATTTCATGAAATAAAATTTTGGCTTTACCATTCAAAATTATACTCTTTATTAAAATTTTTTATACTATACAATTCAAAGTTTTTCATCCATTTAAAAAAAAGTAATAAGCAATTGTAATTTTTTTATGGCAATATTTTTGGATAAGCGAATTAATTCTTTAACTTGAATGGGTTTCCGAGATGAGGCGAAAAGAGCAAAACTTAAAATTAACATTAAGTGGTCAAAACTTTAAAATGATTTCCTAACCACGCATTTTAGACCACATTTTCTTGATTGCGGATACTCTCCATATCTTGAGGGTAACCGAAAGGAATCAAAGCTCGTCGAATAAAAAACTGATGTGTTTATTCAGATAAAATGTGCTGTCTTGTCTGATTCTATAGCTTTAAATATTGTCTGGCCTATTTAATTAGTATTTTTAAGGTCATAAGCTCAAATTATTAAAATTGAATCTTAGTACGTGAAAACCCGATCATTGGATCCAAAGTTATTCGGTGTACTTAATTTTTTTGCGCAATGTATTACAGTACAAATATTTTTTTTTCTTTAAATATGGCATTCTTTCAATGTTTCAAAAATATATGTCAGTCTTCTTGCAATATTCATTCAAAACGCTGCTTATTTTTTTACTTATTTGCCTTTTATATCGATATCTTTTGCATGCAATTAGATAAATTAATTTTTTAATTTTGTATAACCAAATAACTGTTGTTATTTTATCATTCTTGAATAACCACTTTAAGAGCTATGTAATTAATTTAAATGAATCTTATGATTTATTCAACTTTAAAAAAATTAAATAATCCGATTAAACTAATTAGACCATCGAATGCTTTTAAGGATTTATTGTTTAAATATCAAATAGGGAAATTAGAGACATAAAATCATTATGATGTATAACTAAGTTTTTTTTCCGTACTTTTTCTCAAATATGTTACACAAATACATATTAGATTTAAATGTATTATTAATTTTTATATTTTTGTTGATTAATCAAGCAAAAAACTGATTTTAAATTATGTAAATACTTTAATTTAAAGGATATTATTTTTCTATAAAAATTTATTTATTCATAAAGTATCGTTCATCTATATAAATATACCAGGATATTAATGCGTATGTATGAATCTTTTGCAAATATGCAATTTTCTACCGATCCGCACTAAAATTGGTATAAATACGTTCGAATATATTATGAAATGTCTATTTAAACACTCACTCCGACTTATATATATATTATGGAGATGCCCGCTATATGCATAATTTTCTTTTTTATGTTAAACTTAAACTTTCTTATTGAAAGTTTGTACCAGTAGGATAATATAATATCAAAGCTTGTTGACACAGTAATATATATACTTCTCAATTTAAATGCTTATAAAAATTCAAAGAAAAGATGTAAAGCAAGTAATCCTTATATATTGCTACAATATTTGGAGCTAGCTTGAAAAGCGCTGTCATCGTAAAATTGGCTTTACCGTAATGGGAGAATTATGCGCAACATTCCAAATATAGTCCTTGAAACTGAAGCATCTATTTAATAAAGTAGACTTTCAAATGCAAAGCTATTGAAATATCATAAATAAAAAGAAGGGCATAGGGAGAGATTTAGTATTTTATTTAGATATTGTAAAATTGTTGATTTTTCACTTTCTTTCCTGTAGTACGTAAATACGTTTCGTTTCTGTAGTATAATAAAAGAGAAAAACTTTTTTTCAAAATTTAGTAAGTTATTTTCACGATTTTTTTTCTTTTTTTCATTTCTTAGATTTGGTAAACATGATCTCAATTATTAAATTCGGAAAATGGTATACTCATCAGCTGATAATTTTGTGTATAAAGTATTTCATAAGCAATTTAGATGTATCAATTTATTTTGCTCATAATACAATTAATTGCTTGTAAAAAAGAAATATGCTTGCAAATAGCAATTTATGATAGTAAAAGAATACTTTCTTTTAAAATCAATAGTAATCGACAAAGTTTGAATTTTAAAATATACAATTATTTGTATAATTAGCTTAAGGCAATTTCAGATGAAAACATTTCAAAATTTTAAGAAAATCTGTCTGATTCCAGAAACAAAAATTCAAAAATACAAATTCTTTTGAACTAGCTGATATCCCTACGAGAGGCAACAAAAAAAATTCTCAAAAATGAAAAGCAAATGCCAACACTATTTATAGTACAAAAATAACTCAGATACTTTTTATTTAATATTATATTTTGTCCTATCCGATAGCTTTGCGTTATTAGATTTTATTTATAACTATCGTTGGACAGCCGACCTAATTACGAGTATGAATGTTTAACTCCGTGGCCTTGTAATTTAGAATCCAATCCAGAAGACAGAGGAACTCCAGCAAAAATCATTGGGGCAAACTAGCCTCCCTACCTACTATTTGATGGAACTAATCTGCATTTGATTTACATGGAGAGATATATCATAAAAACCTTCCATGTTTATTCCAAAAAAAAGGGGATTCCAACCCATGATCCATTTACCACTAATGATAATTTACGTCAGCACTGTGGTTAGAAGGAGCAAGGAGCATAATTCGATTCTACCAGCCGAAGCTGGAATGGAACCTGGATCACCTCATCCGAAGGCGAAGACTCCGTCCCCAGAGCCATGACGGCTTCGCGCGATTAGATTTTGTTCCATTTCATAACCTTCATTGCGCAGTGAACCTAATTTTTGGTTTACAGCTACAAATATTTAACTGTTGGATCGAGTACAGGAAGAAATTTACCTTCATCGTGGACGTTTCGATTAAACTAACCCGCACTTGCGTTACAAGGAGAGAAAAACTACAGAAACATCCCGCGATTAGCCCGATTTCAAGGAGACTCTAACTCATGATCCGTCTACCATTGAAGATATTTTTACGTCAGCACTGTGGTCGGTGCGAACCGGGTGCGGAATTCAGATCAACCAGCCATCGTTGGGAATTAAACCCGATTCATATCGTTGGAAGGAAAACTCTCTATCCCCTGAGTCATCAAAGCACCAGGTGCTATTAGATTGAGCAATATACGTTTTTAGTACTATATTCCATCAAAATAAAGAACAATACTCAGTTTCATTTGCATGAATCTGTTGCTTGAGGAAAACTCCTGGTATATAATATTTAGCTCAATCAAGCGGTTTTCTATAGTACTTATTTCTTTTAACATTGCAGTAGAAATCTCTTTAAACAGCATCTTTCTTATAAGTACACTATATTGTATCAGTTTTAATCGATAACAAATATACCAATTTTTTTCCTTGTACCTATATTTTTATCTTTGTTGTACTCATTAATACTACAGCAATTGTCATAATATCAGTAGTGCCTATTACAAGTATTAATTAAGCATCACTTGCGTTAATAACAGTATCACGATTTTTCTAAGTGAATTAGTACTATTTTTCCTTTAATCTTGATTTTCAGTCAGCAATTTATGTTTTTTAATACAAATTACTTTGACTTTAAATTATTTACTTTTTCATAAACCACTTTTTAAAGCATAATTATAGAACAACACAACAACATCCGTTTACAGAGTGCCTTAGAAATGCGAATTTGCTAACGTTCTCCGCTCTTGCTACCACGATTAGTGTAATCTAGGAGGCTCCGTCCCCTGCTCGCTGACGCTCGCCATCCCCCGAGAATTGCTACGCAATCCTATGTAGTTCACGCCGTGAACCATATCTCGCTACGCTCGCTCGCCAATGAACACAATGTTCTAGCACAAAGACATAATATATTATCATCAAAGACATAGTATTTTATCATCAAAGACATAGTATTGTACTTATGTAGAAGAATTCTACCAATGTTCTTATTGGCTTTTAAAAAAGTATATTAGCTATTTAGATTGTACATGGTGAAAAAATCAAAACATTAGCTAAATAAGAAACATATTAGCAAAATAAATTATCAAATATTGCTTCACTAATATTCTGCATTTTAAAGCGTGAAAATTCAATGCATAAATAAACGCGAAATATAAAAAAATTCAATGCATTCAATACAAACACTTAAACGTTTTTTAGACGTTTAGGTAGCTCCCAGTAGAAAAATATCAATTCAACAGCGGCCTTTTAAAGCATTCTCACTTCAATTAATTAATTAATTCCTAATTGAGTTTAAATTAAATATTGTCATGTTTTTAGTGCATGAATCTGAATTGAACAACCTGATAATGCTCACTCTGGTTATTGTTATCTGGTTGCTCACTACGTGCTCTTGCGCGCCGAATCCAATCAATTAAAAATGAAAACTGTTGCCAGCGCGAGAAAAGAAATATCATCGGTTTTATTGATACATACATACATACGTACGTATTAGCGTTTTATATAATATAGATGATTTCTGTGTATTAATTCGTGTAAATGATTCCAGATATAAAATGAAAGAGGGTTAAAATCATAAAATTGATATTAAGCAATTGAAACCTTTTACTTCAATCTTGTGGTCATATTTTTTAGGAAAAGGCTGTCCTCCTAAATACAAATAATTCTTTTTTTGAGAAATTGTATATATTGCTCAAATTACAATTGGACAATTGTTATGGAGTCAGAAATACAGTTACGAAAAAAGTGTCATAATCCGCGTTTATGTATAGGACTATAAAAATACAAATCTTATTTCGTAAATCTGAAAGCTCGTATATTGGCATTTAAAGTGTGTGTAATACCCGCCTAAAAACAGATGCATCCAGAATGCAATAATGCTAAGCAGTATATTGTTAAGTAGCAAATGTGATTTCACTATTTCTTGTTCGTGTTAAAAAAAGTGTTGTGTAGATGTCATAACACGTAACTCTTCGATTACTTAGAAGTGTTTTATCAACAACAGCAATGGATTTATAGGAGATCATAACGTTTACTTTTTCAGAGACTGATTAGATCTAATATTGATGTACTACATCCTTCACAAAATTGCAATTGGCTGTCTAGTGCTCATCACAAAACAGCAAACATTTAACTATAAATATGTGCATTAAACTTATCTTCTGCTAAAATAGTACTATCAGGTATTGTTCGGTTACGGAGGCACCCATCTTGACTATAATTTTACATTTATTTTAAATGCTCAAATGCTAACTAGATAATTGGTTCCGCGCATATGGTGGTGCTCTCTTCTTATATAAATTTATAGCCATGAATAGGTCGCTACTATCACTATCTTACGACTTTTGCTTAATTTTTTTTATTTGGATTATAATTGGTTTTATTTTTTTGTGCACGATAATTTTGTGAACAATTAAATTTGCTCCTTGACATTCTGACCATCAAAGGTTGTCCAGATTTTTGACAGTTATTTATTTCCTTTGAGATCTTATATTGAGATGAATTATCTTTCTTTTTTTTATGCAAAAAGTGAAATATAATTGTTTTTTGATATATATACAAAGATATTTTCATATTGATAAATATAATTGCATTAATAAATATTATAATTAGTGTTATAACTTAAATACAATATAAAATACCTTAATGTTTATTGAATAATAATTTTGTTAAAACATAAAGTTCTTTATAAAGTTTAATTTAAAATAAATTTCATCAATTTGTTCAATTATGGTTTTTGATCATAATTTTTTAATTATTTGCCTTAACATTAATTTTGTTACTGAAAATCTGAAGTAATTCAGTGCGCAAATTCTTTTGTCTCTATTTTTTTTAAGTTCCTATCTTCTCTGACAAAGTAATAAAAATATAAAGAAAAAAAAATGAAGAAAAAAAAACGATGAATTTCCCTTAGATTCCTTCAAATCTCAGGCTTTTCATATCGAGCTTTACTGATTAACTTATAACCTAGGATAAAAAAGCAAAATAAGCTTTCAGACATTTCTCTTAAATTTATTCTTGCTACATCAAATACCTTTCCAAGTGGATTAGAAAGTTTAACTTTTTTTTAAAGAAGCCCTTCTATTTTTGAATGAAACAATTTCTATTGTGGAATTTTACTTTGTTTCATATATATATATAGATTGAATTTTTTTTTCATAAAATATATATTTTTCACATATTTTTCAATTAATTTCTTTGTAATACTATTTCAGAATTACATAAAAAAATTTATAAAAAATGAATTTGAACTAATGTATTTTCTAAGCATTTCCATGTGGTTCACTTTTATTTTAATTTGAGCTTTTCTGTGTTCTGTGTGTCGATGAGCTTTTCTGTGTGTTATAATCAAAATGAAAAAGGTTAAAGCTAGTTAAATGTTTTTTTAAAAAATGCATTTATGTTTCCTAATGAAGTACGTTTTCTGATGCAGTACTTTTAGCACTTTATCTGGTACAGATACTTACTTTATCTGATATAGCACTCACTGCCCACGAGAAAATAAAACAAAATTTTATTACATTGACAAAATTTAAAATTTCGATTCACGCTATCTGTATGCATTAATCATTGTTTCTCGGTAAAATATCAACATTTTTATCAACTAAACAAAACAAATTTTTGTTAATTAAGTGATTTGTTCAGCAAAAGGAATTTTGTTAATGAAATACGTTTATATCAGGCAAAAAAGTTCAACAGGATCTCCCATTTACAATGGGTTAAAAGTCAGGCAAATTCCTCATTTTTACTCACGACAACAAGTCTTTCACATTTGATTAAACTACCAATGAGAATAATTTTTGGCAGAAAGTAGTTTGATGCAAAATAAATTTCAATTCGTGTTGAATTTACTCACGCAACCATTTTTGTTTCTCACAAATGTGATGAAAAATAATAATTGAGGTAAATATTGGTGATTTTATAACAGCTCATTATTTTTTAGTTCAATTTTAACAAAGAACAGTGAGTACATAAAATAAATCTTTGAAAAATGATCAATATTCAGTATAAAATTTATCTACTATTTTATATATTCAGTATAAGAGATAATCTACAATTTTTCTGAATTTCCGTTGCAACGAAAGGTGTATCATTATTGTTTACAGTGTAAAGGGAGAAAAAAATTTACAAATACAAAGAGCCCTTTGAACATGTAAAACTCAATTTCCGCGGTTGCATTTTTGTAGGCTTCTGAGCAGCTCTCGAGTCTTTTATTGCAAGCTTAACAGTTTATATTCACGAACTTTCTATAAAATATTAAAAAAAAATGTTGAATCTTTTTTATTGTGCATATATGTGTATGAAAGAAATTGTATTTGAATGAATATATGTATGAATTCGCGTATGAATGAACATATGTATAAATTTCTATTTTCAAGCTTTTAATTCTTTTAGTTTTTGCACAGCATATCAAAATGTAACATAAAGTAGAACTCTCGAAATAGGTTTCTTAACACAAAAATATATTTTTTTAATAAAAGAAGCTGCATTATTAGATGATTTCATTTTACATAGGATTTAATGTGAAATATTTTCTAGTAAAGTAGTTCTTTCGAACTATAAAAAGTTTTATCTTAGTATGAAAATCCGATTATTAGATAAAAAGCTGTCACGTGCTAAAAAAATATTAAAAAGATATTAAAAAATATCAAGTTAGTTCATTTTCTTTACATTCAAGCTTCTTTATTGCTTTATTTACGTTTAGATTTACAATGCAACTGAAATTAAAATTTCTGCGCATGTCCAAAAAATATCCCTCCCGGATGCAATTTGTATAAATCACATTTAAATTCTAAGCAAGCGTTGATATCATTTCTGACAGTTCATCTGTTGCACATTGAAATGTTAATATGCTTAATTAAACTAAGGTCTTTGCTTTTCCATTTCGTCTCTCTGTCCTTTTCCAAAAGAAATGACTTTAATTTATCTTTACTAAGCAAATAAGGAAGGGAAAAAATACCAAAAGGAAACTACCTGGAGAGTAAAAGGCGATTAATTTGCCTTTTAAATTACTTTTATTGTTAGAACAGAATACAAATTTGTCATGTCGTTCAAGTGATTACTTTTTCGATGCTATTTCTATTAAAGCTGAATTAAAACATTTAATAAAGTTCATGCTATAAATAAAATCAATTATCTTTTAAAGTAACCGAAAAATGATGTTTCTTTTCCGTTTAACTTGGTAATGATTTATAATATTTTCAAGTTTATCATTCTAGACAAGTATTGTGATCAGGAATTTAGTTAAATATATTTTAATATGCTTCGTTTTCTTCAAATTTATAGAACAGCATTCAATAAAAAAACTTAAATGATTTAAGTTTTTCATATGTTCTTAAATTTCACCAGTTTCCATTATTATTGTTATTCAGTATTTTTACAGTAATTTAAGAATTGTTTAATAGCGTTATTTAAAGTAAAATAATTTTATTTTTTAAAGTTGCATTGGACATTAATTTAGTATCATTAATTTAGCATTTTAATAAATTTGCAGTAAATTACTTCATTACCGCATATTAGTTTATATTAAATTTTTATTGCAGAAACCAAAAGTATTTCTATAAAAAGTACAGAAAGGAAAATTTTTAAAGTTTAAAATATTTTAACTTATAGTTAAATATTCATTGTAAAAATCTCACAGCCAATTAAGAAGGACATTTCTGTACACTTTTTTTCCAGTTATAATTCGCATTATTTAAAAATAAAATCAATTAGCATCATAAAGTTTATTTCAAATAAATATTTGATTACAAAAAGCTTTTATATTTAAAATGGTTTTCAAAAATTATGTTTGTATATTTATTACATTATAGCAGATTAAAATTGTTACTGACTAGTCAATATTGTTACTGAAATATTACCTGATTCTGGATTAACCTAACCTTCTGAAAAAATACAATTAACTTTATCTCAAAGTGTCTCTTAAAAGATATTCAACCATAAATATACTTTTCTTTATTACAACATCTAACTTAATATAAGATATTTACGAAACAACTTTTATTACCAGTTGCTCACAAAAAAAGATGGACTTTATATGCATTATCATATCCGTCTCCTCTTTTATCTACAAATTTTTTTCTCCCATTATTTATTCACAATTTGTTAGTTCTTGACAAAAGAAAGAAATGGTTGAGAACATTAAAGCTGACACTAATTACTGAAAGAAAAAATATAAACAGTATATTTTAATCCCCTTTTCTATCGAGAAGCCCTTTATGTTAACAATAACTTTAAGTGAGCTCCCTTGTGAATAGCTAGATAACTATTACCTTAAAAATTTACAAACAAAAATACTTAGTCGAGAGTTCCCCAAAACCTCATTACAAAGGAGAGCCAAGATTATATCGGTGCATACTCTAATTAGAGTTTGTATTAAATTTTTATCTCTTTCCTACAGTAGACGAATTACCATTTTACCTTTAACAGTTTCCGAAAAAAGTTTAATAAAAATTACTTTTTTTATTTATTTTGCTGTTAGATCTTCGTTACTTTGCTGAAATCCTTTCTTTTATTTTTACTTCCATAGAAGCACACATAAGCAATGGGAAGTTATTGATTTCAAAGAAGAAGAAAAAAAAAACCAATTGTCGAACCTATTTCTCTATCTTTTCCTTCAGAGAATAATATTAGTATACCAATGATTTTGTTAAAGAAAAATTAAGCTAAAATGTCTCAGTAGTTAATGAATTTATTTTCATTTGTCTGTAGTATCTGTAGCATTTATTAAAATCTAATTTGAAAGTTTTAGCTTTTACAATCCACCCACACACACATTAGATTACCGACACGTAGCAAATTCCAGATTTCGATTCCGAAAATAAACAACATCAGCCACCAACTTAGGTGCATTAACTGTTAAACAGTTGTCTGCTGAGGAGGTCCTTATGCATCAACGTTCGCAGAGGTGTCGCTGAAAAGGCACTGTTTGTAGCAGAGTTGGCCGTTGATTACAGTAATCGATTACAACTGTAATTGATTACAGATAATTACAGCTATGTAATCAATTACTTGTAATCACGATTACAAGTAATCAATTACTTGTAATCGTGATTACAACTTTCAAAAAATTTTGATTACAGCTGTAATCATGATTACAATTTTGATTACAGTAATCAATTACTTGTAATCATGATTACAAGTAATTGATTACTGTAATCGACTATGTAATCATGATTACAGCTGTAATCAAACTTTGTAATCACGATTACAAGTAATTGATTACTGTAATCAATATTGTAATCATGATTACAGCTGTAATCAAAATTTTTGAAAATTGTAATCATGATTACAAGTAATTGATTACTGTAATCAAAAAATGTAATCGATTACATTTTTGGCAAACTCTGGTTTATAGCCCCTTGGCCCATGGTGTACTACATATGTCACGTTGCTGATTTTGGAGCGAGCCATTTTGGCGGCCATGTGGCACGCAAATTGTTTACAAAATTAGTCACTTCGGAAATAATTTCGTCCTTGTCCAGAAAATCAATTATTGTGCTCTTTTGGACGTCGAATAAATAGCCCCGTTTCTGTATCATGCCAACGGTCTCAACGTTTTCTGATTCTCTCAAACTTTATATTTGCTCCATTGCAATGTACTGCAACTTGCTTTCTGCGATTAGTTATTTCATGTTGAAATCGAAAGTAGGTGTTTATCATATTAATGTGACTGGAATGTGTATGAGGCACAAGGCAGGGCAGAAACAAATCTAAATTACTTGAATTTCATTTTGCTATATATTGGTAAAGAAAATTAATTTTTAGATAGCGGTGTATATCACCGTTTTCCATGACCCCTCTACCAGTCAGCTTTAGTAAAATCTTATTTTGGCTCCTTTTCAAACAGAGCAAATGATTTATATCGTACAAGGCAGCAAAGTATTTGTAACGATTGGTCTTATCATGGATAGGTGAAAAAGGTATTTTCATGTTATTTGCGCTTAAAAAAAAACTTAGAATTATTAGGAAATAATCATATAAGTCATAGTTTATTGGTATTTATCTTATTGCTGCTTAAATGAATTCTAAATTTCTATTTTCTTATGAATAAATTTTTTAAATGTACTTTTGATAGTATAATTTCAGCACTTCCTGATAAATAAAGTAATAAACAAAATTACATGTGCACACTTCTCATTCCTATGGTGCTCTTAAGGAAGATGTGTATAATCCTGCTTTATTGAAAAGTGAATATTTATGTGTTCTAAAATATATAAAACAATATTTAACTCTAATAATTTCTGTAATAAAGGCTTTAATCATTTTTATTTTATCAATTAATATGTATAAAATAATAATGTAATTATCAAAATAATTAAAGTTTTGGATCATGTATATCATTATTACTGTTGATACCTTGCGGTCTTGATGTCAAAAGTAGAAATATCATATTAATGTTAATAGTACGGAGATTTTTCCCATGGATATTAACACGTATTTTGACATGAGTATAAGTTTCCCTATTAACATAAGCTTCCTGTCGTCTTTCGAGCACCAACAGCCCGGATGTCTGGTAGACATACGTATCATGATAGATATACTAATAAAATGCAAGTCAAGTCTACGTACTGTTGACATCATGCCGGCCAATTTTAATTCACACACATAATGATTAATTTAAAATGTTCTATTTGAAAATTTAAAATTTATTCTTAAAATGTCATGCGAGTAGACTGGGGTGGGGGGTTATAAAATCTTCTGTTTTCAGATAAATAGAAGTAAAATATTTTTCAAATTATATATTTTAGACTTATCAAATAAATATATTCCTTTGATATTATAACTTTAGACCACTCTCAATATATTTATTCATCAAAACTGATATTTTAAGAGTTAGCAATAAGAGAAAAAATGTTTTTCAAATCTCATACTTTGAGTCAGCGCAAATAAATATATTGTCGTAACTAAATATTTTGAGCATACAAACTCTGAGCTGAAGAACGAATTCTTCAAATCTAATGCTTTCAAATTGTGCAAAAATATAAATGTTAACTTATAAAAACTAAGAAAAAATAACGAAATATATAAACAAATAAAAACTCTTAAGGGATTGTATTACATATTAACATAAATGGCCTTTTTTTACAATACTACTTTTCATTTTTATATTTAGGTTTCTAAATAAAATTATAATTGAAAGATTTTATACTAGCAAAAGTTATTTCAAAGAAAAACTAATGCCTCCTTGAAATCTTTCCTCATTATCAGTTTCTTCTTAAAGTACTACGCTAAGTGAAATCAGGCTTTCAACTTTTTCTCCCCACTAACCTTCTATAATTGGGTGTAAAAATAAATAATCCTAAAGTTGACGCTGAGAAAACCAATAATTGCTTAAGAGCACTACAGGTTCTGTACTAACAAACAGCAACAAGGGGAGATGCTGGTCAATAATGATAATAACGGATGATGAGAAGAACGCAAACCTTCTTCCCGCTTTTCTTTTAACTCCGTGTAGTAATGAGTAGAACTGTATACTCCTCTAACTTTGGAGTACCAGTTAAAATAAATAGAACCCCTATAAGAGCTTAATAGTGCAAGTATATTCAGGGCTATATCGAATTTTTCTAGCGCGATAGAAATAAGGTTTTTTTCTTCTTCTTTTTTCTTTCTCACTGCAATGAACAGAGAACGGTCATTTACGAAATTAGCTTGTACTTTTTCTTCTTTTTCCTATTTTCTTAATTTTTTGTTTTGTTTTTTACGTTCTATAAAGTTCAGTCTTTACTACAATGAGTTCAACGACGCGAAAGAGAATTGTAAGTTTCGATTTCAAGAAAGCCAGTTGTCGTAACGAAAATTTAATAACATTTGGGGTTTCAGTAGTTGAATATTTTTGCATGCAGTCAATAGTTTCGTTCAATTGCTGCAATGAGACAGCCTTCCTGAAGAATTTAATTTTTTTTAATGTTTGTTTATATCGAATTAAATCTTTGATTCTGAATTTTCCTTACTTGTTTTTTAGGGTAACTAACAAAGAATTATTCGCGTGAATTATTTTGCACTCGTATTTAAGAAATAAAATTTTAAATTGCTGAAACTTTATATAAATTGTTGAACGACAATTTATTTTGCATCGCAAGTGAGTTATAGCATGCTAATTATGATGCTTACATAACAATATCTGAATAATATAAAACTGCAAGTGAATTTTAAAAAAAATATTTTCAGCTTTAAAGCTGAATTCTGAAAACATTCAATGTCAGTGAATTTTTCCTCTATGCTTTAATTTATATTAGTACTTTTTAACTTTGTTTGAAAGATATACGCTAATATTTATAATTTATTAAAACACAGCTGATCTTTTCACTGCTCACACGATCCCAGAACTAATATCTCACGTCTGGCATTACAAAAATTAGAACTCATTAAATTTTAGATATGAGTTTAATGTGCGAATCTTTTACACTTAAAATTGATCTGAACCCAAATAACCAAGAAAAACAAGGCTATATTTCCAATTTCCAATTTAGTGACACACAGATTTAGTACAAGTGCTTGGAGAGATGTTTCGTACATTTTTTTTTCAACACTCAGGATTGTTTCAAGTATTTTAAACATTATTTTTATATCTATTTTTCAATTGTATTTTTTGTAATAAATATTTATCTTACTGTAAATATACATTCAGTTTATCTAATTTTTTTATATAATAATTAAAGTAAAGTTAATTTTGTGTTTAAAAGACACTTTCCTCCAAATCCAGAATATTTTAATATTTTAAGATGCTGTCGTATGATTTTTGTTACACATTGTTGTAATTAATATAAACAACAAATAAAATAAATACATTTGGTAAGTACATCCAACGCAATTCACGACACCTAGCGCTTCGTGCTTAATTAAATTGAACAATCAGAAAGGTTCTTTTTTTAAATTTCTGCGAATATATTATTAAGAAAAATAATGAAGACAGTGAAGACATTTTAAAATAGTGAAATAGTACTTTGCATTATAGTTTAAAATTCTTAAAGAGAATAAGTATCCTCATGTAACTAATCCTCCTATCATAAGACTTTAAAAGTAATCTTCACTTTAATCAATTTACGTTACAGGAGACATCTGATAAAGATGTGTCAGATATTTGAAATATCACACATTTCGAATAATTTAAGATTTGTGGACAGGGAAAACCTGGATCTTAGAACAAAGAACGGCTGAAGACACTGATTTGAAATGCATATATTTAAAAGGGATGTTAGAATTCCTCGAATGCACTCGACAGATATCTAATTTAAATGAAAACATTCAAAGCAGTCAGTGACAGGTGGTATTGTCAAATGTTAAATTTTAATTTCATCGTGTTTTGAAGATGTCCGCATAATCGATTATATTCCGTATTTCATTATACTTCAATCCAATGAAGCAAAACCTCACTTTTGCTTCAATAAATGAAGCAAAAGATGTCCTCTTATGGAAGCCGAGACGTAATGTCTGATTTACAATATGTCAAGCAAGAAGCGTTCAGGAAATGTTAAAGATGTCTAACTAAAATTATTATTTGAAAATTTTTAGTCTTAAATTTTTGAACAGAGCATAAATTAAATGTATATTTTATCTAAGGATGCGTATTTACTGTTTCACCAGAAAAATTTCCTTTTTGGAATAACCAATATACAACTTTAGTTGTCTTTGGGAAGAAATAAAGGGATTTCACACACTGAGAAAATACGAAAAACAAAGTATGACGTCACTGCCGGTGCAAGAAAAAAACACCTTATTGGACATATCAATAACAGTATTTGCATATCTTTCAAGACGATAATGTTTAAAACAGTCGCCGCGCATATTCTGCTTTAAATTGTGCATAGTATACTGCTGTTGATATCTCCAATAAAGTGTTTTTTTCTTGCATCGGCAGTGACGTCATACTTTGTTTTTCGTATTTTTCTCGTAAACTACAGATCGTACAGGAACGCTTCTTTGGGCAGTTTTTATGTGCATCCCAACGTGGATTAATCTAGCAACGTGGAGTGCAGAGTTTATGCGGTGGTTTTGGGACACCCTGTATATTTAAATTCCCAATGGAATCGAATTGATGGGTGTTAATTTCTCTGAGTACTAAAAGGCATCTTAAATGACAATATTATAAAATTGCTACCATTGACCTTGGTCACAATATTGTGGAGCCTTATCTGCAAATCCACAACTCCCTGCTACTCGGGATGGTTTGTTGTACGGATAATTAAATGTAAAAAAAAATATTTAATACTATAGAAATTTCTGTGGAAATAATTTTTTTTTCTTTAACATAAATTCTTTTTATATTTAAAAAATAATTACAAGATTGATAGACATAAATAGCATTCTTGTTTCCAATGCAAAAATTAAAAAATTAACGATTTTTCATAGATAATTACCATGTACAGGTAGTTGAAAAAATAATCTTTTGTACTCATTTTCATGATGTTCTAAAATACTGATATGAGACAATGTATGTTGTTTATTATATTCTTTAAAAATATGCAAACAATATGTTTCGAATATTTTGGAAAAAATGCTATATTTGGAAAAAATGCTGTGCAGAAATTAAAAAAACAAAAACAATTAAGCATTTCTTCGAAATTCAATTTGATTAATTCCTAAAACTTCGAAATTTGCATTCTTCTGTAACGTATAAAAGACTAATTTAAAAGTTTGATTCCTTGATCTTCGTAAAGGCAATTTTAACTTTTGTAACAATTCGAGCTAATTGCAAATAAATTAGACAGGTCATTAAGCAGAAAACAAGATTTGTAAACGAATAAAGCCCGTTCCAATTTCAATTGCTATTGAGAATTTAGCTCTACAATGTGTAAATCTAAACTCATACACAAAATGGGAGTTATTCGGTTTGTCTGGAATAAAGATTTCCCCATTTTATATCCATTTTAAATGGTAATTTGGACAAGTTATTGTAAACTTATGCAAATGAGTTTCCGTTAAAGAGTTTGGAAATTATGTTTCCCGAAGATCCGGCTATAATTAATAGAAAACGTTCTCAACTTTTGGCTTTGATAAATGCAGTTCATTCAATATAGGATTTTATTTAGGGTGTTTTCCGTAAAGTATCCATTTTTTGATAATAAGGTTATTTAAACAAATAATGATATAGATATGTAACAGTTTGATGTGCTAATATTATTCCAAGTAATATTTTGAAGGATATAAACATTACTGGCAAAATACAAAATAAAATCTATATAAAAGAATTATATATTTTGTTAATACCATGTCCGTGAACTTTTAATCTATAATTCATTTTTATATAAATGTAGTTTCAAGACACATTTAGAAGGACATTAAAAAAACTATGTTTTTTTATTACATAAATTTATTTAAGAAACTATTTAAATATTGACTATTAAGTATTAACTATTAAGTAACTATCAGCAATTTAAATATTAGGCAACTATTTAACTATTTTTTATTGAAGAAAAGCAATTTTATTTTTAAATACGTTTGTCATAAAAATGTATGACACGAAATAATATCTTCAATCTTATGTTTTAAGAATGTCATGATAATAGATAAGACAACATAAAAAAAAGAAAATTTCAGCGAAATCATTCAAATTTAAACTATTAACATCGGGAACATTATGACTTCTTGAATTTTTATATCTTCATAAAATTAAGTAGACATAATCATAGCTCATAGTTTCAGTTATAATAGTTAAATGAATATTATGTGGTGCTTCATTGAGTATTTTTTTTAAAAAGTATTATGATTTATCCGTTCTCTTATTTTAAAACAGTAAGTAATTTTTTTAAAAATAAATTATCCATAATATTACCTCACGATTTACATTTAATTGACCTGATGGAAATTCTTGAGGATTGAGTATTTTTTTTAAATATCATATTATTAATCTATTTTAATTGCATGTTATTAAAACTGTTTTCAAACCCAGTTTTATCAGGAGATTTCTTGTGATGCCTTACCTTTTAAAAAATACACCCATCTAACAAAATTCGTATAAAAAAATTTAAATTTAATTAATTTCAAAAATTAGCTTTTTTAATTAATTATGCAATCAAAACTAAAGAGATTTTTTTTTCCTTTTGAAGAAACATGTCTTTTAATTTGATTGCCTTCATATAGAAAATTAAAAACCTTAAGTAAAGAAATAGGTACTTTCTTAATTGTAACCCTCTGTATAAATCTGTAGTTATATCAAGAATAACTTTAAATACATGCTGTTAGTGACTTGATTTTCGTTTTACAACAAAAACAATTTCCTGTTCAATTATCTTTTATCATGACCTTTATAAAGTAACAGGGTTATATTTTTACAAAACTGTACTTTTTATTGAAACCAATTTCTAAACATGCCCAATTATGCGTTACACATTGTGGTTGCTGAACTCTAAATAGCATTAAAGTTCGAATCATTGGTCAATGAATTGGTATGGAAAGAAAACGAATAAAGAATGCTAATGTGCAGAGATTTTTTGTGAATATTAGTCCACATAGTACATACGCACAATAAGAAGGATAAATAGAAAGGAGAGAAAAGCGAAGAAAATTCAGAAAAATAATAAAAGTTTTTTAAAATAATAAGTATTGTTTGCTGCGCATATATATATAAGTCATAAAATAAGTTAAAAATATTGAGAAAACATAGAAAATAATATTATAAAGATTAATGAAGAGAGATGTAGGAAAACTAATAAAATAAATAATTTAAAAAATATTTAAAAAAGTTATTTTAAAAAAATACTGAAAATATTACTGATGAAAGCAGTTTTGACCATGTGGTATTTGGTTGAGAGCTGTATTTGGTTTGGAGAGAAGCGTCATTTCTGTGGTAACTTGTATTCGTTAACCTAAAAAAATCGTCACTTGTATGCGATATGATTTTTCCAATCTCATCAAAATTGTATATTTGCAATATTATTATGGATAATAAAAGTTGGCCCCAAATATTCTTTTCTTAATAAGCATATTTTATTTGCAATTAAAACCTTCATGTCTTATTAGTTTATACAATGTTTCATAATAACCAAGAATACTGCAGTTTAAGAAGAGAAATTTTAATAACTTTTGCTTAAGTGTTTACCAATAATGAGAACAGTAATCATGCCTGTGAAGATGATAAGATATGCACAATGTTAGTTCAGATATCACAATATCAGTGGAAAAGATTAAGATGAATGAAATAACCTCATCCAGTAATGAAACACAAAGAGCTAATACAAAATATTATGCTATGCTGTTGCTTACTTTTTTAGCAAATTACACTTATGGATGGATGCTTGAAAATATTAATGAAAGTTGAAAAGCAACCAATTTTATTAAGGTTAGAAAAAATATATTAGACATTGAAAAATCGTTCGATTTTGTCTGGTCCCTTTTCTAATAATTTGCTTAATGCAGGTTTAAACTTTAATTTTGAATAACATGAAGATAATTAATCAATCAGTAATGAAATTCATAAAGATAATGGAATTAGTTAAAAAATGGAAATATTAATAATAATATAATTGCTCAAAGCAATACGAAACTAAATGCGTTTATTTGGGATATTTTCCTCTAAAACTTTAAATAATGCAATTACATATATTTACATTACAATTACATTAATAAAATAATACAATTTACATATTTAAAATTTATAGCGACATTTCAAAAAGGCTTAATATGTGCAAGAATAATGTTTCATTTGATTAACATATTGAAAAAAGTTACGTCCATGTATTTTAAAATATTCAGAGCTCGGCAATGCATTTTAGACTTCATTTTAAGAAAAATCTTAAAATGTGTCCCATTTTACGGTATTTAATTTAATAAATTTGTTAAAATTTGTGTTACTGATGAAAATTATTTCTACCTCTTTCTTTTTAATTTCATGCTAATTAATATATTGTAATTCTTGGCAGTATATCACACAGGTAATCAAATAGTTATTAAGTTACTAATTCTAATGATCAAATACGAGTTCTTTTTTTTTCCTATAAGTCTGCTTTACTAAACTCTAAATATAAAAATCGCATTAAGATCTTTATATTCAGCACATTTTCGCTTAACAGATGACATTATATTTTTCCTTTTCATTGTCTTAATTTTTTAAAAGTCCTCGGTCGAAAGAAATTCTACTATTTTTTCATGTTCAGAAAATTTTCCAATCAGCATTCTATTATCAGAAATTCTCTGTGTTCTATCTTAGAGAAGTTTCAGATAAGGAGATGACATCAGTTGATTAGTTTTATATACCAATCCAATCCCTATTCAAAGGAAATAAAAGAATCTAATATATTTTACAAAATGCAAACATTCCTCAAAATTGAACTCAGCTAACTAATTCTAACAGTGTAAGAAATACCATTTAAAATCACGGTAAAAAGTATTGTCATTCTGAATGTCAATTTTCTTCTATATGTATCATTGGGCGATTCCACAAAAAAGTAGTTCTGAGTGATTAAATTTTCAAAATTATCGTAAAAACAAAAATGACACAATTTCGGAATCTAGAAGATGTACATTTTTTAATAGTTAAGATAGTTTTTTGAATTACAAAAAATATTTATGTGAATTCTAACAAAAGGTGGAACACTATGAATTTTAACAGGAGTTCTCTTCTTTGTTATGTTATATTCCAATGGAGTTCTTAAAATATTAAAGAGCAATAAAATAGTTTTTAGTAATAAATATAACTATTTTACTCTTTTATCATTGTTTAATGTATTTTTTTAATTTGGCCTAAATTTTTTTGCTTGTTTGAAAGTCGATTAATCAAGATAGTCTAATTTCCCAGTAACACACGTAACATAATTTTGCATTTTTTTCTGTAAAAACTTTAGTAAAAAAGAAAATTTAAAAATTTTTTGTTTTATAAATTAAGAAGGCAAGATATGCAACGGAAAAAATTCTCGAATTAAAACTGCCAATAGTTAAAATTTTATAATTAATTTTATTCAAGGTAACACACGTAACGAAAAGTTACGCGCGTTACTGTTATGTGTGTTAGAGGTACTTATACACTTTAATTATTTATTTATTTTCAATAAAAGATTTAAATCATGTTCGGACATTTTTTATAACCGCCGCGCAACTTCAATGCCACAAATACGGAATTGTAAGATTGTGGTTTTTTGTAAAATCAGGTCGGTATAAGCATTAATAAAAAAACAGCATAATAAGACGATAATTTTGAAACTTTTGGAAATTGTTTTCCCAAACTTCTATTTGTTATACGTTTATGTTTAAGTAGAATATTTCGACTGCATTTGCTAGATTATTATAAAATGGATAAGCTTAAAATAGTGTCCTTATCTGGATTTAAAAGAATAAGAAGATGAAGAAAAAAAGAAAAGAGCATAAGATTCTGCACTTCAAAGGAAAGAAAATAAGGAAATAATGAAAGTTAGACTTGAACTTTCAAAACAGATTGATAATGATGTAAAAGGTTCACCACTAAGTATTTCAGATGAACTTAATTATTAATAAATGGATTTTCTTCAAAAGTTAGATTGTTTATACTATGCTTGTATTGAAACAAGAGCTGGTTCTCTGGATTATTACGGGGAAAAACGGGCAATAAAACGAAAGAACTATCTAACAATGTTTCTAAGAGAGGCTTATACTGATTTTTGTCAGTTGCATCCTAAACATTGTTTAATTTTCCATATTTAGTGCTTTATGACTAAAAAATTTATTGCTACTGTAAAACTTAGAATCAAAACAAATATCATGAAATTTTTATTCTTTAACTGGAAGGCTAAAATTAAGTTTATGACAATACATGGTGATGGTAGAAGTATTTATGTATATAAAGTAAAAGAAATTTTGGATCTAATTGTTGGAAGGGTGCTTCTGATACTTACAAAAATTTCTCATTGCTTGTTATAGGTTTCTAACCATCATTTATTGTAGTTTGGTAACGATGAGAAAAAGATGACAATAGCTCACAATAAAAAATATATAATGGCAAATGTGCAAGAAGAATGTTTTGAAATAACTCTTGAAAATTGGACTAACTTTCAATAATACGTAAGAGTTAAAAGAATCCGAGGTGATACTTTCCAAACAAACATATCTAGCATTAAAACCAGGGAAATTCAAGTTGACTTTGCAATGGCATATTCTTTTGAATATCAAAACGAATTTCAATCAGCATTATGCTATCCAGCCACAGTTCCGTTATTCACAGCAGCTGTTTCCTTAGACGATACTCTCCTAAAGAGTTTAAAATAGAGTCCTTTACAATATTCTTCTAAAGGAAAGTTAAAGGTGAAACAATGTCTGCACTTTTATTGTAAGACTGTTTCAAAATGATTCTACTTCAGAAGATGAGCTAAAAGAAACCTTCTATAGTAATAAGTCAAGTTAAGAATTTAAAAATAAATATATGGTTGAAATATTTCATATTTTATCAATCAAAATATAAAAAAGAAATTAATTTGGAAATATTTTACGATATCACATGCAGAAGTGCCTTCTATGGGATAGGTGTGTAGTACAAAATCTTGAAAGCGACGCAAAAAGCAAAATTATTTAAATCATTGTGTTGTTATACAAAAAAAAATTGATTTGCTATCCAGTGTTGTTTGCAAAGCTAACCAATCAACTCATGCCTAATACAACAGTATTATATATTAGCCAAACTGAAATAAAGATATTAATTGAAAAGATAAATACATGGCAACGGTAATACAAAGCATAAAATATATGCATAAGTATCTTTAGATACTTTAATAAGATGCATAGATGCACAGATTGTGGCACACAAGTTGTCAGTAAGTCAATTTCTGTTCCTTCCTGATCAAAAGTGCGCCTATAACTGAAATAAAAACGACATATGCTCTATCTCGGGCACATTATTGACGCAAATGCACATGCTTGTAAACTTAAAGTGCAATATTTGCATAAAATAATTGGAAAAGATGCATATTTTTTGTTTCCAAACACAAATGATTTTGAAGGAATAGATGTGCCTAAGATTTGCTATGTTTTACTCTCTAAACCAGCATAAAGAAGGGCTACAACCATCTTTCCAGACCATTAACTATTTTATTTGTTAAAATAAATTGTTTTTTTTCTGCTAAATTAAAATAAATAAATGTTTTAGTGCAACGTTAATGACTTCTCAGTTGAACTATTCACAGAGGGTAACACACGTAACGTTCAGTTAACAAACGTAACGCACCAATTTCACCAAAGTAAAGAAGTTTTTAATGTTGCAAGAAATTTTAAAAAAACACTAAACACAGCTTCGATATTGCATCTCTCTATAAAAAAAAATATCTTAATTTTTTACCTTTATACTTCACAGAATTAAATGAATATATTCAAAGTTTTAAATATCTAGCATTATAAAGAGTAACACACGTAACAAAATTTCAGAAATTTTTTTTTCAGCATCAAATTAATTTGCAACCTCAATCTTCGTTTTGAAAACTTAAAACACATATAGATTTAGCAACAAATTAAGAAAAACATAAAACATATCTAACAAGTTTATTATAATAAGTGTTAAAGTTGAAATATGTCGTGTAAAAGTAACACACGTAACAAAAGAATCGCCCCATTGCTTAATTTTTTTAGTAGTATTTTATGCCCTTCTGACTCAGAATTTTTATTAAACTTTTTTCTCATAGTTCTTTGTATTAATTTAGATTTAAATTAATGAAACATTTCATAATTCGCATTTTAATAATTTATGGTTACGAATTACAGCAAAGAAGCACTGATGTCGTTTTCTGATTTAAAGGTTAAATATTCCATACACGGCTTACTTCCAAACAATAATTTTCCAATGTCTTTTAGATTTAAGAAGAACAATGATTCATCATTGAAATTTCTTTGATTTACAAAATCTATTATAGATAAATTTTTGAGTATTGAGTGAAAGAGAGTTATTTTTATAGATGATAAATAAATAAACGATGAATTTTTTGTTTCTTTTTTTCTATGTCGATTTCTGTGCAGTTATTTAAGACTTTTTATTAAATTAAAATAAAGTATTACATTCAAAGCAATACTTTATTTTAAATTATTACTTTGAGTATTACATTCAAAGAGTAACTGAAGCAAGAGTACTCAAATATAATGTATTGAGTATAACATTACTTTGAGTATTACATTCAAAGTAATACTTTATTAGTAAAGTACAACTTTCAAAGTTAAACGTATTTCGAATGTTTAAAAATAGCTTAAATAGCTAAGAAATAGTTAACGCTAACAGTTCAGAAGAGTTTGGTGGTACCTATAACTGCACTAATATACCCTATTTATATAATATAGATCATTAATTTTTGCTTTCATGTTTTGAAAAAAATATCTTTCTGTTTTAAATACAGAGTGGTGGTAACACAGTGGATAGAGCGGTTGCCTCCCATAGAGGTGACCCTGGTTCGAATCCCTGCTTTGGCTGGTCGATACGAATTTTGAAACGACTCACACCACAGCACAGTGCTGAGGTAAACTATCCTCAGTGATAGACGGATCATGGTTTAGAGTCCTTTTGCCGTCAGGTTAAGTGAGGGAAGTTTTCGTTGTATTCCTTTCCAAGTAAGGCAAATGTGTTTAAATTCCCCCAAAGACTCGTAAACCCTAAATTGGATCGGTTGTTCAATGACGGTTATAATATAATGATGTTTAACATACAAAACCGTGATGGGTCAGGGGATAAAGCTGTCTGCTCCTAATGTGGTGACTCAAGCTCAAATCCCAGCGATGGCTGGTAGACACGACTTTTACACCCTGATCGCACTAACCACAGTGCAGATATAAAATATCATCAGCGATAGACGGATCATGGGTTAGAGCTCCCTTTCAGTCGGGTTAAACTCTGGAGGTTTTCGTTGTTTTTCCTCTCCACATAACGCAAATGCGTGTGAGATCCATCAAATAGTTCTCCACAAAGGCGATCCAGTACTTAACTTATGATTTCTCTTGTCTTCTGGATTGGGCTTAAAATTCCAAGGCTACATAAACTCAAAATTCGTTCAAATTGTTAACGACGGTTATAATATTGTACACACACCTTGATCTAAGATTCGTTAAGATTATGTTAAACTTTAATGCCCAAAAAAAAGTTATTATAGTTTTAAAAAAATATTTTTATTAGTACCAGTTTTGTTTTTACGAATTTTACCGTGAAATTAATACTGAAACTTATTTTTCAGTGAGACGTAGTTAAAGAGGAAAAAAAGCTCTGAAGAACAAAAAGCCGAATCTTTTCTTGTAACCTGCAGAGATCGTTCCAATCGATTTATTTCTCAAGATATGGTAGAAAAAAGATCCACTTTACCCATTTCAGGAAATACGCTGCTGCGAATAAGTAGTTAGGCCGACTAATGATGTGGCTTCTTTCTTTCTTTTTTTTCCCCTTGTACTTCTGGATTCCTATTTATTGCGAAGACTAAGCTTCTCATATTCAATTACGTTGCAGGAAATATTCGCCATCTTTCACATTTCATTTGAATATAAAGTGGATGGGATAAAAATAGATAAGTTAAGGATAATGAAAATATAAATTAAATAAAATAAACATGAAATATAAATGAATATAATTTACTCTTTTTTATTACAGTTTTTTTAATATTTTTCGTTCCTTTATTAATTACATAATAAAAAGAATGCCTTCAAGATATTAAATTATATAGACGTTTATTAAAATTTCCCATTGCTGCAGACATTAGTTTATTTCTAACTAAAACACTTGCAAAATGTATACCCCTTCGGATCTGGAGTTAGCTATACCGGAAATCACTATACCGGAATCCATATTAACATTATTAATAATCATCAGAAACAAAAGGATTTTGTTTATTTACAAAATAAGACTCTATTGCTTTCTAAAGCGGATATCTTTAAGTTATATAGCATATTTCGACTGAAGGAGATACGTTATTTTTCAGCTATAGGGCATATCTTGAAGCTATAAAATATTCCGTTTGAAGTTGTTTTATCAATGTTCTGTTTCTTAGTCTCTGCATATTAAGAACAGGAGGAATGTTACTGAATTATTATTCATTCTTTTATTTTAAGTTTAGTTTATTTTTTGTTAAATTAAATAAGGAATAAATCCAAAAGTACGAACGTGCAAATCGTTTTCTTGCATACATAAATTGTATTGAAGATTTTAAAATGTATTAACTAAACATTAAATAATTAAAATCTTCCCGTATACATACAATTTTTCATTTTTAATAAAACTTTTAAAATTACGAAACTAAATTCACTTAAAAACAAATCAACTGGAAATTAAATAATTTAATTTTAAAATTATAAATTTTCGGAAAGTTTATAATTTTATAGTAAAGATAGTAAAAGTTTATCCATGTGATTCCATCATTTTCATTAAATCAATATTATTATACATCTCCAATCCGTGAAAAAAATGAGTTCCTAAAAAAGAGGAATTCAATTAAAGTAGACAAAATTCATTTATTTTTGTAGGAAATAGCGTGCTTGCTACAATAAATGTTTCATATTTCTCCTTTACATATTATTTTCTAAAATAGCTGTCTAACTAACGTAAAAGGTGACCACCATTTACAAACCAAGTGCAATTTTTTTCAGTCGAGTTTTATGCGCAATATAGCTCAATTAGCTTTTATAACTTCATGCGTACATGTCTAGAAGTTTGGAAATAGGGATAAATTTAGAATCTTCTATGCTTAGAGGAGCAAAAGGAATGCCACCTGTTTCCAAAAAGCACAGATAGTAATTAGTCAGTGATGATTTAAATACCCGTACAAGACAACGATCACTTTAAAACGATTATATATCTATAATGCCAAAAATTTCGATTATAGTAAAAAGTACGAGCACTTACCGTAAAATACATTTTTATCGTAAAATTTCACGTCACAAGAAATCTGATTTACCGTAATTTTTACAGCAATATTTAATGTAAAATCAATGAATTACTGTTATTAAATAAATGATTCTGCATTATACGGATGCTGGATCAAGAACGCCAATATTTTTTTACCGTAATTTGCTTTTTTTTTTTTACAGTGTACCAGATTTAAACCAATAATTGAAAGAAACTGAAACGCTAAGATGTAACCTGATTAAAAACCTCATTAGCATCTATAATATATAGATAGCAGAAACAGCCGACATGACTCAAGCGCTACAAAAATAGGAGCCCATTTTCAAGACTTGAAAGACATGAGGCCGCATATACTCATTTCTCTGCAAAATGCATGTGGAGGGGGAAATGAATGAGTGAGCTGTTCTTTTGCTGCAGGCAGTATTCAAACCAAGGACCTCCGGGTTTGTTGTAGGATGCTCCAATCACGATAGTTGTAGACCCCAGTACTGGGAGAGTGAGGAAACTATATATAATCGCTTCTGCAATAGCACATTGTAACATACATTCCATTCGATTAAAATTTTTTAAGATAAAGTGCAATAAGCAAAAAACCGAAACTGAAATTACCGATCTCCTGGCTAAGCTGTGAAAATATATTTTCCGAATCCATTGTATGATTGAAATTGGAAATTAGTATGTCATGACGTGCCTTATAAAGATTTTGGGCCAAACAACTATGGAGGTAAGAGCATCATATTATGAACACAGATGTCCGTGGTTCGAAACCTGCCAGCAGCCAACGAACATCTCTCTCATACATGTCTTCCACCGTTTTAGCGCGAAACGAATTACATGTGTTGTTTCTATTTTGAGTACATGGGGCTTTTTAATTCGACTATTTTTGATCCATTTTGACACATTTTTTCTCAATTTTGAGGAACACTTTTTTTACAGGGAAATCAGCAAGAGAATTTTAATATAAAGCAAAATCCGATTGGAACTTGGATCTGTCTGTTATTTTTGCTTCTTAGAAGGAGTTCCGACAGCGTTTATAGCTTGTTAACGTCTCAATTTAAATATGTTTTAAACTTAAGTAATTGTTTCAAACAATTTAATTTTTGCATGCAAAACAATATCTTTACATAAATATTACATTTACATAAACATTATTTATACATAAGCATTATTTACACATAAACATTATTTATACCTAAACATTATTTGTACATGAACATTATTTATACATAAACATTATTTATACATAAACATTATTTATACATAAACTTAACCATTAATGAAACTTCTGAGTATCTTTAAATTCCGTTAGCCTTTTTCAATGCTTGTCAATAAATTTTTTACTAGGATCAAGAACTATTCAAAGTTGAAACAAATTATTGTTGATCTCGTTTAATTTTTTAAAAATTTCATAGGGGTAAATGACTGCTCATATTTTAAGGTAAAATGTTGAGCATCATGGTCTAGGTAATTAGAGATTCATTATTTTCGATGTAAAAAGAAAACAGACAAATACGGGAAAAATAATTTAGACATTACTTGCTCCAGGTATCTTTTGATTCCCAGGAACAAGAATGTAACTTCCACGGGTTTAGAGTATTCATTATCAGTCCTAGTAAGAGGTGGTTTAAGGACCAGCATGTATCTCCACTCAGTAAAGTTATGATTAGGTTATGACACAGAAGAATTACGAGGAAAAAATTAGAGTGGTTTCCCTTCAGAAGAGACTGGAGTATCGCATACGGTCATACAATGTGTCTTTCTTGGCCTCTACACCTTGGTTGGCCAAGTCTGATTTAAGCTCTAAGAGTTAGCGCATTCCATGACCTAATGGAGAACGTGGTAAAGTTTGAACATAGTATAAGGTTAGAACATCATTAATTCTTTTTTTAGATAAATGATCTAAATGTCTCAACCTAACTAAGTTATAAAAATAACAAACAAATTATAATCACTTATTTCATTCGGAAAAGAATGTAGTAAAAAAATAAATTAGTAAAACATTCAAAAACGAATCGTAAAGGAACGTAATTTACCATAATTCCAGGGAAATGAACATTTCAATTTTCTTCTGAAATTTAAAAAAAAAATGGCAAAACTAACCATGTAATTAAGCAAGAAGTAAGCGGTCTAGCGATAAAAGCTATAAAGCTCATAAACAAGGACAATAATTTACTTTTTAATTTTGAAAGAGAAGACTAAAGAAAATGTCAAATTAATATAACAAATAGGCACTTTTTCTGACGTGGCGAGACAGCTGAACAGCTCATAAGACCTAAAAGCTTATCAATAACACAGAGAGTAATATATCATTTGATTTTTACGCTAAAGCAAAGTGGCGCCATGTTTAACGTAGTGAAAGAGCCGAAGAAGTCTTGCACTTCAGTGGTTGCGAAGTGTGGTGCAGACTTCTTGATTTAGACTTACTTGATGGATATTAACTAAAACGTCATTATTTCTTCTCAACAAAAATAATATGGTTCGCTTAGTACAACATGTATTTTATTTTCAAAATGTTCCTTTTTTTGCTGTCAGAGCAAGCAAGTTAGAATTATTTAGATGTAAAGGAGGCAATGTTTGTTTAAGAATAAATTCCAAATCGCACTGAACACTTTTATTTAAAGTAGTTTTTTTTCCTTACCATTCATCTATATTTCAAAATAACTTGGTAAGGTTGTTAAATGGTATGTCTTTACTTTGTTACTGGAATCTATAGATTTCTTATCTTAAATTCTAAATTTAGTTTTTGAATTGATTTTTNTAAAATCAAGATTATGATCCATCTCCAATCAGAGAAAAAAATGAGTTTCCTGAAAAAGAGGAATTCAATTAAAGTAGACACAATTAATTTATTTTTGTAACAAATAGCGTGCTTGCTAAATTAAAAGTTTTCATATTTTTCCTTTATATATTATTTTCTAAAACAGCTGTCTAACTAACTTAAAAGGTGACCACCATTTACAAACCAAGTGCAATTTTTTTCAGTCGATTTTTATGCGCAATATAGCTCAATTACCTTTTATAACTTCATACGTACAGGGCTAGGGGCTTGGAAGAGAAGAATTTAGAATCTTTTTAGAAGAATCATATTTATCATTCTAAAGATTCAAAGATTCTAAAGAATCATATTTAGAATCTTTTATGCATAGAGGAGCAAACGGAATAACACCTGTTTCCAAAAAGCACCGATAGTAATTAGTCAGTGATGATTTAAATGCCTGCACAAGAGGATGATCACTTCAAAACGATGATATATCTACAATGCAAAAAATTCCAATTATAATGAAAAGTACGAGCACTTAAGGTGCCAGTACCGTAAAATTCATCTTTACTGTAAAATTTTCCGGCTCAAGTAATCTGATATACCGTAATTTTTACAGCAATATTTATTGTAAAATCATTGAATTACTGTCATTAAATAAATGATTCTGCATTATGCGGATGCTGGATCCAGAATGCCAGTATTTTTTACCGTAATTTGATCTGGTTTTTTTATACAGTGTACCAGATTTAAACCAATAATTGAAAGAAACTGAAACGCTAAGATATAGCCTGATTAAAAACCTCATTAGCCTCAAAAATATAGAGATAGCAGAAACAACCGACATGACTCAAGCGCTACAAAAATAGGAACCCATTTTCAAGACTTGAAAGACATGAAGCCGCATATACTCATTTTTCAGCAAAATGAATGAGTGAGCTGTTCTTTTGCTGCAGGCAGTATTCAAACCAGCCAAGGACCTCCGGGTTCGTTGTAGGATGCTCCAACCACGATAGTTGTAGACCCAAGTACAGGGAGAGTGAGGAAACTATACATAATCGCCACTGCAATAGCACATACATTCCATTCGATTAAGAGTTTTTAAGATACAGTGAAATAAGCAAAAACCGAAACTAAATTTACCGATCTCCTGACTAAGCTAGGAAAATATATTTTCCGAATCCCAGCGATTGATTGAAATTGGAAATTAGTATGCCATGACGTGGCATTGCGTAAGAACACAGATGTCCGTGTTTCGAAACCTGCCAGCAGCCAACTAACATCTCTCCCATATATATCTTCCTCCACTAGCTTTTTGCGCGAAACGAATTTCACGTGCTGTTTCCGTTTTGAGTACATGGGGCTTTTAAATTCGACTATTTTTGATCTATTTTGACACATTTTTTCTCAATTTTGAATAACACCTTTTTTACAGGGAAATCAACAAGATAATTTAAATATGAAGCAAAATCCGTTTGGAACTTGGATCTGTCTGTTATTTCTGCTTCTTAGAAGGAGTTCTGACAGCGTTCATAGTTTGTTAACATCTCAATTTAAATATGTTTTCAACTTAAGTAATTGTTTCAAATAGTTTAATTTTTACATGCAAAACAATATCCTTACATAAACATTATATTTAATAAATATTATTTATACCTAAGCATTATTTATACATAAACTTAACCGTTAATGAAACTTCTGAGTATCTTTAAATTCCGTTAGCCTTTTTCAATGCTTGTCAATAAATTTTTTACTAAGATCAAGAATTATTCAAAGTTGAAACAAATTATTGTTGACCTCGTTTAATTTTTTTAAAATTTTCATAGGGGAAAATGACTGCTCATATTTTAAGGTAAAATGTTAAGCATCATGGTCCAGGTAATAAGAGATTCATTATTTTCGATGTTTAAAGAAAACCGACAAATACGTGAAAAAAAAATTTAGACATTACTTGTTTCAGGTATCTTTGTCCTTTAATTCCCAGAAACACGAATGTAACTTCCATTGGTGTGGAGCATTCATTATCTGTCCTAGTAAGAAGTGGTTTAAAGACCAGCATGTATCTTCAATCAGTAAAGTTATGATTAGCTTATGACATAGAAAAATTACGTCGAAACAATTATAGTGGTTTCCCTTCAGAAGAGACTGGAGTATCGCATACGGTCATACAATGTGTCTACACCTTGGTTGGCCAATTCTGACTTATGCTCTAATGAGATAGCAGAACGTGGTAAAGTTTGAACATCGTATAAGGTTGGAACATCGTTAGAACATCATTAATTCTTTTTTTAGATAAATGATCTAAATGTCTCAACCTAATTAAGTTATAAAACTAAAAAATAAATATAATCACTTATTTCATTCGGAAAAGAACGTAGTAAATAAAAATATTAGTAAGACATTCAGAAACGAATCGTAAAGGAACGCAATTTACCATAATTCCAGGGAAATGAACATTTCAATTTTCTTCTGAAATTTAAAAAAAAAATGGCAAAACTAACCATGTAATTAAGCAAGAAGTAAGCGGTCTAGCGATAAAAGCTATAAAGCTCATAAACAAGGACAATAATTTACTTTTTAATTTTGAAAGAGAAGACTAAAGAAAATGTCAAATTAATATAACAAATAGGCACTTTTTCTGACGTGGCGAGACAGCTGAACAGCTCATAAGACCTAAAAGCTTATCAATAACACAGAGAGTAATATATCATTTGATTTTTACGCTAAAGCAAAGTGGCGCCATGTTTAACGTAGTGAAAGAGCCGAAGAAGTCTTGCACTTCAGTGGTTGCGAAGTGTGGTGCAGACTTCTTGATTTAGACTTCCTTGATGGATATTAACTAAAACGTCATTATTTCTTCTCAACAAAAATAATATGGTTCGCTTAGTACAACATGTATTTTATTTTCAAAATGTTCCTTTTTTTGCTGTCAGAGCAAGCAAGTTAGAATTATTTAGATGTAAAGGAGGCAATGTTTGTTTAAGAATAAATTCCAAATCGCACTGAACACTTTTATTTAAAGTAGTTTTTTTTCCTTACCATTCATCTATATTTCAAAATAACTTGGTAAGGTTGTTAAATGGTATGTCTTTACTTTGTTACTGGAATCTATAGATTTCTTATCTTAAATTCTAAATTTAGTTTTTGAATTGATTTTTTTCTTATTTAATATACCATAGGCAATAAAAACATGATGGGTGTTACTGGATTCTATAGATTTACGATCTTAAATTTACAATTTAGTTTTTTTGAATTTATTTTTGTTTCGTATTTCATTTACGATATTCTTTTTCGTATTTCATTATCGATGGGCAAAAAAACTTTATATTACTTATTATTTTGGAGCAGAGGTACAAATCCTTCCCTCAAAAATCATTCCTAGAACCAGAATTTTTCTAGTTGAAAGCTATATTATACCTGCTCGACAAATATTGCCTATTTTTCACCCTGTGATATTTTTTCTAGAATTGGATTATATTGTGTATAGGATTGCATTTTGAAAATTGCAATAAAATTTAAAGTAATAATAGTACAAGTTTAATAATTAGCAAATAATGCTAATGCACAAAACAGTTATTCATTCAATAAAAATGAGCACTTAAATAATTTTAAAGAGTTTAACTTAATGTCAACAAGAAATATTTGTTTTTTAATAGTCACTGTTTTTTTATAGATAACCTAAGGAATTAAAAAATATTTGTTTAAACTTATTTATCAATGATAAAACAATTGATTATCTTGTCAGTAGAATTTTTTATTTTTTATTTTCGTCAATTGTCTATTATATCTAGTGTTCAGTTGTACTCTAGAGCTGAACCTGTCAAGCATTTAATCTCGACTTGTTAACATTGGTGATGGTGCTTAGACATAACCTTTAATGCCAAACAATATATATGAACCAATTTCGCTATTGCGCAATACAAATTTCTGGCAGCATTTTCCTTCTGAAGAATTATCATGTTACTAATTATAGACTAAAGTTGAGACTCAAAAATTGCATTAATTTGAACAGAAACCATGATCCCAGAAATAAACTAAGCCGATTAAGTAAATTTTGCCTTAGTTGTAAATTGTCTTAAAACTACGAAAAATATAAACTAAGATAAAACTTAAAACAAGGATTTTTTGCAAAGTTCATTATTAATTAAGATACATTTTTGAGTCTGCGATTTTACATGAATGTTAGCTAAATTAACATAGTTATTTTTAGTTTTTAAATTTTAATACGATACTAATAAAAAATTATCAGGACGCAAAAATGAAGAAAAAAATATCTATTAAGTCACTATGTGAAGAGAATTGAATATTTTTTGTCGCTGAATAAGGAAAGTATTTTAAAAATAGTATAAAACTTATATCTTCCGAAATATAAATGAAAAAGAAAACTATATTTAATATTTTCATAAAAGAACGAAGGAAAATATCGATTTCATGTAGACTCTGTTATAAAAATAATCGAAAAATGAATTTCGTTGTTCATTAAAGTTTTGCTTAGACTTTAACATTTCTGACATGTTTACGAACTGATAATATTTTCATAAATACGAAGTCAATTTTTTTCTCTCTCAGTATTTTGAGATAAAAATGATTAATGACTTATGATAATATGCGAAACTAAATTTTATTACCCAATTGAACACAAAATTCTAATAAATTCGTAATGAACTCCAAAAATTTAAAAAAGGCTTTTATCGAATTTTAAAAACCAAATAACTGCTTCAAAAATGCAAAATTATTGAATAAACATTCATTGGTAACATTTTTGTTTGGAATAACTTTAGCTCATAGGAGCAATTTATTTTAGTGAAATAAGAAAAAAATGAGCGTCATGTGAATAAGTTGCAGAAATTGATGAGGATTTGATGGCAGATTTTCGAACACTTCTCTGCTTAAAACATGTATTACTTTATTATGATCGATTTTCTTAAAGCATAAATAGATGCCTGGCAAATGAAACTCTTTTTATAGTTAGAAGAAAAGCAAATAATTAAATCATTAATCAATCCTTTATTATCCTGTTTTATTAGATATTCTATGCATTTACTCATTTTTATGAAATAATTAAGGGTGATTAAGAAGTAGAGAGGATGAGGTTTGGTGATTTGCGTGGTTCTTACCAGCTTGTTTTTATGTAAGAATAAATTAATTATGTGGGATGAAATTAATCACATAAATGAGTTACAGAGAAGAAAAATTTTGGCTTTGATTTTAAAGTCTAAATCTATCCAAAGGTCTTCTTATTTAAAATGTACCAATATTATGTTTGGTTTTACAAAGCTAAGTAATGGTACTCTTCTCTTAGGTATTTATCAGCCTTCTAGTTAAAAGCTTAATGCTTAATTATTTATAATTCTTTCGATTTTTGAAAGAACTAGTCATCAATTCAGTATTTTTTTTAAACTTTATATTCTTATTTTTTATTTTAATTAATTTTGGGAACAATATGGGTTACTTTAATGAATATTAAAAATGAAAAAGTGTAGGGCATGAGTACATTAAAATCCGATTATCCTTAAGGAACGAAGAAAAAAGTTTTGCTTTTATTTAGGATTGCAAATTCCAGAATTTTATTTTACCCCGCAAATACAATACGTTGGACATGCAATAACTAAATATAAGTCAGGGTCTGGTGTTCGCATCTGAGAAAATGGCAATTTCAGTTTTGAGGGCCGATTGCTTAGCTTTTTACCTTTACACAAAAATAAAAAAGCTTGTACAAAAAATGATTATTAAACAGTCAGATATTTTTCATTTTGATCGTTGATCTTTTGCTGTCTGTATGATAATTTCGCAAACCTGCATTCATATTACTTCTGAAACTTAACATCAAAAAAACTCAATGAAGTTCAATTTGATGTCAACTTTATTACTAAAAATTTTCCCTTTAGAAAGATTTTTTTTTGTTGAAGTAAACGATAATCATAAGGTACAAGTTAGGGATATATAAACTTATATGGAAACATCACCTCCCAAATAAGCTCAATTAAATTTGTGCGGAATGGTAAAAATGTATGAAGCTCCAACCTTACACCATTGGATTACCCTTTATTGAAAAGTTAATAAAAATTTTAAAGTAGTTAAAATTTTAATAATAACAATGACCTCAAATCGCACTTTGTTGATTCCTTCGCTGATAAGAATACCATAAAGATAACAAATCCTCATCGAACAAAATGGAAGATATTTGACAGTATGCAGTCAATTTTTTTTAAAGTAAAAAACTAGTTTTATTTCCTCCTAAAATACCGATGTTACTAACTTGCCAACCCGATATTTAAACAAATGCTAATATACTTGAACTATTTTTTTAAGGAAATCAATAAGCTTTTCTTAATTGCATTAATTGAATAGTAAAGATATTTTCAATATTTACCATGGAGTTGTTTAGTTAAATAAAGATGATATAAAAGAGTGATTCTTTGCAACATTTGAGTTTTCACACAAGTTTAAATTTATTGTTCTTTAAAAAAAAAACTAATTGAGGGAAAGAGTTTAAATATTTATATGATATTATAAAGAAACAATCAATTTTGTTGAAATAAACGAGCAACAAGAAATTCAGTATCCTTTTCCAAAGGTGGGGAGAGAAAAAAATGGATTTATACTTTTTTTTTACAATTAGGGGATAGTAGGGAGCAATTATCTCTGTAACAGAACAAGCAGGGTAGGCTACCCTAGTAAAAATGTTTAAAAAGAATGCTATCACTACAATAATAACACCATGCCTAATATTTCAGGAATGGATTGTTCGACAATTATTAAAAAAATTCAATTGATTAGAGCCATATAAATTTAATTTATTATTCATACGTTGGAAATTATGCCTGCATAAAAGAACCATTAGACAGGAAATGAGTAAAGTGACAAAAACAAAACTATCATGTGATAATCTTTGTAGATGATTTATTCAAATGTACTAAATTTTTGGTTGGTCTCTTTTTAATATTCGTGATATCCGATAATCAATTTTTCAGTAACACTAATCGATTCTCGTAACTAAATACTGAATAAACTGTTGTTTCATCAAAACCAGTCACGAAATTTAATTTAATTGAAATAGATCTACAATCGTTATAACACAAAATAAAATTTGAAAACACTATAAAAAATAAATATTGACATCTCATAACTTGTAGCACATGCAAAGTAAGGTTATATGTAAAATGTTTCAATACAAAAGCTACATATTCATGGATAAACTTTATTGCAGAAATTTCGTATTTGTATTGTTTATTATTGAAAAATTTGAAAATAAATTATAAGTTCTCTAAAGTAGACTTATTTTTTTTGAACAAAAATATAATTATTTTTTAGTTTTCTTACGATTGAATTAAACAGTAATTTCATAAAGTGCACATGTACTTGTATTTTGCCTATTCATCCGATTTATATACATATTAATCTCTATCATTTGTTTGCAATGTGATAAACAGTTCTTAAAACCCCTGGATCGGTAAAGTGAGAATGTTAAAATACCGATTGATGAAATATTGATGAAATATCAAAAAATTTGATGGAATATAGTCTGGGTGAAAAATTTCAACACCTAATTTCAACTCTAATTTTCTAATTCTACTTTTTTTTTACATTTTAAATTAAATTTTTCATTGTGCTTAAAACATGAGTTGAATTTGAACACCAAGCATGCTTCAAGTGATATTTAAAAAAATTCTCTCTCAAATTTTGTCAAAGATGCTTTAAATATTCTGTTACTGCTCTTAATGCTTTAAACTAGTTATCGTTTTCAAAAAATTCATTAATAGTTAAGTAAAAAAATTAAATTAATAAACATTAGTTAAATTATTGTTTTCAGAAAGAATCATAATTAATCCGAAAAATAAAAGATTATGTTCATCTTTTTAACTTAAATTATACCACTTTCTCTACTCCTTCCAAAATCTCTAACCATGCAGTTTAGATATGTGTCAATAATCTTATTAGATTGAGTTATTTTTTCTCCTTCGAAAACAACAAGAGTAAATAAAAAAAACGCAGAAGGGAATTTCACACCTCACTTGCTTACACCGAAAAATTCCAATTGTTGAAAACTCAATTTGCATATGTGGCACAGCTGTAAGACATGTTTGGGATTGCTTCAAAGCTCTCTTTGTTTGGTTTCCGATGAGTTTCGCTTTTGTTCAGCAACTCTACATAATGCAGTTAATAAGTCTTGGGGGAAATAATGGTTTGAATCGAGTTTTAAATAAATTTAATTCTGTTTGAGATATTTTCGATTAAATAAATCGTATGGGATTATTTGAAGTTATTCCTACAGTGAAAGTATGACACATCGCTCTTTAATTATAATTTTTTTTTGCTTTTATTCAAATGAGAGATTAAAAGTTGTTCTTGCAATAAATTTTTTACAGGTTTGCAAATTGTTAAACAGTGTCTACCATATCAAATTGAGGTTCATAAATTCTTAGAAATGTTTGTTCAACTTTATACCTTAATAATGTTGATAAGAACAATAACACAGTGCGAATTTCTTGAACCTTTAGTAAAGTATGAAATTGAACAGTGCTTCTGATCCAAATGAACCATATTATCAAGTGTAAGGATTACGAAAATATGGTTTAACACCACATTATAGTTGTTGCAAAATTTCAATATTTTCCGAAATTAACTTTAGTTTACAGTTAAGAAAACTGCATATAGTAGTAACTATATGTTCAACTAATACTTATTAAAAGTAATCATAAAATAATATTAACTTAAAAGACTATGCGTTGTCAAAAGTTAATTTTTAATGATTTCTGAAAGTTTTAATTATGGCAAAGCACAAATATCTCTGAGTGAAAGTTTGTTTGACAATTTAATTATATATCGACAATTTAAATTCATGACAATTTGAGAATTTAAATATATATTGAGAATTTAAATATGAATATAATATATATGTACTTTGACAATTTATGTATATATAGAGAGACAGAGACATCGCTACAATGGTTCAGATAATAATTCTCTACTAGGTACCCCAGGTTCGAATCCCAGCTGTGACTACTTGATACGAATTCTGCTCCTTCCTCGCATCAACTACGGTGCTATCGTCAAATATCAACAGTAGCAGGTTGATCATTAGAATCCCCTTTCCATCAGGCTAACCATGGGAGATTTTCGTGATTTTCTTCTTCGTGTAACGAAAATGTTGTTTAGTTAGATAAAAATGTCCTCCCCGAAAGCTAGTTTGTACCAATACTGCCTCCAAGAGTTCCCTTACCAATTACGAGGGTTATTGGATTATCAATTGCAAGGCAACTGAGTTAAACATTGATAGTTGTATACTCAGAACTGGATCAGCTGTTCAATGCAATTATAATAAAATATAATATAATATAATATAATATAATANACGGGAAGAAAGTAGTTAATCCTTCACATATAATATAATATAAATTCGCCACAAGGAATTATCGAAGCGAGAATTAGGTAAATAAATATGAATGTAGCTGCTCTCAAATCTCACGAATACAATGTCCGGGCATAAAAGAAAAACCATTCTTAAACAAACTCACAAAGAAATAAAGAGAAATTAAATATTGACGTGAACAAAGTCATGAAAACAAAGTTATAGCTCAGAATAAAACTCATTCTGAGCTGTTATGTTATAGTATAAAGCAGAAAAACTTTTTTCATTTTTTTCATACAGTTTAAGAATGTACTTTTATATAGAAAACTGAAACTAAGCATATTTATCTTTTCATATTTCAGTTAATATCTTAAATTTTCTAACATGTGTCTCTCTTATATTAATATTTATTTTTCTATATACATTAGCATATAACGGATAGTATTCAAATAACCAATATTTAAAAAGCTACGAAGATTTGCGTAAATAGTTATAGAAACATATTGATGTAGTAACAAGTGAAATTTACATTAAGTGGCTAAAACTTTCAAACACTTTCTTATTCATAAGGACTTTACTTTCCTGATTATGGCAGCTCCCACATTTTATAGATCAAGAATATAAATCTATGAAATAAAAGTTTTTTTACAATGAAAGTACGCTTTTGCGAATGATTTTGAAACTTAAAATTAACTCTACACAAAATAATTAGAATATTCTGGGCTATTCCAATATAAAAGTCATTGTAATACAAAAACCCGATCATTTAAAAACATATCAAGGTGTTCCTTTGTTATTTCGCACACCATAGAGTGCGCAAAATAAAAAAAACGGACCTCCCTGAATTTGTTTTTGATTTAATTATCGGATCTTCACGTTCTAGGACTCGATCTTAATGGTTCGAGGGAGTTATGCTAATTATTTAGTACAGACGATATTTTAAGTTACGAAATCAGATACAAAAACGTACTTTCTCTGAATAAGCATATATTTTTGATGAATTTGGTTTTCCAGCATTTAAAATAAAAAGGCAGCAATCTGGGAAATATGGTTCCAATGATTTGGTCAGGAGAGAGCAAAAATGTTAGAATCCCTGAAAACGTCAACTTTACTTTTTACGTATTTTACAATATCTCGAAAACTTTTTAAGGGAATTTAAACATTTTTGCACACAATTAAGAAATCCGTTTATCAAAATATAATTCCATGCAAAATATAACTTTTAGCATATATTTCTCATTTTTTATTATTTTATTATTAGTCATAAAACGTTTGAATTGTAGGGCGTAAAATTTTTTTTTACATTATTTTAAAGGATGCAATTTTAAATGGCTGATTACTAACTTTGAGCAAAATCGTTCAAATGGTTTCTGAAAAATCAAATTTTGAAAAATTCGTATTTAATTTAAATCATCAGGAATTATTCGACTAATTTTGCTCAAATATTTTATTCCACCGTACGAAAAATGATGTGAAAAAATGTGTACCTCACAATTAAAAAAAAATTCGACTATTATTATATAAAATAATAAATAATTTATAAATACTAAAAAAAGCAAGTTTTTACATGAAATTATCTTTTCCCGTCGAATTCTATAATTGTGTGTAAAGCTTTTAATTTGTTAAAAAATTCGAGATATGGCGAAAGACGCAAAATGTAAAATTTACTTTAAGGGGACATTTGGACAGCTCTCTTGACCAAACTGTTGAGATCATATTACCCCCATTACTACTACCCCCTATATTTTGGAGGTCAGAAATCCGAATCAGTCGAAAATAGGTATGCTTATTTAGAGAAAATACGTATTTGGGTCTACTTGTACGTATTTTGTAACTTAAAACATGATCTGCACTTATAAGCAGCATATTTCAGCTCTCAACCATAAAGTTTGAATAGAACGTGAACACCTGATCATTAAATCAAAAGCACTTTACTTATATTTCTTTGAAGAAATTTAAGTGAACAAGTTATTTCCAACTAAAATTATAATGAATACGCATCCTCGTATTCTTTATTCTCATTTATACCTCAGTAATTTAAGGGTAAAACAAAGGCTAATGAGATAAAAAAAATTCCAAGCCATTAAATTTAAAAATTTTAAGTGTTTCAGTTTACAGCTATAAATATTTTTAAGATTCAAGGGAAAATCTCAATAAAAATGTTTGAAACAACATATATATGTAGTCTACTGAAAACAGATAAAATGATAGATGATTCATTAAATATGTATCTAACTGAAGTATGCATTTACGAATATCTAAAAAATATGTAAATTCAGTTGTATTTAGAAGTTAGGTCTTACTAAACATCTCATAAACTTTAATGATGGTTTGAAACCTTCTAAATAATTTCATTAAACTTTTCTGATGTTAATAGAGGCAGAGATATAAAAAGCTCTTAATGTTTAAAACAGAATCATTTCTTAATGATCACGGAGTGGCACGTCACTTAAAAAAAACTAGGCAAAAACAAGGAATTGCAGTTGCTTGGAGATTAAGCTTAAGTATTACAGTTACATGTAATGTAGGCCACATATTACACAGGCTACATTACATGCTACATTACATAAGACCAGATAGTAAATAGACAACATTCCCTCTTGTATGAGTCATTTAATTTATTGGATCACATATACGATACTTATTATATGGTGTCACATATTGTATAGGCCACCTATAACAGAGGGTCGCTTATTATTTTATTACATACGACAACATATACACTAATCTAGGTCAACATTGCATGTGGTGAAGGTTACATATTACAGGATCAAATACTATAACAGTGTTTTAAACTGTTAAATTTATACTGTTTTAAATTAAATTAACTGTTTGTAATATTTTTTTCCTTTTTTTAGAATTGTAATCGAAATCACTCTTCTTGATAGAAAACAGCCTAATGAATTATCGTATTCTTTTATTCTCAGATTATCAGATTTTACGGGAAGAAAGTAGTTAATCCTTCACATATCTCAAAATACCAATATTCTTATTAATATAATTAGTATTACTACTTTTTGACAGGGCCGACCAGGTGACCGAGTGGTTAGCGTGCCAGACTGCGGAGCCGATTTTTGCGAGTTCGAATCCTGCTCTGGGCATGTATGGAATAGAATTCTGGAACAAACCAGAGCCCACAAAGGGCTGTAGAGCTATAGAAGAAGAATACAGTTAGAATGGACTGACTCTCAACATTTTTAGTATGTTTTTCGATGGTTTTTAATTATATATTTAAAGCAATAATGATAAGAAATGACAAGAATTTCTTATTTTATGTGTATTTTTTAATAATATGTCACTAGAGGTCTCACTCTACTCCCATTGCACAGCAGACTCTAGAATTTCTTTTCAATTATTTTGGATTATTTACGATAAATAGATTGTTACAGGGAAATTAAAAAATTTTTAACTGAAGAATCCCAAAATTTTTTATTGTGCTTACTCAGATTTAGTTCATAGACTTAGTTTCTGCTTCTTTTAAAGGGAAAATAAAACTTAATTTCAAAAATTTTTATTACATTTCATGTGCAAAATTACTTCGAATTCTTTCTTTTGTGCCACATCATAGTCTGTATTTGGATACTTAAAAACAAACACTTGACAGATTTGATTCACAGTTTCAAATCAAAAGGCCTGTTTTCAGTTTTCAAATTTTCGAATCTGAATGAAAATTTCTCAGATCAAGCAACCTGTGAGAGTGAAAGAGAAATAAAAACCTCTACTGTAGTGCGTGGTATTTTCTAGGAAAACATACTTTTTTACTTTTACTGGGAAATATATACGTTTGAGACAGAAAATAGATTTTTTATTCGTATCAATCATGTTTTAAACATCAAAGAAGCCATTTTACTTTAAAATTGAGAAAAATGTTCGACGGACTGATTAAATTCCTTTTTTTTGAAATTGCAGCTACAGCTCAAATAATGAAACTTATCACAATAGTTATAGAAAATTTTTCTAAAATGGTGTTTTTTTTTATATATAGAATTATGAATTAAGAGTTACGTAAGTTAACGTCCATGGACGTTTTTTGTTAATCGTGTTCACTTTAAAAAATACTAACATATTATTTGTATCGAACCTGAAAAGGAATTGAAGACTAATTTTTGTTAAAAGAAAAATCATGTTAAATCTATTCTGCATAAATTAGTAATAATGTGTATGTAAGACTTACATATTTCAAATCTCAAACTCTTAAACACTTAAAGTGCTTCAAAAAATCTAAAAAAATCACATTTATATTTTTATTCACTTTACAAGAGGAAAATAAAAGGAAATCACTTTAACAGCACTGGGCGTTAATTCCATCAATGGGTCTAGAAAATGTCAGGTGACATTTTTGCTTACCAGGATTGTGATTTTTTTTAAAACGAGATTTAAATTCTTAAAACTCATTTAAGATTGACTGTTTTCTTCTATTCGAATCATCACATTATTACACATAATAATATGCATTATTTTCAAAATATAATAATTATACTTTATGTATAATAAAACAGTTGTGCAGGGGAACGACATCAGAAACTGTAACGCACCTCAGTTTAGAAATACAAAGCTATGATAAGAAAATAAGTTGCATAGTACTTTTAAAGTACAATCAAACAGAATGATTTGAATAAACAGTGACAAGTGCGAGGTTAAAAATACTCTCTTTTTCCTAAATTAATCGAAAAAGTACCTGGACTAGGGTAGGAGTATGAAACCCTTGAAAAACATTTTCAAATGATAAGCCTTGGTAAGTTAAATAATAAAACGGATTATGATAATTATGTGTTAAATTTATTTAATAGACAAACTACTACTTTACTAGAATTAAACTACATTTCAATACGTTTCTAACAGTTGTGGCAATGCCGATCACACAGCCACAATCATGTCACTTGGTTGCGGATCTTACACATTTAAGAGCCATCTGGCACATAACTGGCATTTTTTTAACTAAAGTTTAGATTTAAAAGCATGTATATTTCTATATTAAAAAAAGGAAACAACTCTGTCTGGGGTTATCAAATTTCGGTTACATTTTGAAAAAAAGAAAAAAAAATAACCAAGAAATTTGATAATACAAGAAATGTAAATGATGTATAGAAAAATATACCTGAGACTCACTGGTTAAAATATAGTACGAGGGATATATAACAATCGATAAATAACTGTTTGACTTGTAGCAAAGAAATTATGCACGGGCCACTGTGTTGCCCTTAAAGTAATTTAACTAAAAAGTTGAAATTTGACGCACTAAAAATTCATATTGATTAATGAGGTATTATTTCTTTTTTTTTCAAAATGTGAATCTATCGCAAAGTTTTTTCAAATCTCAGTATTTTCTAACTCTAGTTTTTTTTTTCTTTAGATTATTCGTTTTTAAATTTTTCTTTTCCTAGACAAAAACTATCTACTTGAAAAATTATATACTTGACTAAACGGATGCGTGAAGAAAAATGTAGTGTATGTCTAATGAAAAAAATAACTTTTGATAATTAGGTATAAGAATTATAAGCGTTTAAAACTGCAGTTGAAAAAATCAAACAAACTGTTCTTCATGACCATGCAAACTGATCTACTTAACTCATTGAACAGCTCACTAATAATTTTTGATAATTAATTTACCAATTATGAACTCTTAAAATTGTAGAAGAAAATAATCATACACACCGATCTGCAGCGCACTAATAAATTTTTATAATTAGTTAGATATAATTATAAGAGTTATAAGCTGTTACAATTGTAGTCGAAAATAATCATTCTAACTGATCTGCTGTGCACTGAATTGCAACTCTTCAGTGCTGAGAGAAGTTTTTATTAGTAAACTTAACATTTTAACTGTTATAGAAAAATACGAATTCCTTATAAGAATTTGAGTTAAGTTTTTTTGCAATTGTTTCTTTCATTTTTGCATTAGATAATTACCATTAGAAATTTTTTTTTTATCTCTCACCAAATCCTTATTTATGAGTTCGAAATTGAGTTAATATGACAAAAAAAGAGATAATGAGAAATAATATGTTACCTGATATGAATCTTAGCATCTAGATTTAAATTTTGACATTGGATAAGAGACATTGAATATTTAAAAAATTATAATAATATAAATTTCGTTAACGAGTTAGATTACTTTTTCGTCTTGAGTTACACGATCAGTGTTTCTTAGGTTAAAATATTTTTTCGAGAACAGTTAATTATTTTTCGAATCCATGTAATCAACCATTTCTTTATGGTTTACATAGTAGCGCAAATTTTTACATAAAATAACAGTAATAATAGTAATGATAATATATTTTACAATTATTTTTTGTTTGTAGGAAAAATATTAAATTTTTAAGATGTTTTTAAGACGTTTTAAGTTTATAAGTTGGTTCGCGAAAACTCCTGTGAATTGTTAAGCGCAACAAAACAGTTCTGATACGTAAAGGAAACTATTTGAACGTATCTTGAATCTCCTGAAAACGTTATAAGTAATTTAATATTTTATATCGCAATTCAGTTTACATTACTATTCGATAAATCGATAATTATATTTTAAAAAGGATAGACTTTTTACCTGCATTATAATATTCCTTTAAGGAAAAACACTAATTTATAGAAGTTAAAATTTGTTCTAAATTTTAGACGCAAGCAACTTAATTTATTCAAGTTGAATTTTTCGGTTCAAGAAACTCAAGCGAGAATTATCCTTCTTTTAGTAACTCTTTCGAAATAAGATTATTTCAAAATTCAGTTTTAAAAGTGAGCTCTTGAAACAAGCAATGAGTGTTAGAATTGATAAGTAAATACACAGAGCTACTTTAAGTTTAAATAAGAATTTTCGGTAATCTAATGAGTAAATTACGTTTAATAGAAATGCGTAAAGTAGCAAAGAGGTAAATCGCTTAAAATGGTAGAGAAGTTGGTCTTTTTAAATGGGTGTTATTCATGTTCAAAATTTGTTTAGTGTAAATTGAACAGTTAATTGAAAGTTTTAAATAGATTTTTTCAAATCACGAATCTAAACTTTTTGAATAAATACGAGGAAAAAAATAAATATTAAACTTTTGAAGTTTTAGAAATTTCTATTTAAGCATTCCTCACTAAGTCATATCTGTACGAGGTTCTGGATGCCTTTTAAAGTATGAATAAATGTTTACAAAATGACAATTTTAATTAAAAATTGCACATTTAATTGTACATTGTTAGGTTAAAGGAAAAACTGTTTAATGAAATTAGATGAAAAAAATTTTCAACTTTTATAAACCATACATCTTTTACATCGTATACAAAGAAACAAAGAAAATCAACCAAATTTTTGATTATTTAATTTAATGTAAAATTACTTTATTAAAATAGTCCGTCGTGTTGCCCACGCTGATCTTCTGTCTGGTAATTTGCTTACAATCTTTTCAGATTTAACCGCATTGACCTTTTTTTATTTAAAATATTATTATTGTTATTTGGTACTAATCAGAAATAATAAAAACTTATTGTTGTTTTTAAGCAAATAACATAACTTTTTTTTTCTATGATATCAAATTCCCTGCTCGGGCAAAATAAAAAAGTAGAAAATGTTGTTTAGTAAATCATGAGATAGTGTTTTCATTCGTTCGAAGAGATAAAATTTAACGTCATTTTAGAACCCCTTTAATTCATTGTTACTATCATACCAAATGTTTGAAATTTTTTTTCCAATTCTGGTTGCTCAAGTATATTATAGTCATACACCATATTACCTTACTTCACACCTTAATTAACTTTTGAACATTTATAAAGGTTTCAATTGAATTAAGATGAAAATTAGGGTAATAAGTGTTCCGGAAACTAATGAACATTACTAGTTTAGACAATATCATGATGGTGGATGAAGGACAAAGCATTCTGATAAAATTACAGTGGTGTATGATAATGATCTTTAGGAGAAAAAATCCTCATGATTCTGTTCAATAGAATCAAAATATACGGTATTTAAACCATTAATTAAGAAATTTTCCGTTCATATGGTAACGGTTTACTGAAAATTTTGGTTTTCCAAATTATTGTTTAGCTTGCCGCATATTTTGTAAAAAATGCAAATTGAAAATTAAATTTAACCAAATTAAGGATTTTTAATGGTTTTCAATAATGTTTTAAAGTATTATGATAAAACTACGAAATTTCACGACCTTTACCAAACTTTATCACAAATTATAAAATTTCCTTTAATTGTAAATTTTATCAAAATCAGTTATAAAGTGCGTAAGTAATAATTGACAAGTATTTTTGTTGTTCACACTTCACATGGAGCTAAAAATGTTTTATCATACTTATCATACTCCAGTAGGTCTTATCATACTCCAGTAGGTTTGACTATACTTTTTTTTTTCTCACTGTGTAAATTAATTCCATATTATTTTATAATTTAACACCATATTTTAGCAGATGCACATGACTTACGTTAATCAGTCATACTTAATTATAAATAATATCAGTCATGGTGAACCAGTCTGTCTAGTCGCAGCTTTGAAATAAGTTAAGCTAGCTTTATATTAATTAAAAATTATGTTACATTCTTGCTATTTCTAAATTATTCATGCCTTAATAAAATTTAAATTACTGAATTTCTTTAGTATGCAAACTAATTAAAACCATTTTTATAAATTTTACTCTGATGTCTCCCTCCAAAAAAAACGTTAGAAATTCTCTTTCAATTTAAATTAAAAATTTCTCATTAGAAAAAACATTAAATTTATTCGAATTGAAACAAATTAATAAAAATGCCTAAGGCACGATGCTAAGATATAATACAAAATAAAAAAAGGACATTAAAAGAATGACATATACGTTAATTAGACAGACCAATCTAACCATATGCTTAATTTATGTAAATTGATCTTCATATTCTTTAATAATTAACAATTTAATAAGTATTGGTTTTATAACTGGATATTAAGACTGCAACTGAAATTATTTATTATTTTAAATAATCACGCACCACTCAAGCATTGCCAAGCAAATACTTACTTTTGGTAAAGAGAAGCATTCGTAAAGCAACGCTTTGCAAACTGAGCTACTAGACCGTATTAAAACGAATACTAATTAATTTATTTCAAACTAAGTATAAATCCTTTTTTTATAAATTGAACACCAATATTTTCCAAACATTTCTTTCTCGTTTAAAGTTTTCAATCATAGTAGAGTTTTTCAGCTTTAACATACAAACAAACTAATAATAATAAAAACAAAAAAAAAATATCATTCAATCATATTTATCTAGTTACCGGCTTAATATACATAATTTAGCTAATTTTAATGCTTTAATAAAGCTTTATATGGTAACTGAGCTTGATAAAACACTGAGGAAAAAAAAGTATGGTCAAAACTGCTGGAATATTTTAATACTAGAATTACCGGAACGGTCATTTTGACCTTAAATCAACTTTGAGAGACGCTAATTTCTAAAATAATTATACAAGACTACTTGATTTTCGGGATTTATCCTGAATTTTCGAGATATTTAAAAACATTAAACCAAAATATTATTAGATTATATAATGAGTGCATAAATTGACGATTTATTTAGAGCAACCATTTGCAGTCTGCCCTTCCTTATCTTTATTTTAATCGAGCATGAGCCTGGCTAGATCAGCGCCATTTTTTTCACAAAGGGAATCCCATCCTACTCGCTGCTTCTCACCAGCCTCTCGTAATTGTTTACCCAATTGTCAATTGCTTCTATTCAGATCGCTTCGACTTATGAGCTTGCAAACGGCTTAAAAATGACAAACTTGTCTAGCCATCTGAGAAAGGGTAGATTTTTTGGGGGAGATTCTAATTTGTATTTAATAAAAGAAAAAACTAGTAAAATTCCTAAAACAGCTCTCGCCATTAAAAATTACGTACGTTAAAAATTTATTCAGTACCTGAGAAAAAATATTTTAAAATTCTGATTAATTTTTGGTTAGCTGCGGAACTTAAGACGAAATATTTTCTGAGAAGTTTGATAAAATTTGAGTCTAGAAAAATACAACTTAAGAAGTAGCTTGGCGAACATGCCATTACGTTTCTTTGTATGAAAGACATGCTCCAACAGAAATATTTTTTACATTCGAAAAAACTTTTTTTCTTTGCTTGGGCAAAAGAAAATTCAATAGTTGTTACTATACAGCTAAATTATAGAAATCTCCCATCAATTAGCAAATTTTCAAGAAATTGAACTTTGTAAAAAAGAAAATATTTGTGTAAAGGATCAAAAAACTATTATTATACTACTAAATAAAAAAAACTATTAGTATATAAAGATGCACACAATTTAAACAAAAAAAAGTGTCTGCATCTTCTTAAACTTCTCGATAATCCTTTAATGTGATGTTTGTTGCTAAAGTGAGATTGCTTCAAGGAAATGACCCGCTTGCCTATCCTGACTTTTCAGGAACTGCAAGTAATAAATGACGTCAATGTTCTTTCGGTCGACACAAAACAACGAAAACACCAAAGGCCTCGTAGAGCTATAATTTTGAATGCCTGAATTTATACAATGAACGGAAAAAATACAAAATGATTGGTTTAAATACCATATTTATATTGCTTTTATTAAGCTAAACTAAGTTTTTTTTTACCAGAAATGTGATTACCGTACAGTATGGTAATTTTAACAGAATTCCTTTTTCCGTGCCTGAATAAAACTTAAATAACTCCTGAAATTTTTTCTTTATTTAAGTTGCCAAGCATTATTTTCAAACAAAGCACAAAGTGTACCCTTTTTTCATTTGGATAAAATTGATATTAACAAATTACCATGAAATTCCACACATTTTTAATAAATAGTTCCACATAAACAAATTAAAGCAATTTCACAATTTCAATCTCATAAAAATGGTAGAGTAAATTTTACTTCACGCATTGAATCATATTGTTACTCCGTTTTGTTTCACACATTTTCAAGTTTCTAAATTTTCATAATTACCACAAATATTAAAGATGATATTCTTCTGAATAATATTAATAAAAAAGATTAAATAAAAGAAGCTAATAATATTCATCACTCAGTCATACCTATCACGGGTTGACTTAAGATACGTATGTGAACAGAATTCGCATGATTCATGTTTGGGTAAATTATTCTAAGGCACGTATAATATAAATTAGATGAGAAATTCAGATGAGATTCCAACATGAGTGTCTGATTTAGTTCAATTTCTATCACCTTATGCATAACCTTAGCAATATGCTAACAACTGCAAGTGCAGTCTGAATTAATGAAGAAATGCAGTTGCTCAAGTTGTATGCTTACATTTTACCTTGATCTTATGGATTTATTCAAGACAGAACAGCTCATCTTTGATACTTTAAACAATAACGGCTAATCCATTGAAATCTTATCGCTTCAATTGAATTATTTGCATCCGTTTAATTGCGTGACGTAAACTTAATATACCATCTGAATTTATACAAAAAAAAAAAAATAAAAATATATATATATATATATATATTCAAAATGGAGATTAAACAAGGGAAAATTACAGACATATGAACAAAAAAGGGGGGGGGGAAGAAAAATAATAATAAGAAAAGAATGACCAAAAACTGGGGAAAAAAGAAAAAAAAGGATAGATTTTTTTCAAAAATCCGGAAAATAAAAGATATTTTCTTTTCATCAGCCCACACGATTATATCCGCAAAAAAGAGTGGTTTCTGATATTGTATCAATATAACTAGAGCAAAATATATTAATACAATAGTGTGAGGAGCACTCAAAAATTTTTTACAGAAATTAGAACAAATAAAATAGAACACAATAAGTAAAAATAACACGTAAAAACAGAAAATGAAATAAAATAAAGAGAAAAAACAGAATAAGACAAAATCTATAAAGCGAGTAGCGAATTCAAATGTATTTACATGAACGGGAAATTTTTCAAGAATGATTTAAAAAATATTTTAGTAGCAAGATTGCCAGATTGCGTAAGAGAAATAAAAGATCGACGACAATGAAGCTTAATATCGCCAATAATACTCAAGTAATTAAGGTGATATATGCAAATTGAAATAAAAGGAATACTGCGAAGCAAAAGAAATGGAGTAAATGTATTTATTTGTCGAGAAGAACCGTAAGAAATCGTCATACTATNTATCCTCGAAACAAAAAAAATTTCTCTTACAATTTCATTTTAAAATACAAAAATATGACATCTCTCTACCATCTAATTATGAAATATATAACCCAGTAAAAGTTTTTATTCGTTTTAATTAAGTTATTTTACTTTATGTATCTCATACTTTTGACAATTTAATAATGAGTTTTAAAACAAAAGAAAGAATAAAACATGTCAAAAATAAGTATTTTTCCGTGAATAAATTCTTGTTAAATTTGTTTCTTATTTATAGAAAAACAAGTTTGTGCAGTTTGTCTTAGCTGTGGGTGAGTCACGATGTAATGCGTTGTAATGTTGTTTGGGCTAAAAAATATATATATAATATTAAATAAAAGTGGATTTTTAACTATTTATAATTAAATTAAAAGACATAGTGAACTGACACATCTATTCTGTTAAAAATCATCATATATGCCGTAAATTTGAAATGATTAATTTATGAAGATTTTAATTTAAGAAATGCGTTCTTGCATGACATTGCTATTTTAGATAGGCAGAGAAATTCCACGTTGCTTTAAGGAATTTTTTTTTAAATATCTAGTAAATTATTGTAACTTCGTTTTCGAAATTGACTTGGACGAATTTTTCATTTAAATTGCTTAGTAAATGTAATTGATTTACTTTCCTTTACACGTTTAGTTTTATTTCTATGAACAATTTTGGTACAACATAAACATTTTTAATAAGGAATTGACTACTAAGAAGCAGCGTTCCAAACTTGCATAATCAGCGTACCAAATTTAAATCAAGTTTTAACCAACAATCTCAACAACCATTTAGAAAAGTTCAGACTATTTTTTTCGCAATATGTTAGTTATGTGACGCGAAAATGAGCTTTCGGTTAAATGAAATTCCTTACAAATAAACTGAGATATAAAATAGAACTCTTTTTTTTTGCTTTAAAGAAAAAGTTCTTCAAAAAACTTCTAGCTAGTGAGTAGTGCATGCCAACATAAAAAGTCACGTGACTTCTTTAGATACGCTATTATTAAATGTAATTTTCAAAAATGTAAATAAAGAAAAACCTAGTAACAATTTGCTTTATAATTAATAACGAATGATAATTAATACTCAATAATTACGATTTTTTTTATTCAAAATGAAATTATAACATATGAAGAAGTTTAATTTAAATGAAAATGTATTAAAATACGATTTTTTCTTTCTTGAACTATTAGCCCTTGCAATACTATATTGCAAAATGTTTATGGGAATGGAAGTTGCAACATGAAATTAGTTTCGAGGAATAAATTCATTGGATGATGGGTGTTAAGATGAAATGTGTTCAGAGGAGTCTAAAAATATTAATCTTATCAATATTAATTTATTACCGGATATTAATTAATACAATATTAATACGGATACAATATTAATTAATACCGGATGCATATCCAGTATTATTTTCACGGTTTTTGCGGATTTTAAATTTTAACCACGCTATTTACGGTTTGGAATACGATTTTTGAACCATTTACAATTAGCATGATTTCAAAACCATGACAAGGAAATTTAACTGGCCAATAGATTTAGGCTTTTCGTTAGATAATGGACATTGGAGTTAGGTTGCGGTTTAGTTGTGTTTTATTAAATGAACCAAGGAATGTGGTTTACTTAGTTTATTTGGCTGCTTCACCAATCGTAAGAGTTGAGAAATACTAGGCTTTTTTGTCTTAAAAAGTTTTATGGGGCTGCCATCAATACGTGAATGAGAGTTGCAAATTCTAAAAGTCCATGGTCACAAATTGAGGGGTAAAAAATTGGAGTCACAGATTTATTCAGGATACTATAAACTCCTCATGCGCTGAGGGAAATTGAGGAAATATTGTGGTGCCAACACTGAAAATCAAAGTCCCGTTCGGCCGTTTATGAGACTGCCAGATTTGATCTCTCAGCTGTAATATATACCCTGCTAAAAGGAACTAACTGGCTTTATTAGGTCGTTCTAGTTGTTGCGGTAAAGTTCTGGTTGCTTAACCTTATTAGGTAAAAGCAGTGAATAAATGTTTTACCTCGCTGTAAACAGTTTGGATACAAGCAGCAAATTTATACATTATCACTTTATGGTTACTTGACCGTCTTGTTTGAGTATAATCAAATAGCAACTAAATTACTTGCTATTTAATAATTTTTTCATAGACATTTCTAACGGTGTAATGACGAATTGTTGTCATCTAGCTACTGATGATTAACTCTGAGATGAAGAATTTGTTCATGAGGAAGAATATGTTGAAATAAGACTATTCATTAACCTAGATATTTTTTACTTATTTATAAAGAAATAATATATTTGTTTCTGTTGAGTAATACCTTTGGAAACATTGTAATTTTTAACAGAACAATTTTTCATTAAAGTATACATACAAAATATTAAAATGCCTTCAAATAAATTTGCTAGCTCTTTCTTATTCAAATGTATATCCCAGCATGTGTCTTTTTTTTAAATCTTTCTTCAAGCGATTGTGCAGACAGTTATCATTATTTTTTCAAATGAAATAATAAATATAGCATCAACCAAAACTAATATCTTTGTCAGAGAATTGCGTAAAAATAGTTTTAAAAATATTCAACTGACAAGTGGAAACTAGAGAAAATTCTTTCTTTACAATGTCTAACATTAAAATCAGTTGTTGCTACAAGCATTTTTATGACTGTCTATTTCCATTTAAATTCGCCCCACCAAGGCAAATTATCATATTTTTTATATCTCTTAACATTCTTTTCATCAAAATTTCCCCCTTGATATGATTTGTAACAACTTCTGAACTCTCGGAGTTTCAAAAAATCTAAAGAAGCTTCATATCGTATATTATTTTGGTTGTAAAATGGGAGAATTTAGAGAGAGCATTGAATTTATTAGATGCTGGGTAAAAATAAGCAGATTAAACTACATAAGATCATCGATAATCTTTCATATCTGTATTTTGTCCTCTTCGATTGATTTGGGGAAACTGTTTTATAAAATTAAATATACGTTATTAAGCTAAATAATTGGAAATATTATTGAGTTCACCTTTTAAATAAAATCTAAAATAAGTATTCTTTAATTTTTTCTGTTAATCTTTGATTATTAAAAGAAAATAATTGAATAATGCTGCTTTTCTAATTTTAAAAATTATGAAAACTTCGCATTTTAATTAGTTATGAATTTTAATTAATCTATTAATCTTAATCTTGATTAATTTATATTAGAAAAGATAAAAATGAGAGAAATTAAATTTCCCTATAAGAATAAAGTTTTCAGAAACTGTTATTAGTTTTCTCTTCGCAATTTTCCTCAAACAATAATAAACTTAAAATGGTTGAAAAAATAATGAACTCCAAATTATTTCATACTATAATTTTAACTAAAATTTTAAACACTGATTTTTGAAACAACGCATATTGAAACCATTTAGAAATTTGGCAAGGAGAGTCAGTTATTCTGATGAAACTATTTTCTATTGATATTTCATAAACAGTTACGGAAGTCTATTTTTAAGATTTTAAAATAAGTAAGTTTAGAAAGTTAATGGTAAATTACACTATCAAGTTATTCTTACAGATTTTTTTATGTTTTTAACACAATTAGTTTGTTATTTATCATGTACTTGATCTCTTTCGAGGTAAAAAAAATATTCTACTTTAAAAAAAAACAGATCTGAACATCGAAATATAAAATAAATTGTAGCCTATACAAAAAAAAGCATTTCTTTTGGAGAAAAGGAATCTTTCTCTATTCGAATTTATTTTCGGACTTTCATTTGATTGGATTAGTAGAATGCAAGAAAGTTCAAAAAGCCCTCAGGAGTGCAATAAGCGAAATGTTACTGTCTTCTAAAGTTTTACTTAGATTGTGTTCATTGTATCGTACATTGCTAAAATACACTTTTCGTTGAAATAGTGTCGGTGGTAAAGGAGTCAGAATGAGCTAAATAAGAGTAGATAAAAAATTTATTCTACGAGAAAAGATTCTTAAATTCTTCATAACGAAAACTCTATTCAGGATTCAAAACGGATGCCACTTTCAAAGCTAATGTATTTTGCACAAAAGAGTGCTTTTTATAGATTTTTATAAATATTTATCGATTACATTACAGATTTTTATCGATTACATTTTGTGAAAAACACTACAGGTAATAGCAACCTAACCATGAAAAAGGTAAAATATTGAAGAGAAATTGATAGCTTCGTCAGGGTGCCATTACCATGCAGTCAGTGCTGTAGCAGTTTTAGTGGTAGGCGGTAAAATACCACAAAACACCACACATGCAGACCAATTCACCAAGAAAAAAAACAGCAGGTTAGGCGAAGACTATATACCGTGATCTTTATAAACGAAATGGAAGTTCATAGAATCAGCAAATGGGAAACAGAATATTTCGGATTAATTTAGAAAGTTGTAGATTCGAGTACCAAACAAGTATGTGGGTTCGAGTATGGGTAGTATGAGAAAAAAAATATAATTCAATGTAATAAAAATAATAAAAAAAAATTCTATAAACATTAGTTTTGGTAAATATCCTTAATAACTCTCTTAGATGAAAAACGTTCATTGTATTCTTATAGAAACTGAAATAATTTTTTTTTTCGTTACTGTAAGAACTTTTAGTTATTTTATTAAACTTTCATTGATTAGTTACTTAGATTGCAATGGTAATCAAAGAAACTTGATTAGGTGAAACTTTTATTTATCCCACACCAATCGTTAACCAAGGCAAGGTAAAAAATAACAAAAAATAAAGATATTTTAATTGGATAATTGATAGTTTTGATATGGCAATATGTTCGCCAAGAAAAAAATTGCATGCGTATTTGTAGAAAAAAACATTGTGGTACCCAGTATGGCACCCAGAATGAAACATTAATTAAAATGAAACATCCAAGAATTATAGAATTCAAACTCAAAAGACTTAAAAGACATATTTTCAGATGACTCAATACATGCATCTTGTCCAGATTTTAAACAATTAATAAATTTGACTGATTTAATTTTTTTTCATCATTTATGATAATAAACTTTGCTGCTGTAGCTCAGGATGTATACAAAATATTTCAAATATCAGTTTGTCAGCAATATGGATCTGTAATAACGAGAAAATTATATTCAGCAGACTGTTTTAATTCAAAATTATGCTGTCGACAGGATAATAGTGGTATTGTTGCATATTTTTGTGAAAACCTTTAATTAATTGAAATTGCTTCTAATTTTACTACTGCTGAAATTATTTTTTATACAAATATTTGAAAATATATTTGTTTTCCGTTTGCATTTTGCAAGAATTTTCTATTTCAGAATTTAATTTAGCACTTCAATATACTTTATTTAAACTGAATTATGAAACAATTATTTAAATAGGTGACTTGAATATAAACATTATCAGCGATGATGATAGCAATAGGAAAGAGAATTTAAATTCAATATAACATTGTGGTATTCAATTTTATATCAATATGCTAGCTAAATCGCCATTCTAAACATCAAGTCTAGACCATGTATTATTAAACAGCAAAATGTTCTGTCTTTCTAAACTGCAATTTTTTTAATGATTTAGTTGTTCATAATCCAATTATAAATAATTTAATTATTACCAAAACACTTAATACTATACGATAACATTAGAATGGTTTTACTATTTCAAATAACTACTAATATAAACAGCTGTTCATATATTTATTAAAATATAAAAGGAATTGCAAAGACTGATGATCTCTAGATTAATAATATAACTCGTTTTTATTTAATTCTAACTGAATATCCGTTCTTTGTACGGGGTGAATAAAAAAAATGTACTGAATGTACAATTAGTACTGAACAACACTACGAAATCATGCACAGATCTGAAACAAGTATGGTGACACTATGAAAAGCTTATTGGAAGATCCAATTATTAACATTTTAGGGGTATTTACGAATCAATAAAACTTTCAAAATGGTTCCCTCAATATGAGTATGCTTAATGATGCAGAAATGATTTTGCTTTCACTTTAATCTTAACATAACTAATATACATTTAATATGCTTGAATTATTTTTTTTTAAAATTGGACAGTGGTAAATAAAACAAGACAAAGAATTATTAGTTCTGCCTTCTAATAGATAGGTAATAAAATAATTTGGAGATTTCTATTTTTTTTCCTTTTTACCCTGATTATAGTCTCTCTGAAAATATCACTTACCTGGTTTTTCCACTGATGCAATTAAAGAAGTTTAATTAATTTAATTCAATATTTTTTTTTATTATCTCATGTCTTTCAGAATGGAAATGAACTGTGTTTCGTATCAATTGCAGTGAAGATATTGTTCACCAATATCAAAAAATTTTCTCCGGGGTATACCCATTTTAAGGATCAGTACGATACTTATTTCGATATATTTATACGATATTAAAATTTCTTTTAGTTTTAACACTACTATTTGGTGATTACTAAAACTACACTGCTGTGTTGTTTTTTTCTCACTAAATACGTCAATATAATACATTTATTTGGCATTTATCGTATAATCCTTCAAAATTTTAGTTTTGTACGAAAAACATTTTTGAGTAGCAGCAAACTAATGCGAATAGAATTTTTACATGAGTATTTCTCTAACTGACTTTTAATTAGCTGTTTAAAATATAAAAGAAAAAAGTTCTTTTAATAATTCATCAAAATAATTATACACTATCTTTTCAATCACTGGAAAATATTTTCTGAAACTACAGAAAACCCGTTGTAGAATTCTATTTAAAAGTGCACTAATTATAATTATACTAATAATATTAAATTATTAAGTTTACTTATTATTAAAATAAAATTTTCGTCTTAAAGAAGACTCAAATATTTCAATACTGAAACAACTCTCTATGAATAATATTGAATTTTTAACTAAATTTTTAAACTCCATTTTTGATTCAAGTAAGTTTCCAAATTTATTGAAATGTGCTACAGTGATACCAATCTTCAAATCTGATATCAAAATTGTTTTATTAAATTATCAACCTATATTCTCCAAATTTATTAAAAAATTAATGTCCTATTTATGATATTTTGTATTCAAATAATTATTGTATGAATTAAGTTTTGTTGAAATTGACATTTAATATCTTTTTTAAATGTCACATATCGTTTTTTGTGCTTCATAAAATCTCAGAACACATAGTTTATACAAACAATAAAATAGAAAATTTCCTGAAATAAAAGTATTTATTACCATTATTGATTTAACGCTGTAAATCTACTCTCTTAAAAAATTAAAAGTTTTTTTCCACAAAATTCCATCGAATTTATTATATTTTGCTTATATTCATTTTTTTCAAATATTAATCCATAGTATTATATTGGATGCGTTATAATAACATACATTTCTCAACAGCTTATAAGTCAAAATAATTAGAACTAATAATATGTCTTACTAATTGGGAAAAAAAAACATATTTTATTGGGGGCAACCATATTTCAACACACAATATTTCTTTTTATGTATAAAAAAATAATGCATAAATCATTGCAAATCTTCCAATCTCATGATTATGTTCTTTGTGATATCCAACTCTAGATATAAACCAGGTGGGCATTAAGTTACGATCATATTACTTTGCGATGAAACAAGCAAGGTATTGGTAGCCATGTATATTATTTTTCTAAGAAAGGTTATGTGATGAAAATATCTGCTGAAAGATATTATCATTGAGTAAGTGGTTGATATTTTATACCTAGGAGAAGATACGCTATATAAGAAATTTTTTTCTCATAACAAGAAAAGAATAAGAGTTCATGATATCTAAACAACTTCTGGAGGTTACATAGAAATTCAATTTCTAGAAAAATAACATTGCAATGGTATATTTGAAATATTGCTTCGATAATATGCTTACTTGCAACCATATATTGTATATGACAGTAAATTTATCCCGTATATTTTTCAAAAAATAATGTCAAATAATAAGTTTAATAAGTTATTCAAACATAATGTTGTTAGATTATTGAAATTACAATTAACATTCTGATACATGATTCAAACTGATAGAAAAATCTTTTTAGAACGTCATCCAACAAATAATCGATGCAGTAAATGTTCCTCAGATAGTTCTGAAAAGTTTCAAAAAATTTTGTTTCATTCATTTTGAGCACGAGCAGTAACTAAGCACTTAAATATTTTCAAAACACTATTATGATATAATGTTAAAACTACTGGAAAAGAATTTTTCGTACTAAATATGCTCAAACAGTGCATAAGCGGCTCTAAGTACAATTTTAATATGAGTTTAGAAAAAAAATGAATCTCGTTACCTGTCTAAAACAACTAATATTTAATGAAGAAAGAACACAAATAAGATGTGAAACTTTCATATCAAAGTTAATTTTTGAATAATTGATCCGAAGATAAGTCATCTTTAAAGAGTCAAAATATTTCTTAAGACCTCTGATTTAAAGAAAAAAAAGAAAACATATAACTAAAATCACTTCTCGTTCGCAATTACGGTACGGAATATGGGTCTAGGGAACAAACAAACAACCACATGATTGGTATTTTCGCTTCAAAGATCACCGGTAATAAAACTCTTAAATAAAATTGGTTATTTTAGACATTAAATATAATTTTGTAGTTAGACGCTAAGTTTGGCGTATAATTTGACATTTCAAATTCTAAACATTTATAAAGATTCAAATACGAAACATAAATAATTTTTAATTTTTCTTCCTTCTTGGATAGACTTAGATAATTTTTCATAAACTTCGATATAATGCTTCTCAAAAATTCCAATAATAATTTTAAAGTTTGTTTAAGCTATTTTAAATAATAATATTTTTTCTAATGCTCATCTGGGTTGACGTATCGTCAATTCAGGCGTGTTAGGGCAGATTTGTTGGCCGCTCTTTCAGGGGTTCAAAATTAGATGGGCCACCGTTATATTTTGATTTTTTGTGGTATGTCCCTATTTAGTGTTGCTACTGAATGTTTGTATTACTGAATATTATAATATTAATATTTATATAGGAATATTTATATTTTGATTGAATTATAAAAATTGTAATTCAATCAAAATATAAATATTCCTACATAAAAATTAATATTATAATATTCAGTAGTATCACTAAATAGGGAAATAGCACAAAAAATCAAAATATTACTTATATTGTTTGATATAGTAACTGTATTGAACAAAACGTTTTAATTTAAGGAGATATTTGTATATATTAGTTTATTTGTTTCTTTATACTAACGAGTTTGCACTAATATTTTCTTACTTTTCATTTCTTCCTGCTTTAAAGTCTAAATAGCATAATAGTTCTATCACACATATTTAAAAAAACATCTACATTTATTATCCCTCTTGTATACTAAAAATATCACCATTTTCATCAATGACCTAGTATTTTTCTATCATTGCATTAGAATTTTTGGAATATTGATAATTTGTATCTCTGTGTTTTTCGTATACAGTCACAAAACACCTACAATTTTTGATTCTTCCTATATACTGAAAATATCACAATTTTCATCGCTTACTTAGTATGCTTCTTATTTTCGTTCGATCTCTTAACATTGAAAGTTAATCAATCAATTATCTTTAGTTTTCTATTAAAATAATAATCAGATTTTGCAAAGTCATCGAAAGAATCTTCTCTCGGGAAATATCTGTAATACGTAGTAACGTACTATAAACTCAAACATGAGAAATAATGTATTAAAAATATTCAAGGGACGCATAAAAGTAATAATGTTTTTCTTTCACTTATTTCTTTTATATGTCTTAACTACTACAGAATATGCCACTCACCAAACAATTTTACTTTCCTGAATATGCTCCCGGTTAACACAATCAGTTCAACAATCACCCACAAGGCGAGTTACTAAGTTGTTTTAATTGGAAAATTTCTGCATATACAGTTACTTTCTAGTTCACGGTTTTACAGTAATGGCTTTAGGCAGAGAGAACATTTCTACCAGTGTAATTAAGAATAACACTCAATCTAACTACTATGATTATTATACTGAAATCAACTGCGAATTATGCTGTACTCTGTGTATTGCAACCAGTAAGATTTAGTTTATTACATAATGTCTTTTCTAAGACACTCATGCGATTTAAGTTCAAGTGTTTCTTAAAGTAACCAATATAAAAAGAAAATTGAAGAATAAAAAAAATATTTACATACATTCTGTTAAATATGTTTCAAGAGTTTTATGCAAATAACATACTTAATTATTTGCAATAAGTATATGCAAATAATATACTTATAGCTAAGGACCAAAAAAATGCGAAAAAAAAAGGAAATTCTTCATTACAAATTAAGAGCAGAAGAAATTTTCACGGATATGTAAAATAAAATGTATTTATTATTTCAATACATGAACATGAATTTAATGCATTAACATGAAGTGAAATTATAGCTCTTATTTTAAATCGTCCTTTATACACTTTTTGAAGCGAATATTTATAATAGTATTTGGGATTTTTCTTACATGTTCTTACTAAGTATACTTCCTTTAAGTCATTGTTTCTCAACTGGGGTGAACCAGCCCTCCCGGGGTCGGTGGGAGTATGCTGAGTGGTGGTAAACTTGTTTTTTGTGGTAGAGGGGCGGTGAATATGTTTTGGGCGATAAGGAGTTAATGAACATGTTTCGTCATCATTTTGAAATTCTAAAATAAAATTATTAAATACAATAAATAGAGATTATCAGTTACATCATTTTTGCCAGCAATAAAACGAACTTTTGAGACACCGATTTTCCGATCCGAACCAGTACAGCGCAGTACATGAGTCAGTTGTTTTTGCCTTTGACTCATTCAAGCGATTTGGCGAAAATTGAAGTGCATGTTCAGAAGAACATGTTTTGTGCATGTTCTTCTCTCGTATTTCCTATCATGGTTTTTGCCATTTCCTGAAAATGAACATCTCGCATTTATCCATATGTTTTAGGAATTAAATTTAAACCAGTAGGTTGATCATATCAGGAATTTCAAAAATATATTTTTATCAAGTTATACAAGGAAAAAAAACAGTTTTATCAATCGGAATGCACTTTAGGAAACATTAAAAAAATAAATACGTTAAAACGCTGCAGTATTTAAGTTAAAATAAATACTTTAAAATTTTTTATTACTTAATATTCCATTTAGCAATCATTTTAAGGGGTTTTCATAACTACTACAACGGCAACAAATCACGTGCTGCTGTGTGACTTAACGCATGCGTACTTCTTTCTTCCTCTCTCTGTTGCAACAACTAGCGATCGCCGCTGCACTGGTTTCAAGAATTGGATGGGGTTCAATTTTAGTCGCTGTTGCAATCTCAGAGACTCAATCCGATTAATTTATATTTCCATTCTCAAAAAGAGAATACTGTAGAATCTCATGATTTTATTGTTTGCATCATAATGTTTACATTAACATAGTAACTTATTTTTCTACAAGACATTTGGTTATATTTGAAACATATTTTTTAACGTAAACAAAAAAAAAAAAAAAACACTTTTATTCCAAAAATGTATTTCAAGTTTTCTTATTTATATAGATCCCAGTTGTAACTTTTTTATACGTATATAAATAACAGAAATTTTTAAAATCGTTCTGATAAAAAACCTTCAAAAATATATATTGATAGGTATTAATTTAGAAAAAAATTTTCTAATTTAAAAAAATTCATTTCGCTTGCTTTAAATTTTTAAAATTAAAAAGTGGGATTAATCCCTTAATCTCATGTAGGCATTAACTATCTGAGTGCTTCTTGTTAATTGTGAAAACTGCATTGACACTCACTAGAACTAGCACACTTTTGTTTAATTCCCTAAATAAATTTTGAATTAATTGCAGTAGTATAAATTATTTCTTATGTAAATTTACTTTATAAATTTTTATTTATTCATTGACATATGAACAGAACTTAGAGCTCTTTCATAGCTGTTTAGTTTTTCATTGTAGATAGAAATGAATATTAATAGTATTAATAGTGATAGTGAAATGAATATTAATAGCAATTTTACACAGAATTTTTAGAAGAACTTAACTTAAACTGGAGTATTCGAACACACATTGGCATTCAAATTACTAATATCAAACTGTTTAAATTATTTCTCTTTATGCTAATTAAGAAAACTTTCAATTGATTTCATTAAACCAGAAATAAAGAAGTAACGAATTACTCTTGATGTCATTAAAGAATAAAATATTTCGCTAAACAAGGAAAAGGTGAAGCCAGGTATGAAGTGTAGTTAAAAGATTAGCAAGCTGTATTTTTTAATTAATTATATATTTCTTTCACAAAGAACAAATTTATTTTTTGTCTGGCATTATTTAAAAGAAGTTATCTTTAACGCTAGAGAAAAAAAAAACAGTAAACTCTTTTATTTCGTTGAAGCTGAAGGAAATTATTATTGTAAAAAAAGTATTTTCAATTCAATGCTACTCTTGGTTGATTAAGTGATCATGAATGGGAAACTATTGCAAAAAAAATTAAATGAAAGGTTTTATCAAGTTTTTGATAAATTCAGAATATAGAAATTATAAATTTAAAAAAAGAGAAAAAAAAATTTAAAATTTTATTTTTAAAAAATAATTCAGAATAATTTTTTTCTATAAATATGGCAATGGCGGACAAAACAGCAATTTCTAGATTTCCTTCTTTCTCTTCAAGCAACTTTATAAACATAACTAATAAAATTTATATTTGCAGGATAAATCAGATTCTTTGCTTAATTTTTATCAGATCTTAAGTTTTTATTTTTGACACTAAAAAATAAAAATATTTTTATTTAAATATGATATATAAATATTTTAGAGTGCAAATTTGTTATTCTATGCAAGTAGGCAAAATTCCTGATCGGATAAAACTGGGTATTTATAGAAATTATGAAGAAAAAATCATTTTTCCCTACAGAATTTTTTTTAATAGCATTATAGCAACAATGCTTTTTTTCAAAAATATATTTTTCTAGGAGCTATTAAAGTAATGAATAAAATAGTTAATTCTACCGAGTAAAATTCATGAAAAAAAAATTTCAAATATTGACCTACGTGAAAAGAACTAGCATTCTTAGAAATGAAATTGATAACAATGATGCTATGTTGCTTGTTTTGTTCATATTCATTTATTATACGATTATACTTTATAATGCTATTTGAATAACCGGGGTTTTTTAGAAAAAAAAAAAAACGTTTTTAAGAAAAGATGGTTGCAAGAATTAAAAACATTATTCCATTTTTAACTGGTCATGATGTAAAATACATTTACTGAAAAAAAAAACTTCGAATTGAAAATGAAAACAACAATAAAATATTTATCAAAATAAGAAAAATCTTCATCTATTTGTGCAGTTTATTTACTCGTGTTACTCAAAAACATGAATCAAAGCAAGGAATCATAAATTCAAAGCAAAAAAAAAAATTAAAGCACTTTTTATTTAAATGCGAAATATAGAATTGATTTTGCAACTCGAATATTTTGAAGTTTAATTAGCGAACATTCGAGTAAGGAAAAAAAATATTGAAATTTCCCCTTTTTTGTAAAGTTTTCTCACTAATGAAGTGTAAATACGGATAAAGATCATTTTTAATATTTTTAATAGGGTGAAACACTTTCTTTTTGAAATGCACACTATGTTTCGTTTCTCATGAAAGCTGCAATCATGTATTCCAGTGTAACTAAAGCTTACGCTTTAAATTAAATGTTTGTTTTTAAGAAGATGCAATATCTTAGAATGAAATTCCCTAAGCTAATATTACTCAGGTTAACGAATCGTAATAAATGAACAGGCTCAGCGAAAAAAAATTTTTTTCTTGGATTTTTTATTTATTTTAATGATCTGCAAGGAAAAGAAGTTTTGAGAGTATTTACTCAACCGATTCTTTATCATGAAAGTTTTAAAAAAATTGATGATATTTTTACAAAAAGATATTTTTTAATTACGAATTTTAAACAATATATTTTTTTATTCATCAGCTTAGAGATTCATTAAAAAACAATGTAAGGTAAATTTCGATATTAGTAATAAAACTATTTTCTCGAATTTTTGATTTTCGCATTGCATTTCAAAATACTATGAGTAAATGTTATAAATCCATATACCTGAAAATATGAAAAATATTAGGAAAATTTATTGATGTTAAAGTATAAAATATATAAAATTAGTATTGATAAATAAAACAAAGAAAAAAGCAATTGCTTTGGAAGCTATTTTTACGATGTGCGCAATAATAATCTTATAAAAGCATTGATACTCTTGATTTTTTTTCTTTCCTTTTTTTAAATTTTAAATGGCATGAACTTAAGTTAATGGCATAGTTAAATGGCATTTAACTATGGGAGTAAACTAAACTTCAGGATTGGATTGTTTTCTCTCAGTCTATATCAAAGTGGCCTGATATTTCTTTTTCTAGAAAATACTGATACAGCATTAAAAAATCCTTCTTTTTATTTTGCGTGAGTGCAAATTTTAACACTTGAAATATTTGGATCAAAATTCCTTATTTGACTTACGTACTTCTGTTAATTATTTTCAAACAAACAACAATAGTGCAGATTCTAAAACAACAAAGACAAAAATAGTAACTGTACTAAAACCATGTAAATACATACATTAATTTGGGGAAAAAATACTACTTATGTTTTCTAAAGAATATATTTTAAGAAACCTTTTTATTATTAAAACTTTATTTTTTATTGAAAAAAAATGCTGTTTATTACTGTTTTTTTTTTAATAAGTAGAAGTATTAGAAGAATATCAGGCAAAAGTAACGCATTATTTTTACGTATCAGTGACAACGATTTTATGTCATTCAAAAATATTTCTCTTTTTTTTCCTTTCATTCGTGTGAATTTGTGGTGTTCAAGTTTACACACTATTTATTTCGGTAGTTTTTCTCAAGTTCTGAATTTGAATCATATGGAAATATACCGTTCTTCAACAACTTTCTTTCTTTCCTTTCTTGCAGAAGAACACCCCGTGGGAAATCTCTTGCCAAGGTTTGAAAATTCCATTCAAAAACTTTAAGTGGAAACTGGAAACGAATTCAAAGATCTACTATTCTTGATAAGAAAATGATAACTGTTATTTCCTTTTGTATGTTTTGCAAGACATTGTTTCTTTGATAGATTAGTAATATCTCACAGCTGCTTTGCTGACAATATTTGGGTACACTTGATTAAAACTGAAGGGAATGGAAGTAAACTTGGAACTGCATCCTTTTTTGGGGAGGGGGGGAGAAAATAATTTTGTGATTTTCGTTTATTTTTTCTTCATTCTTTTCTTCTGGCCTCATTCTTTCTTCTGCATTTAGATTTTATTTAATTAATCTGTTATCAATTTTAAAAAATATATTTATTACTCCTTTTTGAAATTAGAGGAGTTCCAAAATAATCCCAAAATTATTTTTAACTGGTCCGGAAATCAAATTTGAAATTAGTTCCGCATTTTAAAATGTAAATAGAAATGATAAATTGCTAAAGGAAAAAAGAAAAACAAATCAGGTTTGCGCAATCCATGTAGAATAACAACAAATATGTTTTCAAAAGAAGTTGCCTTAGTAGATTCGATCAGTAACCGAAAACCTTGTAACTGAGATTCTATGTGAAATCTAACAAACATTAAACATTCTTAAGAAATTAGAGAAAAAAGTATTTTCAGTGGATTCCATCAGACGTTGGATTCATAGCTATCAAACAGATCGAGTTAATAGCAGAAACCTGAACTAACATTAAACAAGAAAATGCACCTGTTACACCAGATTCACAAAAAAGTAATCTTTTCAACAAATTTAATAAAATAAACAACAACGATATAGCTGAAGCACCAAAAGTTATATACTGGGCGGGCATACAAGATTACAGGCAATTATATAGTAATTGATTCCGAAAAGAGGCTTCAGACTGACTGCAACTGCATAGCAGAGTATTTGTTTTAAAATGGAGAAGTCTCCACCAACGGGGGCTTAAATTGCCAAAATAATTTTGGGAAGTACAATAATTGACATTGTATTTTGGTCATTTTTTTACTGTTTTTAACTGTTATTGTTCGTGATCAAAATTGAAACATTTATTGTTCACTGCTAAGTGTTTTTTTTATCATTCTTCCAGCTACTTTGTGGTGCAGAGGACTATTATCAACATATAATTATACTAGCTGCTGCCGGTGTCCAGTTAGCCCAGCTAAATAAGTAGAATTTCAAGTATTTCCAGACTTAAAATCGTGCTGTCAGATTTCAAGATGGTAGTTATGTATAATAAATGCAGATTGATCAAGTGAGAGTGGATTTAATATTTTGCCCCATGCATGTTCGTAAACGCATGATATCTTGATGAATTTGTCATTAGAATATTTAGTGCAATACACGCAAAAATTAGAAGAAATATTAAATATATCAATAACAAATTTGATGCATATTTATTCAAATTAATAACTTTATCAAATCAATATGTTCATTTATTTGCTATTTTTAATCATGCTTTAAATTTAAAAAAAAATAATGATAGTTAAATTTCATTTCGTTTTAGCAAAAAAGTCCTTACAAATTTCTTTTGTATAGGTTTTTTTCACTAAAATGAAACGAACTTTTACTGTTATAAATTCCTTTTACTTAGAAGGTACAGCAAGATCTATCACAGTGAACAATACATTTTAAAGGAAATCACAAACTTTAAAAAAATAATTGAGCTTTAAGGCACTTCTCTTGAATCAAAAGGCAGCATAACCAAATAAACTAGCTTTTGCGTAAAGAATTGAAAATTAGTTGCCATATCATGCTCAAAAAATTTTTTAGAAAATAAAAAAAAAAATCACGCAATTGTAAAATGCGCTTCGCAAAAGAAATTTAATACAAAAAAGAACTTTCAGTAGGTATTTACTATGTTTTATTATTATATTTAGCATTAATCGAAAAATATTGAACTGTAAGAATTATGATTTTTATATAATTTTAAGCGATATATTTTTACACGGTAAAATACAAAATTTGAACAAAATAGGTCAAATAGTTCCTGAGAAATCGAATTATTAGAATACAATTTTCTCTAAACTTGATTTCTCAGAAACTATTCCACCGATTTAGTTCAAATTTTTATATTTTGGAACTTAAAATTCACTCTTTAAAATAATGTAAAAAAATTGTATACTTTACAATTCAAAATTCCTTTTTTACTGTTATTAAATAAAATAATAAAAACTAATAAGTAGATCTTAAAAGTTATAATATGTAAGGAATTATCTTTGGATAAACGAGTTATATAATTGTATGCCAAAATGTATCAATTCCTTTAAAAAGTCCTCGGGCTATAGTGAAATGCATTAAGGATTAACATTACAGGCTTCCACTGTTCTCCTGACTAAATTATTCGAGCCATATTTCCCAGATAGCAGCTACCCCCTACATATTAGGGATCAGACATCCGAATCTGTCGAAAGAAAGGTATGTTTATTTAGAGAAAGTACGTTTTTGTTAATTAGCATGTTTGAGGTTAATTATCAATCAAACACATTATCACCCATGACTGATGAGTGCACATTTTAATACCACAATGCATTTTTAAAAATATATCAAGATATAATGTAGAAACTAATGTAGACTAATGCAGAAACTAATTTCTACATTGGTGTCAAGATTTTTTGTTGCCCAAATAAAATATAGCAACATTCACAATAATATCGTATTCAACAATTATCAGTACTAGAAAGCACAAGCTATGGGTTATTGGCTAACCGGACTGTATTGATAAACGACCTGACGTATTTCACATTTAAAAAAAAATTACATTAAGCTATTTTCTTAAAAATTATTCAGTAGATAAATTTTTTATAACTTATAGGCGTGGGCATAGGAGTAAATCTTAAAAAGAACATTGAAAGACGTTAGATTTAAAAATCGCTAAATTTTAGTAATCATTTGTTTAAATTTTTTTATTTAAGTCCAGTTATTTCTTTTTTATTATAATTGGAAAAGTGAGTGTTAGTCTAAGAAATGGTTAGGAATCTTTGATCGATATCATTAAAATAAATTTTCTCCACGTTGCGTTAAAAAATATATTAGTTAAGAATAATAATCTTAAAAGAACTTGAAATCGTTGTGGGGAAAAAAATTCTCACGTTGTGTTTTTATAAGGAAACGATGTAAGACGATCATATCAAGTTTCTTGTTTTCTCAACTCCTTGGTAAAATGATAGTTTAGAGCAAAAATCACGTACGCACTTCTAAGATAGGTTGCATTTATTTGATTTTATTACATCATTCTTATTATATTTTCATTTCCTTCATTTTCACATCATCAAATATATCATGTTCTGTAAAATAGAATAAATAAAAATCTAATCTAAATAACCTCTCGTTAGTCAAGGTCATTTATTTTATTTACTTTTTCTAATCTTTAGAGCTTTATTATATGTAAAACGCGCACTCTTAGCTTTAAGGGACCATTGCAAATACAGTTAATTAACAAGTAGAAAAGATGCATGAGGAATGTTTTCAATATCTATTTATTGCCTTATCAATTGTAATTCAAGTGGAAATTTAAAAAAATCTTTTTTTCGCTATGTATTGTATTGAAAAGTCTATTTAAAATTGCTAGCACAATCAAAAATCTTGGCAAGGAGTATACCAATTTGGCTTTATATTTATTTTGCATAACACATTTCTTGTATAATTTTGTAAGCAATAAATATATTTTGGATACAATTTCTAGAAAATAGTTAATACTAGGTTCATTCTGTGTCAAATGAAAAAGCAATGAAGTCAAATGAAATCCGGAAATCCTCTTTTCATAAAACTTATTATTTTTAAAAAAATTATTAAAAAAAAGAAATTGGATACAAACATTAGTATGATACCAAACAATGTTATGTAGCATTTAAAAAAATTTTTTATTCTAATACAGATTTTCATCAGGCTCCCTCATTTTGAAATCGAATACCACACTGGTATTCTATTCCAATGAATTTCTGAACAAAAAAGAAAAATTGATTGGTTTTTTAATTTTATGATCTCTGCAATGAAGTAATATATTAAATTATTATCTGTATTTCGAAAGTAATGTTTGAATAAAATCTTGTTTTTTTTCGTCCAAACAAATGTAAAATGCAACCAAATAATGGAATTCAATTTTAACGCAACCAAATACAAAATACGGCTCTTTTTCAATAACACATTGAAAATAATTATTCATTTTTTTAAAATTTAACTGTAACTCACTACTAAAAGACATTTACAATGTTTTCTATTTGTGATTAAATTAAAAGCTATTTATTCAGCGCTTTGTTGGTATATAAATGAAGAATATAAAATATTCTACTCTGTAGGTAATAGTGAAGCTATAGTAAATTTACATGCTGAGTTTCTTTAATTATCGTGTATCTAGTTTCATTTCCTAGTATGATTTGAAAAGGAAAGAGCGTGACAGAATTTTTCATTAATTATTTAGGCATTAATTACTTAGAAATTGCATTTCATTAATAAGACTAATTGAGTAATTTTATTTAGAGACTGAAGTGATTTCCTTAATTTCATTTTTTCATTCCTAGAATAATTAATAAAGGGAACAATACTTTAACATCAATCAATACAGCAGTGTAAATTTGTTAGGAGAGCAACTAGTAAAGCATTTTATTTCTTAATAAACATACGAAAGTAGATAAAAACATTTATTTGAAATTCGGAATACTGTACGAAAAATAACTTTTGATAGCTAACGAAAAAAATAGACTATTTTTAAAACATTATAATTTTTGAAAGGGATTTATTTTCTAAAGAAAATTTAAAAAAAAAAATTTCCTTAGTCTACATTGGATAGAGTCATGTGGTGCAATGTTTTTTGTAACGACTACGTTGTAATAATTTTCTATGTTCATTATATATTTTTTATAAGCTAATGGAACGAATCAATAAATCAACGGTTTGAGGAATAAACGAATCAACAAGTCAAATAATCAGCGGCACAATTAATAATTAAATCTATGAAAAAGCGAAACACTGTATCATTTGAAACAAGACTGCCAATAAATCAACGAATTAGTAGTAGCTCAAATACATTAATCAAATAGAGTCAATGAATGTAAGATCAACGAAAGAAAATTACTGGAATAATTCGTAAGTAACGAGAGAATTGTCTGTTATTGCATCTCTGTGTCATCACTTACCGCACTTGCTTATTAGTTTTTCGTCTATCTATGACTTGATAATTTATTGAGCATCTCATTTTTTTTAATCGTTGATTCACTCATTCATTAATATGGATATCTATTTGATTCGGAATTATTTTTCCATTGATTAATTAATTCATTGATTCCATCACTCGCTGATTTGTCAACCTATAAATTATCTCACACATTGGTTCACTGATTGATTGATTCTCTATTCTTTCAATTTCTATCAAACTTTTGTTCGATGCTTATTTATTTATTGATTTATTATTTTGTTCAATCTTTGATTTATTCTTCCTCTAATGGGGCTAATCAATAACCAAATGTTTAATTATTTCTTTGAGTCACTGATTTTCTTTCATTCATTTGCTAGCACACAACATATTTCGTAATAATTTGATTATTTTTACTTTTTTTTTAATTTTAACATTTTTAACTCATTGATAGCAAAGAAAATGTACATAAATGTTTTTGGATTTACCCTATATTTAAATTGATTAATTCAATTTGTCAATTAAAAGCTTATTTACAAATAATTATAATTGAAAGAATACTGTTTGCTAATTTATAGATTTAATAATTAAAATTTCGGTACCATAGATTATATAATTTCAGTTTAAAGGAAGTTAGTTAAACTTACTATTAGAATTATTTTTTTTTAAATTTTAAAAATTTTAATTTAAATTGTAGAAGAAGTTGGAGCAGAAAATAGAACACAGATTTTAATTATTTGTTACAGATTTTTTTTTTTATTTCATTCAAAGTTGGTTATTTTTTTCGTTTGTTTTTCGCTGCTTTTTATATTATACGAGGGTTGCTATTTATATTTCTGGCCTAATAATGAAAAAACAAATATGTAGGATCGAAATTGGTTTTATTGTTTTTCGGAATATTCTCTATGATGATCAATACACTTTTACATGAGTTTGAACCAATTTTCAAAGCACTTTTTCCAGTCCGATTGAGGTAACTCCAGTAGGTATTAAAANATATGGATATCTATTTGATTCGGAATTATTTTTCCATTGATTAATTAATTCATTGATTCCATCACTCGCTGATTTGTCAACCTATAAATTATCTCACACATTGGTTCACTGATTGATTGATTCTCTATTCTTTCAATTTCTATCAAACTTTTGTTCGATGCTTATTTATTTATTGATTTATTATTTTGTTCAATCTTTGATTTATTCTTCCTCTAATGGGGCTAATCAATAACCAAATGTTTAATTATTTCTTTGAGTCACTGATTTTCTTTCATTCATTTGCTAGCGCGCAGCATATTTCTTAATAATTTGATTATTTTTACTTTTTTTTTTTAAATTTTAGCATTTTCAACTCATTGTTAGCAAAGAAAATGTACATAAATGTTTTTAGATTTACCCTATATTTAAATTGATTAATTCAATTTGTCAATTAAAAACTTATTTACAAATAATTATAATTGAAAGAATACTGACTGCTAATTTATAGATTTAATAATTAAAATTTCGGTACCATGCAGTATATACTTTCAGTTTAAAAGAAGTTAGTTAAACTTACTATTAGAATTATTTTTTTTTTAATTTTAAAAATTTTAATTTAAATTGTAGAAGAAATTGGAGTAGAAAATAGAACACAGATTTTAATTATTTGTTACATATTTTTTTTTATTTCATTCAAAATTGGCTATTTTTTTCGTTTGTTTTTCGCTGCTTTTTATATTATACGTTAACAATCGAAATACTATAAAATTTTGTGTTTAGAAATTAACTATTGCACAATCGAGCAACTCTAAAAAATAACTAAATCCTACAGATTTTTTATAAAATTTATTAAATTCTTAATTCTCAGTCAAAAATTCAAAAATTGTCTTTAAAAATTTTTATTTAAAGAAATTCCACACAACGGTTACTATACATCTAATATGATGAATTTAAACCTATACATTGCAAAGCAGAAAACATGGTTACAAAAAATGACATTGCCAGAAAAACGTGTCTTTCTGAAATATTAACGTTTAGTGGGTTTCCTTTGTCTACTCTAGCGTATTGATCTTGTGCGGGATAACCACTAATGACATGGCTCTACTTTTCTTGTCTGCTTCCAAACCCTGGCAGTTTTCTAATTCACCACTGGGATTCAAACCTGAATTGTTAGGAGAGGCCTCAATCCTTTTCAGTCCTTACGACTTGGGGTTAGAGCACCGGATTTTTAATAAATAGTATTAAGTTTTCAAAGGAAAAATACTAGCAAAATCATAGCACGCATTTATTTAATTTTCGAGTTGGATTAGATCTGCACGTCCAAAGACTTTCACGAAACCAAAAAAAAATTTTTTTTCTCCCGAGAGCCAAGTTAAAGCTTAGGTTTATTAAGGAACGGCAAGTACAACTTTGAAAATACAATATATGTTGTTTTTAAACTTCGATATTTTGAAACATTTAAGATTGCGTAAAGCCAAATTTTTTCTTAAATTTGGCGCTTTCGAAAAAGATTAACAGATCTAAATTATCACTACATTATCTTACTTCAAAACTATTCCTCATCAATGGACATTATAACTGTTAAGTGAGAAATTTTACCTGCGTTTCGATCTTACATTGATCCTATTTTAACTTTATATGTCATGTGCGAGTAAATAAGTAAAGTGATTAAGCATTCTTCTCTACTGATAGCTCTATTGGTATTCTCTATGAGAGCAGCGGGTAAAAGTTACGATGTGTTTAAATACCCTAAATAGTCAACATTTTGAGACCTTTCTGTAGGAATGAAGGTATAGGTTTTATTCGAGTGATATTTAATAAACAAGTACATAAACAATTTGAAATCTTTATTTGATTATTATTATTTTCCATAAAGGAAAAAGAGGAAAAAAAACAATAGATTACCTTCCTTTCTATAGATAAATTATTTCTTAAAATAACCTGTTATTTACAGAAAAATATGCAAAATTCATATTTTTTTCTGATTATTTTTAAATTCTTCAAAACTTACTCCTTTATTAAATTGATATTTTCTTTTAGCCTGTAAGATTCCTTTAGTGTTTCTTTTTTAATATACTTAAGAACAAAAAATATTTTTACCTTAAAAGATTTAATAATAAAAGGTAGAATGAATAAATAATTGGTTGTTCTAAAAAATAAAAGGCTTGGGAAAGCGATCGCATAAAACAGAGAATTATTTATTTCGAGTAATAAAATATTTAATGCATAAGCTTTGTGAGAATAACTAAATATATTAAGTAGACTTGGAGCCATTACATTAATAATTTTAAAACATATGCCCATTTATTCCTTTTTTCTTTTTGATGCCGATAATGAATGAAAAAAATTACAATTTATCATCGTAGTTTTTTTAGTTTAATCAAATATGTTTTTATACGGGGTTCCGATACAAATTTAAAGTACTTAAAGTAATTGTATGTTTGTTTTAACTAGTTTTTAAAGCTTCTTTTTATTTAACTTAGGAGGAACAGAAGAATGCTGTAAGATATTTTTTATGAACTTTTGATATGGAAATGAGATTGAAATTCTTATTTCAAAATTTTTTTAATTATATAAAATTTGAGAATTAATTGTTAAAAACGTCCAAGGTTAAAAGAACGAAAAATTCTTTTACATGAAAGAAATGGGCTTTTGGAGTTTCAATGTAATAAAATTCTAATTAACTAGAATTTTTAATGCATGTTTTCAAGATTTTTTTTAAAAATGGTAAAAGAGCAAATATTGAATTTTGAAATTTGTTCATAATTCTATACAAATAGCGGTACTATTGCTGAGCTACTATTCATTGCAAAAGCAAGCTAAATCGGTTTATGTTTCAAAAGAATAGTTCATTATTCCAAGATTTCCATTATCCAAATAATCAATATATTAAACTTATCACGTTTACAGTTCTTAAATAATCAAACAAATATTTAAATTTAAGTCGGTGGAACAAAATAGAAAATATTTTAATGATGTTTTACACTTTGCTCAATTACTTGCAAGCAAATAAAGCTATCCATTTTAATTTGCAATTTACGCAAGGTGCTTTAATCGGAAAGGTTGAATAGTTAACTTTGATGCAATATGTGTATGTATGTTAACTTTGCATGCTAGGCTAATTTTGGCATTTTTCTCGTAAAAAACTTTGTGAAATACATATGCATGCCGTAAACCATACTTAAGTTTCAAATATTTTTTTATCAAATGATTTATTGCACTTTTCAAAATTAACATAATTATTTTTGTTTTTCCTATTTTTTTTAATCTTAAACTTATACAAAAAATAACAACTTTTAACTTTATCGTTTTTGCGATGCTTATTTAGACAGTGGATTAAAAAAAACTATTTTCTTTACTGCAGACTTACAACCGGTCCTTTAAAAAATATGCCTAATTTTTTTTGCCCGGTTTTGTTGAAGTGGTGAAATATCTAAAACTATTTTAACATGTTCAAGGTTTTCTTGGAGATTGTAATTTATTCAACAAACCAAATATTACAAAGTTTATAACGGGAGTAAAAATTGTTATCTGTCCATTATGGAAATGTTATCGAGTATACAATTGTGACTGAATTTTCCTTCTGAACATACTGTAAAATAACCAGCAGCACGTTGTCCATCCAAATAAAGATGAAGTTTATGATTAGGAATATTTTTTTTACCTTTACAAATTTGAAACCGTAGAACAACTGGAAAGGTTAAAAAAACCATGAACTCAAAACTATGCTGTTTTGTATACTTTTAAACCATGAAACGTAAACAGACATTAGAACTCTGTAAGTGCTGCGCATTTATACATGACTGATAGTTATATAGTCCATGGTTAGGGATTGACGAATGCAGGACAATGGGAACTCTTCATGTATTGAAAGAATAGAAGAACTATTGTATCAACGCTTGGATTCGAACCTCTTTTCAACCGGTCATGATATTGACAGATAAGCCTTCTCAGCTTCAGTAAGTACCCAGCTACGTGAAACAAAATGGCCTTATATAAAGTGGGCCAAATTAGCACAGTTGGAATTCAGGCTTTTAACCGCATTAGGTAAGCAATGAATGCATGATTGTTATATATAATAATATAAATTAATGTCAAGGAAAAGACGATTGAGAATGCTTCACCACTACTAGTTACTTATTATTTTACTAACTGTTTAGGGAATTAAATTTCACCGCAATAAGTTCGAAAAAAAAACTTAATACCATTAAAAAATTTACATTTAGCCTTATATTAAACTAGTGTCTAATAATGAACGCCCATCGTATTTTCTGGTATATGGAGAACATCGCAATTAAATTGTTGAGTTTTATTAAATACACCTTCTTTGTATCGAAATAAAAAGTAAAGTAATATTTAATTTATTACATTTTGTGCAAAACTTCAACTTAAATTTGTTAAAATGAAGTTAAAGTTGACGTAATAAGTTTGAATTTCAAGTATAAAGGCAAATAACAATTTTTTTTTTAAATATCGAGAAATCAGAAACATCAAGTAAAAAAGTCTACCATTAAAAGCAATCACTAGTTGAAAGAGAACAGCCTTTCTATACTTAGTTCTTTGTTCCTAAGTAATTTGAAGTTTAATAATATTTAAAATGAAATGAAATGTTCCTTGAATTAAAAACAGAGGAATACATCTTTTTTTTAGCATTCATTCCTTTAATTTATATTAAAAGCAATTAACTTAATGTGAGTTTTACTCGGTAATTGTTTTGTTTTTAATTTATAAAATTTCATTAATGATAAATGTTTTTTAGAACGATTGATTTCTGGATCTAAGTGGGTTTTTTCTCTCATCTTACATATTTCCCAGAAATTTGAAAGTCTTAATTTTACAGAAATAATTCATTAAAATTAAAAAAAATATTGAACGGAACTTCTCAAAAAGCATGAATTCCACCTAAAAGGCCACTTTTTTTGTTTTTAATTTATAAAATTTCATTAATGATAAATGTTTTTAAGAACGATTGATTTCTGGATCTAAGTGGGTTTTTTCTCTCATGTTACATATTTCCCAGAAATTTGAAAGTCTTAATTTGACAAAAATAATTCATTTAAATTAAAAAAAATATTGAATGGAACTTCTCAAAAAGCATGAATTCCACCTAAAAGGCCACTTTTTTTGTTTTTAATTTATAAAATTTCATTAATGATAAATGTTTTTAAGAACGATTGATTTCTGGATCTAAGTGGGTTTTTTTCTCATGTTACATATTTCCCAGAAATTTGAAAGTCTTAATTTTGCAAAAATAATTCATTTAAACTAAAAAAAATATTGAACGGAACTTCTCAAAAAGCATGAATTCCACCTAAAAGGCCACTTTTTTTGTTTTTAATTTATAAAATTTCATTAATGATAAATGTTTTTAAGAACGATTGATTTCTGGATCTAAGTGGTTTTTTTTCTCATGTTACATATTTCCCAGAAATTTGAAAGTCTTAATTTTACAAAAATAATTCATTTAAATTTAAAAAAAATATTGAACGGAACTTCTCAAAAAGCATGAATTCCACCTAAAAAGCCACTTTTTTTGTTTATAGTTAATTTGTCTGAACTTTGAACTGTTCATAAAAACAAACAACGATTTTTACTTAATAAAATTTATGTTAATATTGGTTTTACTTCATTGTATACTTTATATTATATTTTATGAATTTAAGTATATTTGAAGTTATAACTCTGTCATTTTTCAGTTAATTACAAAAACAAATATATATTCGAAGCAATATTTACCGTTCCAATACATTTTTTTAAAGCGCGTATTTATTAATTTTTATTTAACTCTTACTAAGTACGTTCCTTTGTGATTTCTATGTTCACAACCTGTATGCTATTGGAAGTGCCTCTTTTGTTGGGTAAAAATACGTCTGAATTTTATAATTAAAGTATTATTTACGAGAATAAAATGTACATAATCAAAGATTATGCATAAAATATTGAATACAAACAAGATTAAACAAACTTTGACATGCTTTTGTCCAGACGTCCTTATAAATCAGTATTAAGTCTAGTACTGTTCTAATAAGGAGGGAATTCAGCCCATTACTTTTGACCATCGACAATTAGTAGGTCAAGTTGTTCCTGATTTAAAATCCAATTAGTGGATCATGAAAACCATTTTATGTTCAATGCGGAACTTAATGGTTGAGCCTTATTTTGTATTTAATGCCATACTTAAATAAGATTAGAATAGTTTAGTTGCTGTGTATTGTATAAACTAAATTCGTTGGTTTATAGAAGATTCGAAATTAATTTTTTTGATAGTAACAATTAAAATATTACTTTTTATTTGTGTTTTATGTTTAGGAACTGAATAATTAGTTTTTCCTTAATATTTAAAGTCTTACTTAAATGACTAGAATACAGTTGGAATAGTTTATTTGCAATATGTTTTAAACAAAACCAGTTTAAGTTATGCATGGAGAATAAAATATCTGGTTAAATTACCCGTAATGTATGGTGAAGATTACCCGTACTGATTACTCGTACTGTATGAACGGTTGTTTAACCTTTTAATGGAAATGTCCCAAAAATGAAACATAGATTTTGAATTTGAATTTGATGAGCAATTAAGGTCCAAGTAATATTGTTTTTCCTATATTTAAAAATAACATTATGTAGCATTTACATTACCTATTTTATATTTAGCTTGGTTCCGTTTCCATAATTACAGGATTTTTAATGAATTCTGAAAAAATGGTCGAAAATGGGTTAAGAGGTTAATAAAACCATAAAATACGTCACTAGAACTATTAAATTGATAATTTTTCTCATTCAAATGATAACTACTTACGAGAAATTCCTGTTTTAACAATTATAGTTCTTATTACATCTTCAGAAAAAATAAAAACTGAAAACTAAATTTAACCGAATAAGTAGTTTGTATGCCATGCTCTAAGATATCATGATAAAATTGCCATGATCTAAGATATCACGATAAAGTATGAGATTATTTTAAAAAAATAGGAAAGTATACAGAGGAGAGTTAGGGAGGTCTCAGATATCATTAATAATAACATAACAAAGATACCTTGGGGCTATTCCATGGTAACTTACGTTACATTCACATGAACTTTATTGCACTGAGAACTTAAAAGCAAACGAATAATACTAATACACACATTAAAATAAAGTGATTTCTAAAAATTACAATCAAAACCAAAAGGAATCTAATTAAAATAATTAATATTTTTCAATTTAAACAGTGTAAAAGCCTAAAATTAGTGTGGTAACTTACGTTACCGAAAAAGGAATGGCATAAATTTGCAATATACTTGAAGGCAAAATTCTGTTCTTATACAAAAGTTTCATGATTAAGATTATATGTATCATTTTTCTGACATGTTTAAATATTTCTTATGCCTAGATTTAAGATTTTATTTCAAAAGTTAAATTAAATATAATTTTTTAAGTGGGTAACTTACGTTACAGTAACTTACGTTACGAAATTCCCTTTGTATCAAACTTTTATCAAATAATGTACAAATGCAAATTAAGTTATTTAAACAGTATAGTGCAAGGGAGAAAAAGTGTACATGAAGTAAATTCAGAAACTTTTGATTCACACATAACTGCAAACTTATAAAGTTTTTTGTTATTAACTAGTACAGGGGGCTCAATTCTTTTCACCATGTTTTCCTTCTGGTAGAATATTTCATCTCTTTTTTTCTGGCCATTTATAATAGATTCCTACAGCAGCCATTACATTGGCTTTAAATTCTTGCTCCTCAACAGACATTACCACACCGGGATATAACGTCCTCGTATCTAACCATATATCAACCCCCAGCTTTTATCTTGGATTCATCATTTTCTTTCTCAAAATCTTTCACTAAAAAAACCCTTCTGGTATGCCTTCTTGTACTTTTAAATGGTAGATTATCTTAATGTTTTTAATCTGTGGAGCTTTTGAGAACAGACTAGACACTCCACTCATCTGTTCTAGATACTCGCACTCATCAGTTTTTTTCTAAACATGAAATACATTTCGAAAGATGGAACATTACGAATTTTGCTGAAGGCTTCCGTAGTCAATCCGACTAAGCAAGACATGCTTTGGACGGAGTTCAAAGAATTTAGTTCCATAAACATTTGGTGCATTTCTCGAAGTGAATGAGGAAGATGCCGTGCTTGTACTTTCTTTTTGCTACCATTAACATCTCTAATTATAACTATATCATTAACTAACTCTTGGTGCTTGCCGAGAGATTTCGTCCAATTTTGAAAGCATATGAATGCCAACACCCAAATTAATAACTTAATGCAAAGATTTTCATTAAAGTTAATATCTTAAGGCAGTGATAATTTATTTAAACTTTGGTATTGTAACTGGATACATCTTATTTAGTTTATATGCCAATTTTCAAGAGAAATAGACTCATTTCACAATGGTAACTTACATAGCATGCATGTCAGTAACTTACGTTGGTTGGTTGGTGTCGTATCCTCTGTAGAATCATATTTCATGGTGTGCTTGAATAGTTTTTGTTATTTCTATGGCATTAAAAGAATACAAATCCTCTTCTGTGGGGTAGTTTAAGAGGTGAAGGCCTGCAGCGACCCATTTAACTGTGTAACTTACGTTACACATATTAAATAGTGCACAAAATAATAAATAAGAAATATTTGAAAAGAAAACTATCTCTGCTTATTCAGTGTTGGCCTCTAAGAAAGAAAAAATATTGTTCTTACTTTTGTATCCTTGTTCTTTTTTACAAATAAAAACTTTTCCTAGTTTTTAGTAACTTACGTTACATGCATTAATGTATAGTTGAAATTTATAAAATGAAGTGAATTTAACAACAAAAACTTATTTTAACATTGCACAATTTCTATTAAGGGTAAAAAACAATATTTATTCTTTGGAACATTTTGAAATGAAAATAATGTTAACTTACTGATTTTCAAAATCTGACCATGTTCTTCACCCAAATCAGAACAAGCAAATGCCTATGCTCAATGGGTTACCAACACTAAAAAACTAAATTCTCAAAAGAAATTATTAAAAATTATCAAACTTCAAACCTTTCTAATTCAAAAAACATCCAAAATAATAATGTTATTCTTATTTGAATTTTCCAATGCTTTTCCCCTTTTTCATGGAATTGCCCCTTGGGTTATTATTTTTCCGAAGGAACAACTCTCTTTCATTCTGGAATAATTATAAAATCATTTACCCTTAATTAATCCCTAAGATTTGATTTAAATAATAATGTTTTTTATGATTATGATTTTTTATGTTTTTTATGCACGTATTATTAAAGAAAATCAATAATACTTTTAATGAAACAAGTATAATGTATACTTTAAACGTCAAGAGCCCAAACATTAATTGAAAAGTAATAGTGCGGTCGTTGAGTGAAGCGAGTGGGTGACATATATCTGCACCTTGTGGCATATAATGACCAAAATAGTCTGCAGTCATTTCTTTAATATATATCACTCAAAATTTCCACACAAAAAATGTGTAAAAATCAAAAAGAACACATCAAAATTTTTAGTGGACGCCATGATGAGCGTCCGCTGTTATTGTTAACGGCAAATATGAAATGGCCTCTTGTCCATCATTCTTCCCCTTATATATGTGTTAAAAGTATACTAAATCTTATCGTTAAAAGTATACTAAATCTTCTAGCAATTGTTTCACCTACCAGCAGTACATTACGTTACTAAATATTAATAACCTTCTTAACAAATTTAATTTATACGGTGCAGGAAAATCACCATAAAAATTTAAGCAAGAGATTTTATAACACAGAAGAAAAAAAATAATGAGTGATTTGTCATTTTTATTCCGTTTTTATAAGTCGTCTTTTAAATAAATTGTTTTCTCTCTATAATTCTTAAAGCATTTCCTTAGACAATTCTTAGAATATTAAAAGAACACACAATGAACCAACGATCAAAAAAAGAAATATAAACTAATAAAAGATTTGTATTGCTTTCTCTCATAAGAGAATTCAATTCAAATTTATTTTCAAACTTTCAGTTGATTGGGTTACTCGAATAAAAGAAAGTTCAAAATTTGCTCTCCGCTATCTTTAGTGTATAAAACTCCAAATCCCTAGACTTTTAAGGAAATATGTTTCGAAATTTTTCAAAGCTCTTTCAACGCAAATTCTGTCGCTAAAAGTGTCAAAATGGGATTAGCAGTAAGGTTGAATTTTTATGTCACATAAGAGGGAAATTAGTATTATTGAAATAAAATTAAAATGATAGACTTAGTTTACTGTTTATTTTTCAACACTTAAATTACATATTATTTTCACAATTCGATATTGCTGCATAGTTATGCATTGATAAAAACGAGTTTTATTTAAAAATTTATTTTGCATTTGCTATAACTGTATAAATTTTAAATTTTTGATACAACTCTTATTGGTATAAAAATTGTTTTTTTTAATGAGAGCCAAAAGGACCCTTTTGATTTCTTGTACAGAATAGTTTTAATTTATTTATTTATACTGCTTTAAAAAAATATTTCGCCCAGAACTTATAGTGTTTCGAAAACATCAAATGACAGTTTTAGAAGAAAAAAAAATACTCAGGAGTTCTTTTTTTTTTGAAAAATCGGAAGTATTTTTTCAGATGAGTGAAATGTGAGAAAAATTGCCTTTTTGGATAAGATGTGGATGTTAGATTGAATTTCAGCAAAGAAATAGGTAACTTTCTTACATTACTTTTCTTCTATGTTTGGTCGTATTCTTCTGCAAACACACCGAATGAAAGACAAAACTTATTTAAGCAAATTAAAAATTATTTATTTTCTTACATCAACCTTTTATACACATATATATTTCTTTTTACGCCCTTAAATTGTTGTCCTTGCAATTATCAATCGTTTCTTTTTTGAAAAAATATTATGTAAGGACTAGCTTACATCATATAGGTGAATCCAAAAGGTGGATTGTTTTATGTCTTTCCTATTATTGTTTTCATAAGGCTTTCTATTTTGGTAAAATTGAAATTATGATTAAAATAACATGATTATTATTAACAATAAAATAAATTTATAATAGTAACTTAAAATAATAGCTTGAAACATAAAAATTTTCAATTATTAATAGTCATTAATATATGTGAAAAATGACAAACTTCTTAAAATATTGATGCTTACCAATGGAAACTGCACCTACCGTATACATCTGCAAACATAATTCAGGAGAATAGTATCTGCATTAAATTTCCGCCTATTTTGGCATTTGAGGCATTTATGAATTTCTTTCATCTTGTAAAGAAAGACTTTCAGATTATTTTTCAGATTTTGAAATATTTTTTTTTCATTTTTAAATAGGCATAAAATGAATATCGGAGTGAATATTACGAACTTTTTAGTGTGTTATCATTAAGCAATCTGAAAGTATGTTTTAAATACACTTTTAAGCTAAATTATGACTCAAAGTGAAACTTTTAGAGCAGCTGATACATTATTTTTATAAATAAGACGGAAAAAAATGTCTTTGTTGTCAAAAAATGAAAAATTTCAGTTGAACATACCACTATTGTTGACAAAGCACATGTAAAACCTTAACGACCTCACTAAACTTGCACTAAACTTGAAAAATTAACGCTATAAAGACTGAAAATTGCTGTGCAGCATGACTGTCCAAAAGCAAAAGTGTTGGCCTTTTTTAGAATTTTTAACGTATGTAAAACATGTATTTATGTTCTATAAATGTAGTGAAAATTAATTAAGTACGATTATTAAAGTTCCATTTGCATAATTCTTTTCAATTTGGATAGCAAAAATGTTTGATTTTTTACAACATTTTTGACTTTTAAATAAAAATCTTCGTTTGTAAAAAAAATTTTTAAGTGCTTCAATAAATAGTAATTTAAATTTCTGACAGCAGTATGGTATTATTTTATTTTTTCCAGTATTAGCAATCAATACAACGTTCTATATGAGGCACATGTGCCATGTGCGATTAACATTTGCAATATACCGTGTATGATTTCTTTCACACTATTCACCATGTATTATGTATATGTGTATTAATCCACTGGTTTCATTGTTTTAGCTTCAATTTTCAGATGATAAACATGGAGCATGGATCTCTTTTTAAGGCATAATTTCTACTAGTAATTTTTCTTTTTTGTAGGTCAGCTCTGAATTTAAACATATCACATTTATAACAGATATATCTAAATTTTAATTTTAGCAATATAAAGACGTTTTACAAACGCTGAATTTATCCGTAATAATGCATGGAGGAAAAAAACCCGGTATAATTGCCTTACATTATGTTAATGACGTTTCTTGTAAAAAAATACCATAATTCTGGAATTAAAAAACGACAACAAGATATACGGTATTTAAATAATTTATTTAATAATTTTTCACTACATGTGGCACTGGTTCATCGAAAATTCTGGTTTTCAAAACTATATTTCTTATTATCACAAAATTAGTAAGAAATTTACTCGAATAAATGTTTTTTTAATGCCCAGATCTAAAGTATCATGAGAAAAATAGCAAATTTTATCATATTTATACAAATTTATCTATTTTTATAAAACCATATTTTATTGTTAATTCTACGGAAATCATTAACAAAGCACTTCCAAAAAAATTGCCGAAATTTCTAGTATTAAATTTGAATATCTAGTCTCCTATGAGTATAAAACCAATATGATTCAGAAAGCACCTAAATAAAATCCTGCTCTGAAAACTTACTGGACAACAAAGAACGAGAAATGCTGCGTAAGTCCCTTTGCTTTTCTAGGATAAAGCAAATTTTTCTATTTAAAAATGGATAATTAATGTTGAGAAATACAGTTATATTATTGTTCGCATTATAATATAGTTATATTATTGTTCGTATTATAATATAGTTATATTATTGTTCGTATTATAATATAGTTATATTATTGTACATTTTATATTGAGGTTAATCTTGAATTGTCGAAACATTTCAGTTTTAGTTTAAGTTGTTGGATTCTTTGTTAAGACACATGATATTCATTGGGACAAATAAGTAAAAATATGCATTGTACTTAAATTTATTCAGTGATAATCTGATTATCGTTAAAAACTATGCATGTTATGCAAAACTATGCTAACTAACTGAAACTATTATTATGATCATTTTATTATTATTAAGTTCAGTAATATTATTTTAAAATCAAAGTTTAGTATGTATTGTATGTTTTTTTTAAAGTTTTTAATTCATATTAGAACCTTAAAAAAAGTCATTTAACTTTCAACGTATAATTAAATTTTGCATGGTTTTACTTTATCAAAATTCTTAAAAAATGATCAATTTTGCAATTTTATTTTACTCAAGAGGTGACTAATTTTTAAAAAAAGCAGACTTTAAACTTATTATTATTCATGTCACCGAGTGAAAAAAAAATCATTGTAGCGACATCTCAAATTAAGTCTTTAAACGAGCTTTCTAGTTAGAAGTCATTAAAATACAGTCTTTTAATCTAGGAGCAAATCAGAAATCTTAATTACAGAACATTATTTGAGTAAGACAGAAAAAAAATAATAGTTCCTTCCTTTGATTTTCATTGACGTTAATTAAAAAATTAATTATTTTTAACAAATTGACTAAAGAAAGTCGGATAGAACATAAAAAACTCTTTCTTCTGAAATTCAGTATAAATTTAGTTTAGTTTAATTTATTTTTTGCTCTAAACTCTATTAGACTAAATAAAATAATAAAATAATACAAAAATATATATACTTAAATAAAATAATAAAAATGAATGGCTAAGTAAATGTACAAAAATACATTTTGTTCTTTTAGTTTAAAAATATTGACTAATATCCATGGAAGCTTTATGCCAAAATTCTGTAATCAAAAGTTTATTATTACCGTTAACCGACTTATAATTTTAAATGCATCATAACTATAACTGGTGGTGAATATTTCAGTTATAAATATGACATGCATTGGCTCGCAAAGGGTAGTTTTGTACATTTTTCAGTTTTGGGTTATTTAAGTTTGTGAAAAACACACAATTTCAATTTATTTTTTGTTATTATAATCAAATTCAAATAATATCGCATTATTACTTAATTATTATTATATGTTTATAAATTTGCTAACATGACCATTAAAAAAAGTACACCATAAAAAAAACTGTAATTTTACAAGAAAATCTCTGAAAAACTGAGATTCCACGAGTCTTTCTAGAAATCCATACTGTTTCTTTTTAAGTAGTATGTCAAGATTAAAATGAAACTCATAGATTTCTTTAATAACCATACCAAGAAGCAGTTAACATCAATACAGGAGTTTTCCTTGATGTTTATCAATATGCAATTTGTACACTCTCTAAGAGACTGTTAGTAATATGGAAAAAAACACCTGCAATGCTGATATGAAACCTTTAATAGAACCTTAAATTTTAATAAATGAATTAACGCAATAAAAGCGTTAATGTTTAAAGATAAATTGTCATTTTTGGAATGCTATGTTTGAAAAGATTTAGATGAGAAGAAACTGAGACATAATGAGAGGAAAAATGTTCGTAAAATTTTTACCCTCTCTATGTATTTATTAAAATACGTATAATTTATGAAAAAAGTAATGAAAAAATAGAAACGTTCAAAATACGAAATCTTAACTAAGAAGCTAGGAAAGAGACTTTTATTATGAAAATATTTTTCTTTATGATTCATAGAATCTCCATGATACTAACGTTTATTGGTGCGAATTCAAACCTGTCAATGTGTCAGATATCTTTAGCAAAAACCACCAATATGGATTTATCCAGTCTTGTAAAGAACATTTCTAGTTGAAAAAGCTCTCAAGATGAAAAGGATTTCAATGTAGTGTTGTGAATTGAAACATACATTCTTACTCTTTGAATACTTTGATTTGTGAACACCGATGAATAGTTCCACCTGTTTTCAGACATAATATGAATATAATTGATAATAGTATTGGAATAAAATTAAAAAAGTTTAAGACTCTATGAAAAAAATCCATTGAANGGGCGCTGCGCGCGCCACGCACGCGCGATGGCTCTGAAACTTTATTAATTTGCATAATATCCTATAATTGACATTTGCTGCGAATTTCATTTGATTCTGATGATTCCTTCATGGTGTTGCATTTTCTACAAACAGCAGTTTATGAATATAATTGATAATAGTATTGGAATAAAATTAAAAAAGTTTAAGACTATGAAAAAAATCCATCGAAATCTAAAATTATGAAATGATCTAAAAATTTGGTATATTTTTTCTTAAGCTTTTTTATAATACAATTGAAGATGCAGAATTCATTGCTCACTTATCATTACTTGAAGATATATTTATATTAATGAAATATTTTTATTTTTTAGTTTTAAATTATCTGAATTATATTAATTATTTCTTTATTTTTATTCAAAACTTCCATTCCTTTTTCAGCATTAATAAATTTTGAAATTATTTTTTTATCACTTTCCATTCTCCACACAGGCATATTTTGATTCATAATGTTTTTTTCCCTCCAACTAGACTCAATCACCCTCCACATCCAGCTCTTTATAATGATAAGATTGAAGAATTTAAATTATTGTCAAAAATAGAATAATTCCTAAAATGAAAAAGCAAACATTTTGAAAGTAAATGAAACGTTAAGTTCTCAATTTTCGAAAAAGCAAATCATTCAGTAATGTGATCTGAGTTTTGATTTTATGTTTGGTATTGGTGAAGAAAATATTGTAGTTGAAGAGGAAATTTGCTGATGTAACCAGAATTTAAATAAAGTGACAGTACAGGTAATCAGACTTATCAATCGGTATTTAAAATTGGCATTGATAATTTTAATAAAGTGATAAAAATAAAATTTATAACAATAGTTACTAATTAAAAATCAGAAAATTATTGACTGCCTCTGCAATTCCAGAAATAAAGAAAGGAGTCTTATTTCGGTCTTACAATCAAATTCATTTTTGTTAAAAATAGTTCTTAATTATAAAATATTCAAATTTAAAGTATAGGAATAGGCAAAAAATTTGCAAAAAAATGAAAACAATTGTTAGGTATAAGAAAATGTCTCCTCCGATAAAGCACTTCCTTGAAAGAAAAATCTTCTAAAAAATTGGTACATTTTAGATGCTAACAAACTTTGCCAAAATATTAAGGATCCCATGCTTTGCCCATTACCTGTCATGAGGTATTGTAGAGTTTCTTTTTCATAAGCATATGCCTCAAAATGGGTTGATGGAGAGGAATTTATGATCGGCCTTTTAATAAAGACAAAAAAAAAATTTAAGCCATGGAACGTTTTTCAAATTATATGCAAATTGTGTCCTAGTAATCTCTAAAAATATATTCGTTTCCGCTAGCATACCAAGGTTGATCAGCAAAAAAGGTAGTAAGGATTTATATTTATTGGGTAAAGGATAAAATGAAATAATAATAATAATAAAATCATACGAAAGATGATATCTTTAGATTTGTATGACAGATTTGCTACAAAAATGAGAATTAATACAGATGGAAAAAAAGAAAGAAAAAACCTTGCAATCTTTGTTTTTGCTCATTTCGACTGTCATATAATCTATCAAATCCTCGTTTTCTATCTGATGGAAAATGAATGAATAAAAAATTCAAAAGCGCGATATTTTTCACATTTTGTAAATGGAAACTCCAAGTTTCTTTAAAACGCAGAAATAAAGGAAAAAGTGGCAAAGAAAAGTATGGAAACTTTCAAAGCTACTGAGGGAAGAACAATGGAATGAAGATAAAAAGAAGGCGGAAAAAGTTCTTCCGAATAAGCTTCCAACCCATATACATGAAGGGAACATTTTATCATCTCTTAAGCAATAAGAGAGGACTCTTAGGACAGATTTTTGAAAGCTATACTTCCGAGTTTTTATTTTTTTATTTTTTTTTTTACAATTTCTCTTTTGCAACAATTCTTTTCAAGTTGTTTTGCTCTCTTTTAAGGCCAAAAAGTGCGAATTTCTCACTTGGTTAAGTTCAGACATAAGTTCTCGAGTAAACAAGAATAGAAATGTTTTAAAACAAGAATTTTAAAAAAGTGCTTGTTTTTAAATTCTCTTCTTAAAAAGGAACGATTGTTCCTAGAATTTCTTACTGAAATAATATACGGATGAATAATTTTATTCTTTGTTTGCTATTATGAATTCGACTTACACCTTACAACGTGGAAGTATTTATTTTTAGCAACTAGGATCTAACATACATTATTTGCTTGTCTGAAACGTCTTATAAATAATGCAAATAAAATTGAACTGATTTCTGAAGATATAGTATTGAGAAGATGGTGTCACCATCTATTTACTACTTAAAAAACTAATAATTTAAAGCATAGATCCTCAGCCTCATTTTAACGTTGCCACCCTCTTAAGGATCAAACTTTTTTAACGATACTCGATGCTTTTCCTGGCAGGTAATCATAGTCTGTTTGTTATAATCAAAATAAATAGGGTTATGATAAAAAATACAACAAAGAAGCCAATGCTTAAAAAGAGCCATTTATTCTAAATTAGATAATTAAAAAAGCACCCAAAAATAATTTTTAACACTAAAAAGTAGTACCAACGAAACAATTAAGTAACTATGCCAGTGGATGATTGTGCTTCTTGTTTCAGAGCCAGCTCCTAAACTTTCGGTTCAATATTTTTTGTGAGGGTACCTCGAAAATGTAGGTTTTACGCTATCCAGTAATTAATATAGTACCTTTGAAAACAGTGTTACCCAGGTTCGAAGGAAAATCAATCAAGGAATTATTTGAAACATTAAACATGTGGAAACAATTTTATTCATACTAAATATTTCTAAACTAAAACAAACTCAAATCATTTCCGAATGCTATTACGTAGATATCACATAAGTGCAAATTATTAGTTACTTTAGGTATAAAATTTAGCTATACAAAATTATATTTTCAATGAAATGTAATTAAAAATATAAGGCTCCATATTCTAATATTCTAATTCCAGTAAAAAGCAATTGAAAGTAAAAAGCACATTTACCTTAAAATCTAGTAGAAGCAATTAATAGTCAAGGTAAATTATTCTTTTAAAACTGTACTAGAATCGAATTTAGAGTTTTGTTTAATTCAATTCAAGTAGCGGACCAAATCCCTTGAACGTCCATCCGTATTGCAGCCAAATCTCGCGGAACAAGTCATTAATCCAGTTTATTATAGACAACACTCTAACACTCTTTTCAGGCTTCCTTCTAATATGGCAGTTAGCATATGAGGAACAGCAGATTTTCAGCAATTGGACGCCGAGATGGGTCTTAAACAGTTTCGGACTTATCGGCTCCGACCTACCATAACTCAACACTTTCTTTCATCAGCTTAGCGACTCTAGCTTAGCTTCGCTCACCACTTCCATTCATCAACCTAGTGGCTCCGGCATCAGTTCATTCACCCAGCGGCTAAGAACTTAGTTCATCATCCTCTCAGCCAATATTCGCCACCTTTTATTCTCGTGTCAGCAAGGCGAATGACTCTCGGACTGACCTGTTTTCTCCCACTAGCCTATAAGCCCACGATGTCGACCCACCATTGCAGGATCTCTATCAGTGGCAACAGACATAATATACATAACAGTCATAATATATTAATGAGTCAGAGATAAAAACAATTGACTATATGCACTGCACTGTACTGGTTCGGATCGGAGATTAGGTTTCGCAAAAGTTCGTTTTATTGCTGGTGAAAATGATCTAACGGATAATCTTAATTTATTGTACTAATTTTAATTAATCTTAATTTAATAAGTTTATCTTAGAATTTTAAAATAATGACGAAACATGCTCATCAACCCCTTACCGCCCAAAACATACTCACCACCCCTCTACCACCAAAAACAAGTTCATCACCCCTCAGCATACTCCCACCGCCCCCGGGGGGGGCTGCATCACCCCAGAAAAGTGTATAAAGTACGACTTAAAATAATCATCGACATATATTTTGGTTGCTAAGTGCTATCTTGTAACCAAGTTTAAGAATTTAACAAAACAACAAGCATTCAGTAACTATGGAACCCACTTTTGGTCTCTGCATTTTTCAATCTCTCAAAACTAATTACGTTAATACTTCACTCACTCATTGAATGCTTTTGTAACTTTCCAATTATACTGTTATTTTTACCTAATACCTAAATGTGACTAACGTATACATCCTGTGACACATTTGATTAATCAGCATAAATAAAAACTAGGTATTATGATTACTAATGAACATTTGTTTAATTCTTTTCATTTCAATTAAGCTTCTTGGAAACAAAAATACCAATTGTAATCTGGGAAGTAATATAACAAAAAATATTTTTATGCTATATTACTGCATTTTGCATAGCACTAAATTATAATTGTAGGAAATTGTCACCCGTGAGCTCGCTATAATCGTACAAAAAACCCAATTTAATTAAGTCTCTCTCAGAGACTCTATATAATTAACACTGCCTGTTGCCATTCTCTGTAGGATTTATTTCCATACATTTTCTTTTAAAAGAATTTTTAATTAAAAAAAGGTCACTTATATATTTAGTATGTTATGCATAAAATGCGACAGGTATGTCTATCCACGTGACTTCTGTGCTGCTTTCGAATTAGATTGGTTGTCACCGATTACATGGGTAAACAGCCGCCATTTTGGAAAATAGCATGGATGGTGAAGCGCCACACTGTTAAATTAATAATGCTCAGCTGTTGCATATATGGGTGTTTTATCAATTCAAAATATGGCTCTAAATTATATCCTTTGCTCGGCTTATTTTGGTTTCGCAGAGCTTAAAAGGGCTAAGTTTGTTATTTAAAAAATTTGCATTAGTTTATGAAGGAAATTTTATTCATTAAATACAGTCATCGTCAATGACTTATAATAAAGTCTTGTTATTTATTTTAAAAATATCATGCCATTTAATAATTTATTTATAAGAAATTAATTTAATTAAATATGGCTTGTTTATGTATAGAATATTTTTCTTTTATTTGCTTAATTAACCAATTTTAAAGACGTATTATTGTTTTTAAAAATAAATTGTCTCCTTATATTTTAAATTGCTCATTATTTTTGCTTTTATAGAATTTTGCTTTTTCAGCTTTAACGAAAATTTTCAATTACTATATTGATAATTACTTAGATTTGACTTGCATTATTTTATAAAGGAAAAATGCTAACTAACGACTTTTTCAATTATTTTCATCGTTAAAAATATGTTATTATCATTATTTCTAAATTTCAAGAGCATATACATTGGATCACTCATTTCTAAATTTAAAGAGCACATTTGAAATGTTTCAATATTATAGACGAATGAGAGTGGATAAAATTGAAAAGTTTTATTTGGAAGTATTGAGAATTATTTATTAAAATAAAATAATTGCAATATTATATTATAAATATCCAAAGAATATATATCTTAATTCCAGTGAATATAAATATAACTCTAATTTTTGTAACACTTATAAAATAATGGTAAGATAATAAAATTAGAGACAAGATTTTAATATAATTATCCCTCTGAGCGTTAGTCCCAGCTTTTTCCAAATTTTTATCAGCAGTTTTTCCACATAAAAAATAATAATAAAATAAAATAAATAAGTTTAAAAAACCCGGTCTTCTACATATTTTTAAGGGGAGAGAAGTGCAATCTCGGAAATTTTCGTACAATTTTTACCCAGGGGCTTAACACTTAGAGGGTTGAAGATAAAATTAGTTTTCACAAAATGTAAAACTCTCCCAAATGTATTAATGCTACTTAAGTGAAAATATTTATTTAATATTTATAGCATATTTAATATTCTTACTGACATACACTTTTATTATAGTATTTTAAAATTTTAACTGCAATTTTAAAATATTTTTCAGATTTTGTTAACTGCACCTAAAAGTTCATTAAGATTTCCTTTGAAAATTATTTAATTGTACTTAAAGTTCTTGAAATTGTTTATTATAAAAGACCAAATAACAGTTGAAATTTATTAGGAAGAAAAAAAGGTGAATTATTGGGAATATTTTTTTCTTTGAGAATTGTTTATAAAGCCCAAATTTATATATAATGTCCATAATGCTTTAAATCATAACATCATACCACCCTTTGAATTTCATAAAAAACCGACTATAAAAAACTTCAAAATGTTTGCCGAAATAGAAAAAAAAAAAAGATTGTAGAAGACTATAAAAGACAAAATGAGAAAGTTTTAATTGCTGTGCTTTTTTAGTTTCCTAGCCAGGGTTGCAGGTACTAGTACATTTTTAACAGTCAATGTCTAAGAAAATAACCTCTTTTCGAAGATTTTCAAACTACATTTGACTTTCCGTGCGACTATCAATCGAATGCATTTACTGATGTTTGCACAGATAATGATTGTTACAGTTATTACAGTTTGTTAAAAGTTATTGCGTATGTAGTAGTTCATAAAATAACAGTCAGTTCTGTGATGCATTCGTTTCACAAAAAAAAATATTTTCCCTTTGATCGACCCTTTTGACACTCAGTACACACGTTGTTTGCTCCCATCGAAAGTACTTTTAAATATAGTGTTCTCAGTACTGCTCAAAAATAATAATTTTGATGCTGGATTGTTAAGACTGCTGATTTAAATTCTAAACCTTCTAGCAATAGTATAAGCAAAATTACTTCTTCTGATTTGATATTTTCGAAGTCGTAATTTCAATGAATTTATCACTTACGTTTATCGGAAACCATTTTCACTTCCCCCTTATAACATTTCATTCCATTACTTTAAAGAAAAGATAGCACAAAGTGTTACAAGCACCAGTTTGTCGTGCTTCTAAAATTTGTTCAATTAATTATTTTCTTAATGAAGAACTGATTTACCCTTAAAGCTATTGCGGTAAACCGCAGTTTTTCTTCTAACTATTGATTCTATTTAGAGAATATTAAATTCTCAATCCGGCAAAATCTCTAATTAGAACTTTTACAATTTGATTGTTTTACTTTTATGAGAAATTCATTCCCCAAATCCTTAAGATTGTGAATAAATTGCAATTTATACTCGTGGTCTCTCTGAATATATAAGCTAAGTTTCCCTATTGACGATTGAAGACCCTATTGACGATAAAAATAGATGAGGCATTCATTGAATTTCATGTTTGACATGCTCATGCGTTTATTGGACAAACTATGCGTACTCTTAAATTTTGACAACACTTAACTTGACTTAAACAGCACGGGTACTTTCTATATGGCGGAAATCAGAATATTAGCCGATCATCCACTGCCCTACACAGATAGAATGAGTTACAGTTTTCTTCTACCTAAATCTTTTACTACTATTACNAAAATAAATTACGTGGACAACGATTTTCGACCCCCGAAGAAGCGGTTGATGCATTCAAAACGCATGTTTTGGAGTTACCTCAATCGGACTGGAAAAAGTGCTTTGAAAATTGGTTCAAACGCATGCAAAAGTGTATTGATCATCATGGAGAATATTTTGAAAAACAATAAAACCAATTTCGATCCTACATATTTGTTTTTTTCATTATTAGGCCAGAAATATAAATAGCAACCCTCGTATGCGGCGTGCCGCTACTTTAGTTTCCTAGCCAGGGTTGTAGGTACTAGTACATTTTTAAAAGTCAATGTCTAAGAAAACAACCTCTTTTCGAAGATTTTTAAACTACATTTGACTTACCGTGCAAATATCAATTGAATGCATTTATTGATATCTGCACAGAGAATGATTGTTACATTTTTAAAATTATTGGATATATAGTAGTTTATAAAGTAACAGTCAGTTCCGTGATTCATTCGTTTCACAAAAATATATTTTCCTCTTGCTTGACCCTTTTGACACTCAGTACACACGTTGTTTGCTCCTATAGAAAGTACTTTTGAATATAGTGTTCTCAGTACTGTTCAAAAATAATCATTTTGATGCTGGATTGTTAACACAGTTGATTTAAATTTTAAACCTTCTACCAATAGTCTTAGCAAAATTGCTCTTTCTGATTTCAATTTTTCGAAGTCCAGCTTCAACATTGTACTACAAGCCATAAAAAGGGTTCAAATTGTAGTATTAGACAAAGTTCAATATCAAGAGGAATCTCAAAAATTACTTGATGATGTCCATATCGAAGATTATTCCAAGAAATTCCCAGTGTTGATGCATTGATTGAAATCCAATCTGTAGTCAATACATTTGTGATAATTCCTAATAGTCTGAAATGTCCTCACGCATACTAATGTAAGCATGTACGCTGTGCTTGGTTTTACGTCATGAGACTGGTACTTCTTTCAGACCCATTTTTTCTAAGATTGGTATAACTTCCTATTAGCTTCTGGATGGATTTAAAACATCTTGTTTTAAATCCATCCCCACTTTCTAGTTCGAATTCATTTACTGACAAAACTTGTTTGTGTCGGTTAATGACTTTCATATGCTCAAACGTAATGAAAACAAAACGTTAAATCTATATTCACTGAGTTCCTGCTAATGGTGACCGAAATTGCCTTAAAATGACATTGCTAAATATCCACTTTCACCAACTTTTCGTTGAACTAGTAACATTTACTCTCCTTTGTTTAGAGCAGACTACCTTCTTTTTTTACTGTTACGAAAGATTGATGGCTTAGCTAGGGATGATCCTCTCATCTCCTATTTAAGTGACCTTTATGTGCACAAATTAGAAGTGAAACTATTTGATTTATTTAAGTTTCATTTTTTCTACGTGATATGTTGTGGGTTAATTCACATTGATCCGTACAATTTGACTTTGATCATGATATTAATATTATGAAAGCAATATATACTTGCAAACAATTCACATTTGAGCAAGAAACAAATAAGAGCGTTTACCTTTCCTGGACGTTCTTATTACCCGTAATTTCAATGAATTTATCACTTATGTTTATGGGAAACCATTTGCGATTTCACAAGCACGTGCTTGTCGTGCTTCTGAAACTTGTCCAATTAGTTATTTTCTTAATGAAGAACTGATATACACTTAAAGCTATTGCAGTGAATCGCAGCTTTTCTTCTAATTATTGATTCTATTTAGAGAAAATAAATTTCTCAATCCACCAAAATCTCTAATTAGAACTTTTACAATTTGATTGTTTTACTTTTTATGAAAAAGTCATTCCCAAAATCTTTAAGATTGTGAATAAATTGGGATTGATATTCGTGGCCTCTCTTTATATATAAGCTAAATTTCCCTATTCTTAAAGACCCTATTGACGATAAAAATAGATGAGGCATTCATTGAATTTCATGTTGGACATGCTCATTCGTTTATTTTATTTTATTTTATAACCGTCGTAGAACAGCCGACCCAATTTCATGGGTTTACGACTACTAACGTTCAACTCCGTAGCCTTGTAATTTTGAACCAATCCAGAAGACAAGGAAACTCCTTGATCAGTACCCCCAGAGGTATTGATTTGTTGTGGGATCATGGAGGACTTTGAGACTCGACAGATTTAACGTGCATCAGTCACCATTTACTACACGGGGAGTCTTCGGCTGGCGAGGATCGAACCCACGACCTCTTGGATATGGGCACAGCGCCCTACCGACCAGGCTTCATTCGTTTATTGGACAAACTATACGTACTCTTAAATTTGAACAAAACTTAACTTGACTTAAACAGCGCTAAAATTATGGCGGGAATCAGAATATTAGCCGATCATCCACTGCCCTACACAGATGGAACGAGTTGGAGTTTTCTTCTGCTTAAATCCTTTAACTATTATTACTGCTCTTCATCTACCAAGCTTGATATCTGAGAATGATTACATATTTTGAAAAATTCCTATTTTAGTTTATGATCTTTTTGCAAGATGAAGAACATTCCCCTGAAATTATCGTACTCTATGGTATGACATTTTTGCAATTAAAAATATAATTCCAGTTAATTAAACCAAATATACGGCAAATAAACTATTTAATTGGTAATATTTTCTTCCATATGGTAACGGTCGCAGGAAATTCTGGCTTTGAAAAGCATATTTTTTATCAGCACAATTGCATTAAAGAAATTCAAAATCGAAAAGTAAATTTAACCGAATAACTAGTATAAACTGTGCTCTAAAGTATAATAATAAAGATACAACAGTTATTACATTCACCAAATTTGATCACAAAATATAAACTGTATTTTACTGTTAATTTTAGCAAAATTATTGCCAAAGCATTTCGGTAAAAATTACTGAGCTTTTCGGTGTGACCACAGAGCCAGGAAAAACTATAAATTTTACCATATTCCTGTAGTTTTGACCATAGTTTTTTTTTCAGTCTAGCATCAAAACTTTTTCTCCATTTTTCGAAATCTATTCTACTTTAATCTTTTGTTCCCTATGGTTCCCGCCAAACCCTTCAGCCCTGTTTCTTATCTCCCTTCATTCATTATCTTGCTCAAACTTGTCTCACTGTGCTTATTATTCAAACCAATCTGCACGTGTTTGTCTCTTCACGTGTCTAATATCATTTGTTGTTTTGACAATGAAGATGGTTTTTGTTTATGAAATCCAAACTATAATATTTATCTCCCTTTCTGTTCTTTACTTACTTTTTTTGTACCTCTCTTTATTTTTACAATTCTATATGTGAGTCAAATTGCAAAATCTTCTGGCTCGAACAAGGAGACTTTTAATTGAAAAATCGAATTTATAAAATGCAATGGGTGTCAGTTTCTTAAATTTTAAATTTCTCCCTCTTTTAGGTAAGTGGATCATTGAATTAATCTTTAAAAATAACTTTCTCTTTTATTTTTGGCTTTTTGATCCAATGTATGTTTCTAGATTTTTTTTCCCCATTTTGTTTGGACTTTTTTGATTAGCATTTGTTTGAATTATAATTTTATTCATTCCGCATCAATCTCATAGCACACCTTTGAACTTGTATAAATTCAACTATAAATCTAATTTGCTCTAAAAAATCATAATTCGGAATATCGGAAAATCATAATTCGGAATACAGTATTTCTCTACAATTTCTTATACTGCATACTTTGAATATTTGAAGTTAAACAGTTTATTGATATTAAAAAAGAAGCTTTTTTTTCAATCTACATTTATAGTATTTTAAGACAAGAAGAAAACCTTGTAAGGCACGCAAAAATGTCAAAACTCTATTTCTTAAATAAAGTAAAAAATTCTAGTCGTAAACCTGACGTCAGAGTAAATGGAAAAATTATGCAACACCAAGAACTTTCTTTCGTTCGAAACCTAAGGGTCTCTAAATAGGTCTTTTAGGAAGGTAAATAGCATACATGGGTGTTTCGGAAAAATAAGAACAGCAAGGTATTCTCTTCTTTTATTTTTCAAGAAGTTGAACTTGCTTGTGAAAGGAAACAATAGATTTCGCGTCAACTGCATTAGTTTAGCTTTACATAAAATATACCTTCAGCATTTTTATATGTTAATACAGAATGGTGTTAAGCAAATACGAAGAGAACTCTTATCAGTTGTGCGAATACATTTTGAAATTATAGTTTAATTGATTTCTTTTTAATTTAATAAATATTTAATAGTTTTATTTTTTTAAATAAAATAAAACCAGTCATATTAATAACTTGTTTTCTTTCATTTTAAGTGATAACATATTGTATGTCACATTGTGATGGGTCATATATATATATA
>NC_092210.1:86210911-86215568 GCF_043381705.1 Parasteatoda tepidariorum | reverse complement strand
ATATATAGATAGATAGATAGATAGATAGATATAGATATATTTCACATAGCATGCATTAGTAATTTACAGTTTCTGTATCTTTGGCTCATCACAATGTGTTAAAGCCGTTTTCATTTACGGTTTGCTGAACACCTACTTCACCACTGAGAGGGAATTACGTAGTATTATCATACACACACTTAACATTGTTGGTGAATGTGATATGTAGTCACTGGTAATAAATATTAATGTGTAGCATATGCCAGTTACTGGGCAAATTACAAATTGTAGTTTCATTAATGTAGTATACATCACTTTTACTAAATTTAAACTTGTTTAGGGATTTCTTTTAAATTTTACTCAATTATTGTGTATAACATAGTTTTATTTGAAGTTTTTTTTTTGTTTGCTTTAAACCAACGATCTTAATCTTTAAAACTATTCGTTGTAAGAATTATCATTTCGTGGCCTTATTTAATTTGGAAATATACTGTGAGAAATTTTGATATTTATTTGCCATCATTTTTGCCGTTGCCGTAAACTAAATTTTTTACAGTGCATTTATTCACAATTTTATTTACTTTTTTACTGTTATAGTTTTATTTTTTTAATTATTTAATTTTGTTTGTTATGTTTATATTTTTTTCGCTATATTATATATACTGATAGTAACAGCTCTGACGAGTCCTTTCTAATTTTTGTATGAAAGATGACGATTTTTAAATTATTCTCTCTCCCCTACTTTGAAATCTAATATACTTTTGCTTTGGTTTCGTTATCTAAGAGGTAATCTTAATATGTAATCAAAACTGTGTTTATATTCTCCACATTTTTATTTGCTTTGATCTGGAATCATTTAAACTAAGTATTTCATGCCTTATTTTTAAAAAGGAAATGAAACATTTCTTCTTTAATTTTCAGCTTTGTTATTTCAAAACATCATTTTTTTCCGGTTTTATCTCTAATTTTAGGGGGCTCAAAAGATTCATTTTTTTTTAAAGTTATGTTTTTCTCTTCTTTAAGCGATTACATATAAGTACAAAATGTATTAAATTTCAGTCCTCTAGTTCAAAAGTAGTGCACGTATCGCTAAAAAATTATAACTTATTAATAGCAATTTATCGGTCTTTGCTGGAAAAATTTGTATGTAAGCATTGTGTACATTGTGTATTATGATTTTTAGTCATCTCAATTGTTTTATATATTGTATAAATACTAATTATTAATCATTAGAAAATTGCTTTTATAAATTTGATAACAGTTTTATTACAGTTATAATAGTTACATACTCAAACTTTAGGTAATGTATGATTCTATTCAATTCGATTTATTTTGTAAAAGATTTTTAGGTATTCAAAAATAACTTTGTTGCTAATAATTATACGTCGCATTATATCGTAAATACGACGTTATAACTAATGACTACTGAGCAATTATTTATAATTAAAATTTAAATAAATCTACTATAAACATTATATTTCCATTTAAGGAAATTTAATTATATTTTGCTATTCCCTATTTCGTACATCCATGTCGCATTAAATAAAATTAAACATATTATAATTTATTACCATCACTAAAATACTTAGACTATTGAACTAGTTTAGACGACTAATAATGCGTATTGCAATGTTCCCAACACTGACGAAGGCTCCCTTTAATCTCCTTTTGCTTATAACTTCCTTTTGCTTTTGAGTATTTTGAAATTTTTTTTAAATTTTGTCATATGAAACCTCATTTTATATTGTTCTATGCAATGACTTATTTTATACCATATACTTTTAAATAACATTTGACCATAACTTTTTGTTTTAATTTAAGAATTTGGTAATATTTGAAGAAAAAATATATAACCTCCACAAGTCACCATTACTTTTACTTTGTTACCAATATTTCTAAAATATCTCAATTTTAAAAGACGTTTCGAAACTTTAAACTTAAGTCTTATTGCAAAATGTTTCTTATTAATATAGATTAAATTATATATTTCATATTAAAAATAATAACTAAATGAGCAAATACAACTTTTGGCACCAATTTGAACTACAAATGATTTAAAATATAACCGACAAGGACCAACGCACCTATTAATATTTTGCTAATTAAGTCCACACATTTTTAAAATTTTGCAACTTCGTTTGGAATTTATTATACAATACACTATTTTATAATTTTTTGATTACAATAGCATATATTCTACGATAAACTTTCTTATAACTTTGGCAATAACTTTTTTTTATTTTTAGACTTAAATTTGAGAAAAAAATATAGCCTCCACACGTGACCTTTATCTTTAATTTCAAAACAAAACTTTTAAAATATCTAAAATATTAAGGTAGGTTAACGAGCTTCAAAAATAAATTATATACATAAATTTTGACGAATACCATGGTCGAAATTTATTAATTGTACGTAAATAATAACTAAACTTATAAATGTGAATTTTTGCTTTAATTTGAGTCGTCTATTATAAATTTTTATATTGAAAGTTGAATGGTCAGGGCTGCTCTTTTTACGAAAAATCAGCCAAAGTGGTGGCCAAAAGTGTGGACATTTTTTGAAAGTTTCATGTTTTTCAACTTTGTGTGCTGTACCGTTTAGTATAGTTATTCCCCTAAATTAAAACATCGCGTTGTGTATTTCTTCCCTTATCTAAGTTAATTATTAATGATCCACCGATTCTCCAGCATGGGATACCTTACCTGTTTTCCTGCAAAATTAAAAATTAGCACCCTCATCACACAACAAGAAAATAAATACTATCTAAGGTATTAGATTAAATAACTGGGTTTATTAAATCTGGATTACTTCAAAAAAAGGATTAAGTCCTTAAGGGACTTGATTAAAAAAACATTTTTAAAAATTACAAAAAATGACACATTCATTAGGAATACATATGAAAAAAAGTTGTCCGAGGGGACTAGCATCGAACAAGCCAATTGCACATCAGTGATTACCACGGGCTAACATCTTGCCCCATATATAAATTATACCATACCACGTGTGACCACTAGACGTGACCTTCCTCTCACCAGCACTAACTCATGTGGCATACATTAGGATTGCCCTCCTCCACACATATCATGCCACTATGCCTTACCATAAGGCACGGATTACACTATTCAAAAAAAGATTTTATCACTTCATTTGGATACTCAACAATTTTTCCAGGAGCTTTTCAACCACCTCCTCAGCTCGTGAACACCAACCGCATTTTTTTTGAAAACATCAATTTTTTCATCCAACCCAGTGTGTTGCCACCATACAGTATTACAAATAGTACAAATTAAATTTACGACCAAAAGTGAAATATATAAAATTAAAGGTTTATATTAATCTATTCTTAGTTAAAATTAAAATATTTAACAATAAAACTTAATTATTACATTTATATAAAAATATTAAAAGTTCAGAAAAAAGTTTTATTTTTACTGTCATTATTATAAGTTTTAAGACTCATGCTGCCACCTATTGGCACAAAAATAAATTCAAAAAAAAAGAAACTGTAAATTAACTTTTATCAGTACAGTGCTTGTAGAATATATTAATTTTCACTTAAATATAAACGTTTACTTATCAAATTGAAGGTAATTTAATGTAGATTAATGTAGAATTTAATGTGTATTTAATGTAGAAGGTAATTTAATACAGTATTACAATATCTGCATTACAAAAAAAGTTATGCAACTAATAGTAAGATCTATCTTAGATTTGCATTTTTTAAAGTGATACTTACACAATCAATACTTAGTAGGATAACCCTTATTTTTAAAGACAGCTTCACACCGTCTTTTCATCGAGTGAACGAGTGTTTGGAGTTCATCTTTCATAATCACATAGTGCCAAAAATAAATTATAGCTTCACTTAGTTGTCTTAATCTTTTCAATTAATCTTTAATCTTTTTAATCTTTTCAATTGGATTGAGATCAGGGCTGTTTCCTGGTCATGGTAATATATCTATGCCTTTATTTTGAAAGCAGGCTTTGCATACTTTTGCTGAGTGGCATGGAGCTGGATCCTGCTGAAAAATAAATGGTGCGTTGTTGGGGAAGAGATCCCTGATGGAAGGTATCAATTTTGGTTTCAGGACAGTTTCGATGTATTTTTTGGCATTCAGGATGCCGAAAAAATGCAGAAGTGCTACTACCGATAGAAAAAATAAATGGCTAGGCCTTCAAGATAGAAAAACTTCATAAGATGCCGTTAGATGCGAAATGAATGCAGCTGGTATTACAGTAAGTTCAAGAACATTAAGAAGAAGGTTATCAGGATTTGGACTACAAGCTAGAATTCCAAGGAAAAAACCGTATTTAAATCAAAAGCAAGAACATATTAAATGGTCAGGAAATCAATGGAAGTAAGTAATCTGGAGCGATGAGAGTAAAATATCGCTCTTTGGTAGTGATGGTAGAAAATACGTGAGACGTAGAGTAGGTGAAGCACTTCATCTTGATTGCATTGAAGCAACTACAAAAAACCCAACAAATGTCATGATTTGGAAATGTACGTCTACAGAAGGTGAGGGCCGAATTTAAGTGATTGATGGCATCCCGAATGCCAAAAAATACATCGAAACTGTCCTGAAACCAAAATTGATACCTTCCATCAGGGATCTCTTCCCCAACAACGCACCTTTTATTTTTCAGCAGGATTCAGCTCCATGCCACACAGCAAAAG
>NC_092210.1:86180680-86210253 GCF_043381705.1 Parasteatoda tepidariorum | reverse complement strand
AGAACCTTAATAACCTTAGATCATATTATATATATACAGAGAGAGAGAGAGATTATTGATAATGAGCTCTCAAAATCTTTAATTCTTCTTTAAGATTTATTTCTTCAGTATCTTCTATCGTTGCAGATGCTTTTCGGATACAAATTCGTTACAACAAGCTTAAGCTTACTCTAAAAAAATGGAGGCTGTGATTTCAAAAATAATTTCTTTAAAGAAGAATATAAAAGACTTTAAAGAGTATTTACTATTCTTATTACCTAATTTAATAATGATTTTTTATTTAATATCTTCCTCAAATTTTTCATGCCTAAAATTCAATGAACTTTATAGCTTATGGTGTTCAGTAATTATACTAGTCTCAAACTGTTAAACACAGTGCTTTAAGATTTGAAATGTATTTGTTTATTCCTGATTTGCAACAAAACCTAATCATATTGCATAAGGATTCCATTGTGCTTTAGCATTATTTAAGAGAAGATTTATTTTTAAATCTATTATAATTGATTCTCTAATTTCAGTTAGTTTTATTGGATTGCCGTTATTGATTAGGCGAAATGTTTATCAAACTTCATATTTCTTAAGAATTAAGTGTGCTCATTTTGTAAATGTGTACCCAAATTCTCAATTAATAACACACTTTTAATATAGATTTTGAGACTCATAATTCAATACACTCATAGAATATAAATGTGCCAATATAATAAAGTTAGCAACATATTTACTTATGAATAAGTTCATCAAATAAACAGCAAACAAAATTTGATACAGCAATTTTTGATCATTTAGCGCTTTTTCTTCTTATATGATAGAAAATTGCCATGCAAACAAGTAAAACAAAAGAGTTATGCACTTTTTTTGCTGGTTTAGCGCAAAATCAAATTTATATATTGTTTGCCGATTTTTTTTAAAGTTTTATCTGTATAACCCACGTAAGAAAAAGTTTATAAATTTAACAGGGTTTCCTCATCCATACAACAAAGAAAGAATATAAATTTATAAGGATTAATCTGTCTTTACGGCCGATGGAAATGCAATGAAAGACACTGAATTATTTCCTTCTGTCAACTCCTAAGTCAGTTAAATTCATGTGGAATTAATATGTTATAATTGAGTGTTAGTGCAATTAAAAGATTTTTTTTCATCAAATATTAAGCGAAAAAGTGACAATTTGTAAAAGTGTTTAGCAAATGATGCTTTTATTTATCATAATACTTTCATAAGTACAGTTTTTAATTTAACTGATAATAAAAAATTTGAGCAAAACTATATTTAATTATATTAAAGTTTGGTAATATTTTTTTATTTTAAGCAGAAAAAAATACTTGAAAAGTTTTTTTTTTGTTAGAAACTTATCTTATTAAATGAAGAATAAATAACATTAAACCTAGTGAATAATTACTTGTTTGGAAGCTGATAAAATCAGAGATTCTTTAATTGCGATTCCTCTGGTGTATTAGGGAAAATTTATGATGCATACAAAAAAAAAGATTGAATTAGGATTCCGCAGGATATGGAACTGTAGGATAACAGAATTTTGTAAAAACAGAGAAAGTCTGTTTTTTTGCAGAAAAAGTCTATTTTGGTAAACAGAATTCTTCTTACTATACTGCAGAAAAATTTTGTATTTTACTTTTTGAAGAAAATAAAAAGTATTGGTTAACATGATTTTTCTGTCTGTAATGAAAGGAAATTTTGTTTTTCTCTTCTTTTTCCTCTTATGGGAAAATTATGAATGCAACAGGAATACTCCATTTGCACTACAGAAAAAAAATCTGTACCGGATAACATGATTTCTCTGTCTATATTGCGGAGAATTTATGTTGCATACAGATAAAGTGTGTATGAATTTAACAGATTTTCTCTATTTATATGTTATAGCGGAAAACTGGTAGGTTAGCTAACAGAATTTTTCCGTTAAAGCTACAGTTTTTTCTTTTTTTTAAGTTTGTAGGTGTATCGAAACCAAGGATATTTTCTGGTGTAGTGAATCATCTTAGCATGTTCTTAGTCTTAGCATATTTTATGTTCTTTATCCTGCTTGATGTGAAGCAGTCGTTACAATGTTTATTATTCAGTAACATAATTCAGTAACACTAAGCATTTAAAATTACAGTAAGATAAGATAACATTTAAGAATCAGTACAGCCATCTTTAAGACACAACAAGAATTATAAATTTAGGATGTATTAATACAATATTTATTTATCATAAAATTAGTTTGGTAATCAAATACGCATACAACACAGATGGATTATTAATATGAATTTTGAACAAACCCAAAGTGGATTGAAGGAAAATATTATAAAACTATTTTATAAAATTGATAAATTTATGTAAATATTATGGGAACATAAATATCTTTGCGACTCGAAATATAAATGCATATTACAACATCTTATATGAGTCAATTATCAAATCAATTTGACAGGAAGATTAAAATTAATTGGCAAATAATCGACCACACTCAATATTTCTTATCAATCAGTAAATAGGAATGAAACTTAATAGTTATTTATATGCATTAAAGAATTAAAATATTCCACCTAACAAGACAAACTCACTTTTTACCGATACAGTTTTTGAAAATAAACCGCCAAATTGGCCACCATATTCTTACTAATATGAAATTGTACAATTATTCATCTGCAATAATTGTACAATTATTATTCTTTGAATGGTCCAAAATCATATTTATATGTTTAAAACATGTCCCAGCATCATTTCACAAAAGAATTTAGCTAAATAGTAAAAATATACAATAATCATTTGCTTAATTTTCGAAGCTCAAAGATTTTGACTTTTTTTGCCAACAATCTAGGATTGGTTTAAGTGTTATCAATTATTGTGTAAAGATTTAACTATACTCTTTGACGTGTGCAAGAACGCTGTATGGGGATTAACCTGAAATGAAGTAAACTTTACCATAGTTTTTAGAGATTTCCAATACCTAATTTTGATAGGTATTACACTAATGCTTTTACAGTGTATCACTCAAATTTATTTAAACTTAGTAAAAAGTAGATTAAACAATTTTATTTTTTTAAAATGTTTAATATATTCGCTCATTTCAAAGGGCATAAGAATGAAAATTTAAGCACTTGAAGTATAATGCTTTTGGTTTTCATAAATAACCTTAATAACCTTAGATCAAACCCTCTATAAAAAGTTATAGCGATGCATCAATTTGAGTAATCATGAAAGTAATCAACAGTGATAGTAGGTCAGTCATGGGTCAATGATAGTGCCTTTGGAATAAGTGAGTTTAATTTTTTGGGGTCATTTTCTCATACAGAAACAAAAATTTGTTTAAATTTATTAAAAATGTTTTTCACATAAATTGATCTAGTACTTTCATTTTTATTGAACTGTGCTTAAAACTATATCTTACTTATTCATATTATATCTAATTAAACTATATACTTATCATACTATATCATACATGCGTATACTATATCCAAATACACCGTTCAAAAAGGCTGGTCATTAACATAGGTTTTAATAATCTTCTAAAATACTATTGCCTGCTATTTTAAAATAATAAGGAAATATTCAAATCTGTTATAATCAAGTTAAAAAGACATTTTGATTAAAAAAACATCTCTTAAGTCTAAAGAAGCCCCAATATCGTAATGTCTGGAGTATGGTCTCCCATTGCATAAATTTGCATTCCTGATTATTTTTAACGAGCAATCAACTTTAAATTAATTTCTACTCCATTTAACTATCACAAAAATTCATGATTAGTTTTAACTATAATGACTCGAAATATTCCTGAATGTTTCAGAGATAAAATCCGGTATTCGTTTAAAAAAAATTTTTCAGATAAAAATTAATTATTTTTCCGTTTTGCGTTCTTTCAAACCCTTGGAGCATAATTTAATTCACAGAAATATATTTTTAGTTTAACATATTCTTCTGCAGTTTTCAATAGAAATCGTGAGCTTTTCTCAAAAATATATTTTTATCACAATCACTAACCGTAAAATAACAGTTGCATTTAAGAAAATTCAAAGTATGTTCTAAGTTCTGTGTAATAATTAGATGCTTTAGGAAAAAATATTATTTTCTTAATTTTGTGCATACATAAATATTCGTTTTGTATTAAAAAAATAATAAATGAGCTATATCTTAAAATAGAACGAAATGTAGGGAATTTAAAACAAAATATCTAAATCCCGCATTTTATGTAAGCAACTTGTTTAATTTTTTGACATGTAATTTGTTTTTAACTATTCTGCAATTTGTTTTTAACTATTTGTTTTTAACATATTCTGAGTTCTAGTCTCAGTTCAGAGAAAAGTTCTGTCAACAGAAAATTTTTTTCTTTCTTATTATTTCCGACTTTCCAAGGCTTAACGAAGCCCTTGGAGCATTATTTTTCGAAAGTTTTTTCAAAAAAGAAGTATTATTTTTCAAAAAATATATTAAATCTTTTTAAAATAAATTATACTTAAACTTCAAGAATTTTACTTGTTTTCTACTTTTTTGAATTGCTTTAAAAAAGCTACATTGATAAATATTAGGTTGAACTCTATAAGCCTATGCAAAAATATAATTATTATTTTTCAAATGTATTTATAAAATTCTTCGTTGTATTTTTAGAACGAAGTTGTAAAAAAATAAACTTTGCTATTTGAGAAGCAATGGTTCTTGTCTTATATAGCCATTGAGATGTTTTATTTTACTAACAATTCGTTAAAAATTATAAAAGTTTTGAAAATGTAAGCTAATAAAAGTGATAAAAATCTACATTTAAGAGAAAATTTTGCATGGCATTTCTTTTCCACACTCTAAAACAACTTGTAGATTTAACGGAGAAATTCTGAAATTCTGTTTGCTATCCTACTAGTTTTCTGCAGCTGCTTTAGAGAAATTCTGTTAAATTCATGCTGACTTTCTCAGTATACAACAGAATTTCACTGTAGTATAAACAGAGAAAGCATGTTATTTGGTACAGATTTTCTCAGTATTATAAACAGAGGCATTCTGTTAACCAATTTAAACTCCTTTTCTATAGTTGAAGAAAAAATTCTCTGTAGTATATACAGATAAATCCTGTTAATTGATAGATTTTCTTCGTGTGCATCACATATTTTTCCTAATACACCAAAGGAAATAAAGTTAGAGAAATTCATAAATTTTTCACTCTATCAAATTTTAAAAAAAGTTATTAATCACCGGGTAGAAAGTTATTTATTCATCATTTATTTAAATAAGATTGTAAGATTGAATATTGCAAAAATATCGGAAAGAACACAATGACAATAAGGCATGGATTATCTATGAGAGATATTAAATAAAAAATCATCATTAAAATTAGGCACAGAAAAAGTATATTCCTTTCTAAGTCTGTTATCTTCTTTTATTAAATTATTTTCGAATTGACAGCCTGCATTTTGTCACAGGTAGCTTTAGATCAATTTAATGAATTTCAATGGCTTTCCAAAAATCACCAGTAACAGTAGAAGATACACACAATTTAAAAATTATTAAAATACTAAAATTTGGAAGTACTCTTTATAAAAATTATCCGAATTTTTTTCATTTTAATCATATTATAATTTAGTTGCTAGTTTAAATAAGTTTATTTGTTATTTAATTGTACCTTTATTAATTAAAGACAAAACTCATAAGGCCATAATTGGAGTTTTTAATTATCATTACAGCTCAAAGCCCTTAAAAAATGTGAAAATGTTTCGATTTAACCTTAGATTTCATTGCACAGTCTAAAGCACCATAATCTAATGAGCCAGATGTTTTCTTAAGCTGAAATAGGGTGGTAAAAAAGATATCTTTAACCTTTAAACCGGTGGAAAAAACTTAGTACAATTTATCTATGCTTATAGATAATCGCTTGAAAAATAATTTTACAAAAAAAAATAATAAATTTTGAAATAACAAAGCTGAAACTAAATGAAGAAAATTTCAGATTTCTTAAAAACACATAGAATACCAAGTTCAAGGAGTTATCAATCTAACCAAAAGAAATATTTAGAAAAAATAAACATATTTTTAATTTTTATCGATTTTGCACCTAGACAAGTTGCGCAATGACAACATTTCAAACTTTAAAAAAAAATAACAAATTAAAATATCACTTAGATAATGACACTGTTGCAAAGATATTTGACAGAACAAAGCAGCTAAATTGATAAGAAGTTTCAACCAGAATTCACAAAAATTGGAAAAGGCACTGCATAGATGATATTAATATATAAACATGGCAAGAAGTTAGAACATATTTAAATTTTTATGCACCTGAAAATGTCATACATATGATAGCCAAATCATTGAAACAAATTGATTAAATTCACCAACTAATAAAACTTCCTTCATATATTAAATATTCATACGAGAGTAATAGATCCTTTACGAACTGAATAAAAAAATTCTCATTCGAAAGTTGAACCGGTATAAACAACAGAGAATTCTTGTTGTTCAGAAGACATCCGGAAAGTAGAGAAACAATTTTACTTGCAATAAATGCTAAAAGAGAAGAATCGTTTGACTCTAAAAGCTTCTCTGTAAGGGCGCCTACGATATCTTGACTGAGAATTAGTGTAGTTCTGTATGTTTTGCAAAATTGAATTATTCTGTTGAAAGTACTAAAGAATATCTTTTGAAGCAAAAAAAAATTAAGTGTAGCTTTTAAATTCAGTGAGACCGGATTAACTCAAAACCTAGAAACATTTAGAAAATTTGGTATATCTCTGTGTCAAATCCTTTGACTTCATTTAAAATTGCACAGCTTATTAATTATTTGTTCGAAACTTAACTATCTCATTTCAGTTAATCATGAAAATTTATGAAAATTTGCTAGAACAAAACTCCAATTACTTTTAAACTTTCTTCAAAGATTATTAAAAGATAAGAAGTAAAAAAAATATATATATGTAAATGTAGGTGGAAATAGGAGCTGTAAGTTTCTAACATTTGACAACAATAAAGAGAGATTTTAACTAACAGAAGTTAATTCCACGTAAATTAATGTAATGTTTGGAAACTGTAGATAACAATAAACATATAGACAATAACAACATGACAATAAACCGAAAAGAAGAGGCATCTTGTCTCATTTGCAACCGTCTTATTTGCTACGCAGTAAGAACAAGAATGAATATTTAATAGCAGTTTTAGTTAGAGGTGCGCAATGAGATGCGTAATGAGGTAAATTATGGGAAATTATATCGGAAAGTGCTCCTCTTACACTGTTGTCAAGCAAGTCTTTAGATTGTATATAAGAAAGGCCTTAACAAAAAATATACCATTCCGAAGAAAGAGACAGTTCGAAATGTAGTACATCCGAAAATAAAATTTTAATCTTTCTTCTCAGAAGGTCTGAATCATTAATTGGATTTCTTATGTGGTATATGCTTTTTCAATGCTGCGAGACTTAAAAATAGATTATATTAAATCACTCCTTAATTCTAACACAAAACGCATTTGGGAAATACTAAATTTTCCTCCCATGCTCTGGAAAGGTGGTTTAAGCTTGTGACAGATGCCTTGAATCAAGTGTGTGAACATGAAGCTAGAGGAGGATAAATGAGGTCTCTCAAAAAATGCATACTTTGAAAGTATTGTAGATATAAAAGTATAACCTTAAGAATACAAAAAAAACTATTCCATCGAAAATCTTAGTAAGTAGCTGCAAATAAACTGTAAATACCATGCCTAAAAATTGGATGGGGCGTGCCTGGGGGGGGGGCTCAACGTAAGGAGTTTCGAGTCATTCTGACATAACTTTGAAGATATGATAAGTAAAAAATACGATAAATCAGTTAACTAATGTTTTTTTCTGAAATGCTAACGTAATGAACGTAAAAATTAAAAAATTGCTCAAAATTTAATTTATTTAAATTTTTCTAACTCTCAGACAAATATAAAAAATTAAAGACTGCTTATTTCAAAGGTTTTAGCTAACTTTAGTAAGATGTACAAATGGAAGATAAATAGTAAGATAAATAGTAAGATGTACAAATGGAAGATATTAACACTAGATAGATGGATTGTTGCTGTATATTTTGAATGACTGAAGGGCTAAATGTGACCCTTCCCAAGATTGTTTGTGTGTATATCAATTAGACATGCAAAATCATAAAATGTAATCATAATTGATTTTAGAAGATATATTATAGATTTGATCATCAAAATTCATTGGTATTTTATTCAATTTGGTTAGCAATAGTATTTAATTAAATGGAACACTGACTTTTCGATTATATATTTTGTTTCTTAGATAATTATGTTTTCTTTTCTCGATAAACAATAATTTTAAATATACTAAGGAACTCTTGTTTTCCAAATGGAACTGGACTACCTTAAATTTATTAACTGCTTACCTTAACTGCATTAAATAATTTTTGGTTAATAGTTCTGTGCAATCCAGGAACTTTTTTTTCAGATTCTTGTATGTTTTTACTATTTGGCGATGGCATGCAAAGAGTTAAAAGTCCGTCTAAAGTTCCATCATCAGCTCTTTTAATATTACCATTCACTATATGCAAGTGTCATTGTCTGACTTCGTCAGGAATTGGAAGATGAGCCACAACAACAACAAATATATGCGATTATAAGACATAGTTTTTTTCACTGGGAGAAAGATCTCTTAAACGCAAATCAAATTTTTACTGGGCATCAGCTCGATAAGTCAGTGATTCCACATTCAAGTCGTTCAAAAGAGTATTCACGTCAAGCAAGGAAAAGGTAATATTTAAGATTACAAAAACTTCAATAAACTTTCAAATAATGTTGAATTTTATTTTTTAACTTTAAATTTTGCTAATCAAGCAAATATGATGCTGATAATTTAAAACATTTCTGTTAATAAAAAATAAAAAAATTGAAATCATGTTTAAATAAAATATTGCTTGTAGAATCAGTTAAAAAATATAAATTTATAAGTTAATCCAGCTTTTAATATATTTGTAAAAATTAATTAAAACTATCGTTATTTTTCCTAAGTCCAGATATTATGGTTTATGACTTCAGCCGCTTTCTAAAATAACGTTTTCTCAAAATGAACGTGATTTTAATAGTCATCGATCACTGCAATATTGTTTTTATTGAGTGTATTCACTATAATTATTTTTAAGGAACGCTTTTAAAATTATTTTGCTCAAGTAGCAAAACCTTTTATTAGCCGCGGTGACTCATGGGAGAGAGGCTTCGACTCACAGTGAGGTGAATCACAGGGGTGACTGGAAGATGCGATTTCAACTTCCGTCTAGCGCCGACCATAGTGCTGACGTCAAATATCCTCAGTGGTAGACATTTCATTGACTGAAATCCCCTTTCCGGTGGGCTAACCGTGGGAGTTTCTCTTAATATTCCCCTCCGTGTAACGCAAATATGAGCGAATTCGATCAAAAAGTCCTTCATTAAGGCATGTTTGTCTCAATGCTTGATCTGTTTAGGGACAATTATCTCTATATAACGTAAAAACATAATAGTCTGACACAGTATTCCATTGTTGTCGGTGTGCATTTTTATGGTCGGAAAATCAGGTTGGATATTCAAGTGGATAATTTAAACTTTAAAAAACGATTTAAAAAAAGTATTTAAAACAAAAAATTATTTTTAAAAAAAACTTTTTTGCCAAGAAACAACGAGCGAAGCAATTATTGGAGTTGGTGAGCTGCAACGAACAGGGGGCTTAGCCTCCCAGTAATATAAATTATTAAATGTAAGCTATTTGTATGAGGTCGTAGTTGCTCTGGAGATTGAGTGCTCTTCTCATAATGAGATGACCCGGGTTGGAATCCCAGTGGTGTCTGGTTGATGCAAATTATCTTCCCGGCTCACACCAACTACAGAGCTGACGTAAAGTATCTTCAGTTGTTGGCAGATTATGAGTTAGATTCCCCTTGCCAGGGCTAAACACGGGAAGTTGGGCTAACCGAGGTTTAACTCTCCATTTCCTCCCTCAATTTTTAACTGGTACTGACAAAAATGTTACAAATTCATCCAATAGTATTAAGGAGAATTTATATTACAAAATGCATTTTTCAAACATATACTTCTACTTCTTTACAATAAATAGTATCGAAATTACAATAAATAGTATTACCATAACTAAAATTAAAAACTTCCTAATAAATTCATAATATTGTAACATAGCGTTTAAAAATTTTATTTGGTCTGGATCTTATTTTCATTATTTAATATTCTATGAATTTAAGAGGTATAGAATAAATAACTCTGACTTATTATGTAATAAAGTTACACCATTAAGATTTGAGTTACTTTGTAAATGACGAACGAGCCACGAAATTTTCCGTAAAATAATTTTAATATCTTAATTACTTTCTAAACAATGCACACTTTTAACAAGTACAAGATGGATACTTGAGTGCTCAAAACTCAGCTATTTCGTACCACAATGAAGTTGATACTTTTAGTGTTGCTAGCGGCTTTTAAGAACATCTATTAATTACGAAAATGAGAGCCTTCTTAATAATCTCTCTCCCGGTAGAAAATTAAGGGATCTGAATTCAATGGAATGCATAAACGTGAAATAGGCAAAATTAAGTTGACGAAAGTTTGTTTTCTCTTGAGATTAGAATGACATTTTTATCAACCATCAATAAAATTACTCTTCAAAAGTTTTTGTTAATCTTTTTTCAATTTTTTATATCGGCTTAGTCAAATGAAATTTACAAAATCTTGTTAAATCTATATTGCATGTTGAAACAGTTGTAAAGTTATTACTGGCAGAAATGTGTATTTATAATTCATCTTGTGTGTATTTTTTTCTTTTCTTTTCCGTTTTTTCTTTAAAAAATTTCTTAAAAAATATTTCTGCATCCTTAGTATTAGTGTTTGCTTAGTAAAATGATCATAGTGTTATTAGTAACTACTGGGTTCAAAATACCTCAACTTGATACCTAAATAAGCCTTTGAATGCTATCAAAAATAAAAATTCAAAAACAAACAAAAACATAATTTAAAAGTCTGTTATCTTGTTAGCAAGTTGTCTTAATTACTTTTAATTAATGAATGCGAATTTAATTAGTATTTTTGTTCTACCACTAATTTATAGGGGTTCCATCGCCTTAAATGATCTAGTATAATTTGAGGAAACAATACAGCAGGTGAGGAAGAAGGATTTTTTTAATGAATTTCATAACACTTTTAATTAACTTTAACTAATACAGTTTTTATTTAATTTCATTGTACCTATCCTAATCTTCATATCATAATGCTAAAAATACAAAAATTTAAGAAAAATAGTGATTATATAATATAATGTTTATAACTTAGTTTCTAAATTATCCATAGATTGAATTAACTCTTGAGTAGAAAAAAATTAACCAAATTTGATTTCGGCTTGGGTATTTCAAACTATATGAATACAGTTTCAATTAGACGTAGAATTTTTTTAACAGAAATTCTCAGATAATTATGTNCTGGTGTAGGAACTCGCTGGTGTGTTTATCTAAATAAAACTGGAAAAATATCTTGGAGAAGATTAATTTAATCGGTTTAGACACCCTTGTATATTTTATATATATATATATATATATATATATATTCTCTGTCTGCTGAACCAAATATTATTTTTTAATTGTTCGGCTGTCTGCTTTTTAACTGTCAATAACACTTTGCAATTTTCATAAAAAAATTATTAAAGCTAATTAAGATGCATTTTCAGCTATTTGTATTGAATGTACCTTTAATTGCTTATTTACATAATTTAAAGAAATTATTTCAATAAAATAGGCAAAATAATAATATTTTACTAAAATGTTTTTTCATAAAATTTAACAAATCCATTAATCAATCAAGCTCACAAGTTCACATGATCATACATATCACAGCGTGCCCCTAGTAACACGCTGATTTCGCCGTTTTATGCTGTAAATTTCACATTTTTATGAAAACCAAATGATACATCAATCTTTAAAAGATAAATTATCGAAAAAGGCTTTTTTTCTTCTTCATTTTTTGAAAATTTTGCAGCGAAGTTCTCCCTAAATTGAATATGCCTTTATGATAGTAAGACAGCCATGAAACATTTTTTAATAAAAATCAGGTATCTAATTTAGTGTGATATAAATATGCTGGGGAAATTTAAATCATATTTTCAATTTCAATGTAAGTTTTTTTCTAATTTAATTTATTGACGTATTATTATTTTAAATAATGATTTTTAATAATTTTTCTTCTTGATTATTCAGTGACAGACACCATGGATCGTGTTAAACCACGTAGCAGATCAAATTTGTAACAAACTAAACTATGGTGCTCAGTCGAACCATAAATGTATTTACTAGATAATTTGGTAAAACTTGAGACATGGAAGAGTGATTTAAATAAGTTGGAGAAATCTTACTCAAATTTTCAATCTTCAAGTAGTTTCGTCAAACGTTATCATCACGTTAAAACATCTAACAGCTCAAATTTGCTACAAATTTAAATTATGGTGCTATGTCGAACCATATCATCATACTTCGTAAATGTATTACCGTCATATGGGGCTACTTTGTGCAGCGGGGGCTACTTTGTGCAAATTTGAATTTGGCACTTTTCAAGTGCTGCTATTCAGTATTATGTTTTTTTCATCTTAAAAATGTGTGGAATTTGAAGATAGAAGTCTTCTGTATTACTACAAAAAAAATTTCGAATTTTGAAACAATCTCAGAGCGTGTTTTGTTTATCCAATGTCAACAACTTTCCGAGAACGTCGGACGTCGAAAAGTGTGCGTGGAAACTTCATCTGTGAAATGCAAAGTCGTTGATAAAACAATTGTGGTAAGTGCAAAATGTTTTATTTATATATTAATAAACAATTATATCATTTTAGAGTTAAAAAATTTTGAAAAATAATAACAAATAAACGGAAAATGAAAAAAAAATGCACTTTGGGGCTACTTTGTGCAAAGTTTCATTCGTTTTTTTTTTTTCGACAGAAAAATTATTAGACGTTATAAAAAAATAACCTGGAACGAGAAACTACCGTGATTACACTTTAGAAAAGATGCAACAATGTTTGCAAGCAGTTGCTGGTGGTATGTCGATTGCAGTAGCTTCTCGAAAATACAAAATCCACAGAAATACTATCTCTGATAAAATTCACAAGAAACACGTGAAATGTAATGGTAAACTATATTTTTTTCTTCTACAAAGATTTTTCTAATGAATTAATCAAACTATTTAACACATAAAAATATATTTTATAGGACATCAGGCGATTTTGACAGAAACTGAAGAGCAAGTTCTGTCATGTTCATTCAAGTCATGTCAGTTCTGTTATGTTCAAATTTATCAATATTATAAATGCTAATGAATATGTAATAATTATTATTTTTGAAATTTCATCCATTTCAAAGTTCAAAAATGTATATGGTTTCCCTTTGTTTAAACTCAAATGTTTTGAAATAAACATTCTTTTTAAGAAAAAATTCTTTATAAAAAATGTTTTTTTAACGCTGAAAATTATTTTCAAACTAATATCTTTACATATCTTAAAGTTTTTTTCATTAAAAATGTCAACAATTAATTTTTTGAACAATTTTATATCAATATTTTACTAAAAACATGATTATTAAACTGAATTCCTATCGCTGCACAAAGTAGCCCCACTTGGGGACTACTTTGTGCAAGGTATGTTTTGACTTATTATTTGTAAATATTACACACAAATAATGCCAATATTTATCAAATTCACTCGTATGAGTCCAGTTATGAATATAATATCGATAAATTTTACTAAAGTTTGAATTAACATAGTTTTTTTGCATGTCAAAGTTCAAAAACTGCGAAATCCTGCGCAAAGTAGCGCCACATGACGGTAGCTAGATGATATGATAAAACCTGAAGGGAAGTATAGAATTGTAATTTAAATATGTTGGGTAAATTTTACGCATATCTTCAATCTTGAAGCATTTTCGTAAAACTTAATATATTAAAGTACCGTTATTTTGAGTAATGGTTTTAATAATTTTTCTTCTTGATTACACATTTGTAGCATTATGGATAGCATTAAACCATCTAACAGCTCAAATTTGCTACAAAATAAACTATAGTGCTAGGTCGAACCATATCATCACACTTCTTAAATTACTGCAAAAGTAATAAGTAATATAGAAAAAAAAATCCTGCATTGAAAATTTAGAAATAAGAAAAGGATTTTAAGTTTAGTTTCGGAATATTTCATTGTGATATTTATTAAAATATAAGTAATAAATTTATATATATTTTCTAATATAAAAATTGACAAATTCTAATACTTTTCATTGTAATCAATGAAAGATATTTATGAAACGGTTGACAACCTCAGTTACATTTTTCTCTCAATCTTTTTGTAGATTTGAAGAGTCATCGATTTATTTACAAACATGTAGAAATTGTAACGCATCTGCTACGTTTCCTTTTCATATCTAGATGTTATCTCGATCTTTTCCGCTTCAGATGTTCCACTCTTTGTAAGTGTTCGTAACATATGTCTTCTGTTTAAACGCAGAATACTATCGAACTGTCAGCTTGTCAGAACAATATACACTTCTCTTTCCACTATTTACTGGAACTTATTTTTTTATTTATGCTTTTCTTCCTCCCGATCGTTGTAGCATCAAAACTTTGTTTGGACAAAAAGAGAGAAACAATACCATGATTCTTTTTGTCGATATCGACATATTCCAGACACCTTGATTGAGGATCAGAGTGACGTAAGTCAAATGTACTAAAAAAACTGTTTACCTAGTTTTGAAACCAAATATCTGGAAATGAAAAGAAAATCAAAATTTAAGACTAATTTCAAAACATTTGTAAGAAAATATTTTATAATAGAAAAAGAAAATTCTTGCTGTGCTGATATTAAACTTCCCTATTCAACCATATTATTTTTATTATATTTTTCCATAAATTGTAACACTTTCTCTGCATAAAAATAATTGAGATGCTAAAAATATATTTGTATTATGTTGCGGGTGAAACTAAAATCTTCCGGTCAATAATCTGAAAAATTATCATTCTCTGTAAAATTGATCACGCAGACTTAAATATCTTTCTAGTTTTCGTTAACAAGCTTCTCCCTGAGAATATCCTTTAGATCAGCTTCGTAAACAAGTACTATTTAAAAGACATTGTGTAATTATTATTTCTAAGTAAATCTGTTTTGATTAACCACTTTAGTTAAGAGGACTGTACTTACTTGTGATTTCATGAATTTTATATCACGAATTAGAGTGATAGGGACAAAGAGAAAAGTCTATAATTTTTTTAAAACACTTATACTTACATTTAATTATACCGTTATGTATATTTATAAATGCAGTATGTCTGCTCTTAGTTGTTATAAGCCCTTAAAGACATTACCTTGATTGCTTAGATCAACGCGTATGTTCTTGATTTCTAAATCGTGGTACAAGACGGCAAGTCAGTTAGGCCACAACCACGAAAAGTTTAAATAATGGTGCCAAATTTTCCTTCCTTATTTTGTTAGCTTCAACATCCAGATGGAATTCGTTTTTTTTTAATTTAAAAAAAGATAGAGATTTGTAAAGACAATTTGTTTCTTTTATTTTTCTCTGCAGTATACGAAATGTAATGTATTGATGTTGACCAATACAAAAAAAAAATATATGAAGGAAAACTTTTTTTTAAAGTTAACTGCAAATAGAGCTTTCATATCAGCTATAATGTGGATAATTTCAAATTAAAATTAACCTAATTAAAGTCATTGCCCAGGATAGAGCTTTCATTACCGAGATAATGGATAATATTTTTAAAAAAATTTTGAAATGTGATCATGATTTTAAGTATTAATAAGTCAAACCCAAAACAAATACATTAGTTGTGTTGCCAGATTTCTCGAAAATTAGCATCCAGATACCAAAAGCACTCTTAAAACACAAATTCGGAGTAATCCTATCTCTGAATAACACGATCAGTTTTACGAAGCTCAAACAACCAATTAAATGCGTTACATCTGGGGAATTATCAAAATTTCGTGCCAACTGTCATACATAGGACAAATCAAACGAACGCTGAACAACGGCTCAGAGAACAATAAAGTTACGTCCAGAATCAAAAACTTCCAACATTCATTCATCACAAAACATTACTGGACAGAAAGCCATAGGTTCGATTTTTCTTCATCTCGTATTATGCGCATATGTATATCAGTTGTTGACCATAATGTTTGGGAGAGTTTCTACATCATTATTTTTTTAACTTTTCATTATTTTTTTAACTTTTCATTTTTTTTCCGCTTCAGTCGTTGCTTGGTTCCAAAATGTCAAGCATAAGATGTACCGATTTAGATGTCACTAAATTCAAATATCAAAGTTTTTTTTCTAAGAGTATAAATGCTGAAGCGTTGAAACAAATTTTAGAAAAAAAAAATACGCAGGTTTAAATGAACTATCAATAATCATATTTTACTGTCGTAGGTATTTTGAAACATACCCTCCCATACTATAATTATATTCAAAAAATTTATTTTTTTCTAAATTTAATGCTTTGAGCTTTTATTACTATATTTTAATACTAATTATTCCTTTAAAAATGAAAATAGAAATCAATAACAGGTAAAGTATATTTTAATTACCAATAAAATGTGTAATTAAATGTGTTAAATGAAAACATCGATTTTAAGCTTGTAAAGAACGTTTTATTGCCCTTTAAATCTAAAAATAATTCTGATAAAATCACCGCACTGTGTGGTAAAGACATTTCTGGTAAAAATCCATAATACTGGTTAATAAAACAAAAATATTCGATATTTAAACTAGTCATTTGGTATTTGTTTCGTTTCATCTACCATGCATTCAGTAAAAAATGCGAAACTGAAGATTAAATTCAACTGAATAAATAGTTTTTCTGACATACTGTAAAGTATCATGATAAATTTACCAAAGTTTACAACATTTACCAAATTTTATCACAATTTTAGAATGATGTTTTATAAATAATTTTTCTAAAATCATTTACACAGCGCTTTGGTAAGAATTACCGAGGCTTTTGGTGTTCCCATAGAGCCAGAAATACGGTTACTTTTGCTATATTCTGTCAGTTTTGACCATATTTTTAGTACATGCAAAGCAATGGAAACAATTGTGTACACTTTATTTTTTAAAATTTGATTTAGCACACTTAAAAGAAATCGCTTTTCTGTACCAGTAATCTGTATCAGTGAAGGCGCCTTACAAATATGCTGTGTTTAAAGTGTTAGAATATATAGCAGTATTGAACAAAAAATCTTTTATAAAACAAGTTTATGATAATTTCCATTTGTCACGATGATATTGTCACATCTTATTAAAAAAAAAAAACAGCGTAAAACACATTTGAACTGTAAGCGTGAATTTGTAAGAGGTAAAATTTTAAACTACTGTAACTATTCCAAGAGTAACTCTTACCGTAGCGTAATGCATAATATCTTTCCAATCTTGAATTAATATCAAATGTTACCTTTTGCATGCATTTCTTTAGTTTGAATGTTCTAAAGAATATGACAGGAAAAAAAATCAAATTTTTAAAAAGAAACTAATTTTCTTGATTTAAAAGAAACAATTTGCAGAAATTGATTCGAAATGCAATTTCTGTTCTCAGTACAAACCTCTTAAGGAGTAAAAATAATGCAATATTGTTTAAAGAAGAATTATATTGACATTTTTTAATCTTACTTAATTTTGCAATGAAAAAATAAACGAATAGGCACCCGTTTCATTTTAAAATAGCACTTATTATTTTTGAGCACAAAGAAAAAAAATCTATATTTTCTCTTTTACAATAATTCGCCGCATTTTACCACAAGGTTCTTTTTATTAAAGCTTCTTAATCTGAAATAAAAATGTTATTATACTTTTCTATTACGAACTTTTTATTCTGCATCAAAAAAAATGCTGGATTTTGAATCATTGATTATCTTATTGTGCCTTGTTTATTGTTTTTTTAATTTCTTGGCTTCTTCTGAGAGTAGAACCTCCAATTAGTCATGATTTATCTCTAAAATGTAGGTTTTATTTAATTTTTTTCTTGTTATTGTAATTTTTTCTGTTAAAGAAAACTCAAGAATGTTTTGCATTTAATTTATTATGCAAAAGTACGTTATTCAATTAACTTGAATCCAGTGCTTAAATTATCAAATGAAATAAGTTCTTACAAGTGATAGATTTAAAGATTTTGTTTTAGTTTTATTATGTACTTCTTTGATAAAAGAGTAATTATTAGATATAAAGAAATTTTCCTTTAAAAACTTATCCCATTAAAAATTTACATAATTATTAAAATTTTTACAAAGGAGAAAGTTTTCTTATAAAGAAATTAGCATTTTTTAAATCTATGTAGGATTAATGCGTAAAAGATCAAAATTTTTAAAAACATAATTAAAAAGAAAATATACTTTTATATTCTATAAGTACTGGTTTTACATTTCCATTTAAATTTAAAATATATCTGAGATTTAAAAAATTAAAAAAAAGTATTGAAGTATTAATTATTAAAACCAAAATTCTTATACTTATATTACTTGATAAGAAGAAAATTAAACTCATGAAATACACAGTTTTAAATAACATTAATTTATAATCTACTTTAGAAACAAATCCTAGTATTCATTAAAATAATATAACAATGTACAGTGCGCAAAATAAATTCGGACCACGCTAAATAACTTTTGCTCTATTGATATTCACGCTATCTTCACGTTCTAGGACTCATTCTTAATGGTTCGAGAAGGTGACTTCAAATATGCTAAATAATCAGTGCCGATGATATTTTAATTTACGAAATCGGACACCAAAACGTATTTTCGATTGATAAATGTACCTTTTTCTCGAGGGTTCGAATTTCTGACTGTGAAATATAGAGGACAGCCGCAATCTGGGAAACATGGTTGAAATAGTCTTGCCAAGAGAGCGGTCTAAAGGTTAGATGCCTTAATGTTAATTTTACATTTTGCGTATTTCACCATATCTCAAAAACGAAATGAAGAATGTTTGTCCACAGCTGTAAAACTTGTTTATCCAAAACAAATTCTATGCAAAATGTAACTTTCAGTTAATATTTATTATCCTATATTATTTTGTTTAACAACAGTCAAATAATTCTGAATTGTTAAGTATACAATTGTTTGCATCATTTCAAAGATTTTAATTTTTTTAATGGGAAAAACGGAAAAATCAGTCTAATAGTTCCTGAAAAATCGAATTTTAAAAATACGACTTCTTCAAAATTCGATTTCTCATAAACTATTCAACCGATTTCGCTCAAATTTTGTATTTTGTCATTTTGAATTAATTATAATCTTTAGAATGATTTAAATGATATTCCACTAACACCAAAACATATTTTTGATTGCCCTGCCATTTTAGAATCCCTGGATCTGATTGGGAAATTCTCCCCCTTTGACATCGGTCTATACTCCGACAACAGCAAGGAGTTAGCTGGCTGTGTTTTGGACAATCATGGATATCTTTAGTTCTCTCCATGGACCAACACCAACCAGAATGATTTAAAAATTGTGTACCTAACAATTCAAATGTAATAAATAAAATAATAAAATTTAATAAATATATTGTGTAAAAGCTATATTTTGCATAGAATTATCTTTGAACAAATGAACTTTATAATTGAAAGTAAATATTTTTTAATTCACTTAAAAAGTTCTTAGGGTGTAGTGAAATACACAAAAAGTAGAATTTACATTAAAAGGTCCACAATTTGTACAGTTTTTCTGCCCACACTAAAAAATTAAACTCATCGGCACGACAGCCCACAGAGGGCCAAGGCCTACTGTGCCCATCTCAGTTTTCTTTACCTTGGGTTCTGGGGGGCAGGAGCAGATGTTCCGGTCAGGTGGTCAGCCGAACATGGAACCTCCAGTGCTTAGTTCCCAAGCATGCTTGGTACTCATTTATCGACCCACTGAAGGGATGAAAGGGTGAGTCAGCCTTGTCCGGCCCGAGGATCGAACTAAGGCAACACCTACTAGAAGGTCAAGGCCTGCTGGCTCAACGATTTCAACCCCGTGACGTCACGAAGAGAAGGCAATAGCGTGTGTGGCTCTAACATAGGAACGCCATTGATGAGCGTTGTTTATACGTGAATGTTGCAGCAAAATTTGATTTTATATCGAAGATTTAAAGCGATATCGAAGTAAGTAAAAGTTACTATTTTTTTTATGAATGTGTTATGTTTAATTTCAATAGATTTTTCTCTAATATGTTGTAAATTAAGTTTGAAATCGGATTGAAAGCACGTATATAATTTANATTGATTCGAAATGCAATTTCTGTTCTCAGTACAAACCTCTTAAGGAGTAAAAATAATGCAATATTGTTTAAAGAAGAATTATATTGACATTTTTTAATCTTACTTAATTTTGCAATGAAAAAATAAACGAATAGGCACCCGTTTCATTTTAAAATAGCACTTATTATTTTTGAGCACAAAGAAAAAAAATCTATATTTTCTCTTTTACAATAATTCGCCGCATTTTACCACAAGGTTCTTTTTATTAAAGCTTCTTAATCTGAAATAAAAATGTTATTATACTTTTCTATTACGAACTTTTTATTCTGCATCAAAAAAAATGCTGGATTTTGAATCATTGATTATCTTATTGTGCCTTGTTTATTGTTTTTTTAATTTCTTGGCTTCTTCTGAGAGTAGAACCTCCAATTAGTCATGATTTATCTCTAAAATGTAGGTTTTATTTAATTTTTTTCTTGTTATTGTAATTTTTTCTGTTAAAGAAAACTCAAGAATGTTTTGCATTTAATTTATTATGCAAAAGTACGTTATTCAATTAACTTGAATCCAGTGCTTAAATTATCAAATGAAATAAGTTCTTACAAGTGATAGATTTAAAGATTTTGTTTTAGTTTTATTATGTACTTCTTTGATAAAAGAGTAATTATTAGATATAAAGAAATTTTCCTTTAAAAACTTATCCCATTAAAAATTTACATAATTATTAAAATTTTTACAAAGGAGAAAGTTTTCTTATAAAGAAATTAGCATTTTTTAAATCTATGTAGGATTAATGCGTAAAAGATCAAAATTTTTAAAAACATAATTAAAAAGAAAATATACTTTTATATTCTATAAGTACTGGTTTTACATTTCCATTTAAATTTAAAATATATCTGAGATTTAAAAAATTAAAAAAAAGTATTGAAGTATTAATTATTAAAACCAAAATTCTTATACTTATATTACTTGATAAGAAGAAAATTAAACTCATGAAATACACAGTTTTAAATAACATTAATTTATAATCTACTTTAGAAACAAATCCTAGTATTCATTAAAATAATATAACAATGTACAGTGCGCAAAATAAATTCGGACCACGCTAAATAACTTTTGCTCTATTGATATTCACGCTATCTTCACGTTCTAGGACTCATTCTTAATGGTTCGAGAAGGTGACTTCAAATATGCTAAATAATCAGTGCCGATGATATTTTAATTTACGAAATCGGACACCAAAACGTATTTTCGATTGATAAATGTACCTTTTTCTCGAGGGTTCGAATTTCTGACTGTGAAATATAGAGGACAGCCGCAATCTGGGAAACATGGTTGAAATAGTCTTGCCAAGAGAGCGGTCTAAAGGTTAGATGCCTTAATGTTAATTTTACATTTTGCGTATTTCACCATATCTCAAAAACGAAATGAAGAATGTTTGTCCACAGCTGTAAAACTTGTTTATCCAAAAAAAATTCTATGCAAAATGTAACTTTCAGTTAATATTTATTACCCTATATTACTTTGTTTAACAACAGTCAAATAATTCTGAATTGTTAGGAATACAATTGTTTGCATCATTTCAAAGATTTGAATTTTTTTAATGGGAAAAACGGAAATTGAGAAAAATCGGTCGAATAGTTCCTGAAAAATCGAATTTCAAAAATACAACTTTTTCAAAATTCCATTTCTCATAAACTATTCAACCGATTTCACTCAAATTTTGTATTTTGTCATTTTAAATTAATTATAATCTTTAGAATGATTTAAATGATATTCTACTAGCGCCAAAACATATTTTTGATTGCCCTGCCATTTTAGGATCCCTGGCTCAGAATGGCGAATTCTCCCCCTTTGACATCGGTCAGTACTCCGACAACATCAAGGAGTTAACCGGCTGTGTTTTGCACACTCATGGATATCTATAGTTCTCCCCATGGACACGGCACAAGCCGGAATGATTTGAAAATTATATAAATAACAATTCAAATGTAATAAATAAAATAATAAAATTTAATAAATATATTGAGTAAAATTTATATTTTGCATGGAATTATCTTCGAACAATAGAGCTTTATAATTGTATGTAAGTATTTTTTAATTCACTTACAAAGTTCTTAAGGTGTAGTGAAATACACAAATAGTAGAATTTACATTAAGAGGTCCAAAACTTGTACCGTTCTTCTGCCCACACTATTGGGACCATATTACCCAGATTGCTGCTGTCCCCAATATCTTGGTAGTCAGAAATCCGCATCCGACAAAAAAATAGGCATGTTTACTCAGAGTCTCAGAGGGCAGAGTGCAATTAAAATCGTGAAACAAAATATTATTTTTAAGAGAAACTATATATAGTTTCCTATATGTAATATATAGAAATTTTAGATTTTTTGTAAAATGGGCAATCAGATCACTGTCATATAATTTTTAACAATAAGTGTCGAAATAATTTTTAAAGAGCAGATAAATATAAGTATGTTAAGCACATATGTGGATTCCAATAAGTTCAATCGTCATTTAAAACCAACTTTATAATTCATCTTACAATAATTAAATTAAGATTTTGTGTGTGCGCGTGTATATACGTACGTTTGTATGGGTCTCTTGCTTAAAATTTCAAAAATAGTTTGCGTTTGGCATCTTGAAAATTTGACAGTTTGTGTTGAGTACTTTTAGCCATGGATACTATAATTCGTTTAAAAAAATTAATTAAATCATACAAAAAATATTTTTTATGAAGGGAATTTTATGATTAGTTCAACAATAGCCATTGTTTTTAAATAAATTTCTGGTGGTTCCATTCTATCTCAAATATTTATCCAAGATATTTTTCTTCTGAGCAAACTAACAAAGCATGAATATTTTCTTCCATACAGTTTTTAAGAAAGATAAGTTGTCACCAATTGAAACCTATTACGCTTGTGCTAATTTTGCTAAGCATTCTACACATTTCACTCAAATTTATAAAACAAAATTTCAAAATTGAGCATTTTTTGAAATTTTTTAATATCTACTATTTGAAATTGAACTTTTGATACGCTATAGTTTGTTATACTTAATTCTGTAGTGTAAACTTGTGAAACGAAATAAAAGTTAAAATATCAATATTAAGTAAATGCATAACGATCGCGCGATGCATTTAAAACACACAAATTATCAAAATATTTTTCAAGTTTTCACCATTTAGTGACGTGTTTAAAAGCCGCCACATCATATCTATGGTTTTTAAGGATAGATTATAACTAGGTTATAATTCGATACTGTTATTATTCTAATGGCAATAACTGATTCCTTTAAGCAGAACATATGCGTGCTTAAGTTACCAGCTGCTTTACTTTTTTGCAGTAGCTTGTAAATATGTTGCGTGTAAATACATTTGCAAATAATAAAATAAAATAAAATAATGTTATGTTCCTTTAGGAAAATTTGCCTTAGAGAAGCCTATGGTAATCTATGGCAACCTATGGCTACCATAGAAATTTGCATGGCAAGATACCATATGCCTATGGTTACCATAGAGATTTGTATGGCACAACCCCATAAGCCTATGGCTACCATAGAAATTTGTATGGCAAGATACCATAGGCCAATGGTAACCATAGAGACCTGTATGGCATTTATATGGCACGTCACCATTCTCCTATGGCAACCATACAAATTTGTATGGCAGTATACCATAGGCCAATGGTAACCATAAAGATTTGTATGGCAGTATACCATAGGGGAAAGCTGATCTAGATCCCCACCAACGAAACAACAACTCTTATGGAGTCCTCAAAAACATGTAATCCAACAAGGCATTCCTGGTGAGTTTTTTCCGGCCTCCGGGTGGCCAATTTTCCCATTTTTGAGTGTTTGAAATTCGATGTTCTATTGATTTAAGCTTAGAGTATCAGACCGCCATATTAACGTGTCATGCACTATAAGTGGAATCTTTCGCTAACTTTGGCTACTTATTTTAATATTTTTTCGATCTCATTCTTGGTCAAAAACATTTTATTGCAAACGCCTATGCGATTATCTATCTGAATTTATTAAGTTTTTAATTCCCGGCGGTCTGGTACTTTAATATCTGTATTTTTTCAAAATATGTCGCGATTGGGTATGAGTTTTCACTATGTTAAATTTTGCCATTTCTTAATGCTGACTTTGTACACTTTAATTAATATCTTACTGTTTATATTTTTATCTAACATTTTTATGTTTCTTTCTCCCAACTGTTTCTGATAAAACGACATCTTTCTTTTTATTTTATCCCCCTCCCTCTTATTTTATATAAATTTTTAANTAGATATTTTCTCCTTACTGATTTAAATAAAGCTTTTGTTTTATATATATGTTTGTGTCATTATTAAAGCATACTTATACTTTATGATAGAATTAATCTTCATATTCTTAAATACCTCATTCATAAAGTTCTAGTCTATATCATCAAAGTAATGATTCAGCTTATTTAATAAGTCATATTAAATCATTTTTATCACATGAATGCAAAGCAAAAGAACATGGAAAGAAATTAGAGGGACAGATGTTAATTTGTCAGTTTACTGCAGTAAATAAAAAATTTCTGAATAATTATATACATTTGCTATAAATATTTCAAAGGTTTATAAAGAATAAACATTTTTATGCTTTTTTTTATGGAATTTTACGTTAAGTGTTCTTTCCAATAACATTTTGTTTCCATGAATGTAATGTTAAGTACTAATTTTCAATTCTTGGGAAAATATTTTTATTTTCAATCAATTGATATTTATTTAATATGATTGATTACTCTTAAAATAGTTTGAAATTGAAATTTATCCTTTGAAAAAAGGTTTGGATAAATCTTATGAAAATAACCAAAAAAAAAAATCTTTAAAAACTAATCTAAAATTTCTTACTGCATTAATTTACTTATTTTTTATCATGATTTTTTTTTAATTCATTTTAAATTCATTATATTAAGGCAAAGATTATATATACACAATTATTCAGATCATAAAAAAAAAAATTGGATTCTTATTTTTAGATTTTAAAAATTAAGGAAAGACAATAAAACTAATAAAGAATCGACTATTCTCATATCTTCACAACCTCTTCTGATCACTCTGAAGGTAGAAAACAGCAACGCTCTTTTCTGCCTTCTGATCGTGACGTCACAAACAAGCTCCCAGGCCTTCTACTCTAGGTGGTTGTGACTAAGGACCTGTGACACGACAGCGCGAAGCGCAACCGCTCAGCCACCGGGCGTTTTCTGCCCACACTATTGGGACCATATTTCCCAGATTGCGGATGTCCCCAATACCTTGGTAGTCAGAAATCCGCATCCGACAGAAATAGGCATGTTTAATCAAAGTCTTAGAAGGCAGAGTGCAATTAAAATCGTGAAACAAAATATTAATTTTAAGAAAAACTATATATAGTGCCCTACATGTAATATATAGAAATTTTTGATTTTTTGTAAAATAGGCAGTCAGATAACTGTCATATAATTTTTAACATTAAGTGTCGAAATAATTATTAAAGAGTAAATAAAAATAAGTATGTTAAACACTTATGTGGATTCCAATCAGTTCAATCGTCATTTAAAACCAACTTTATTATTCCTCTTAATTAAGCTTTTCTGCGTTATAAGCTTTTCTGCGTGGGCGTGTATGCGCGTACGTTTGTATGGATCTCTTTCTTAAAATTTCACAAATAGTTTGCGTGTTGACTTCTTGAAAACTTGACAGTGGGTGAACGATTACTTTTAGCCATGGATAATATAATTCGCTTAAAAAAATTCAATTAAATTAAAAGAAAAATATTTTTTTACAAATGGAATTTTATGATTAATTCAACATTAGCTATTGTTTTTAAATAAATTTCTGGTGGTTCCATTATTTTTCAAATATTTTAAAGATAACATCATTAATGAGTGATAACTTGTCAGAGTCATAAAATTATATATTCCACTTTCTTTAATAATTAATTATCTATTATTTGCTATTTTATCAGATAAGCTAAATGATCTAAGTGAACAAAGTAGTCATCGACATAAAATCTCTGTTTATCACAGCCTGAGCGACGGAAAGAATTAATCAGCAATGTTTTCGTTTGCTATTTACTCATTCCCACATTTTTAATGTCGGAATAGCCAAGTATGACATTTTGTTAGTTCCTCAAAATGCATAAACACCTGTTTTAGGGCAGAAATGAGTGCCCTTCATTGATCAAAAATATTCGCCTTTGTGTGCTACAAAGGTGGAGACTAAATGAGACTTCAAAGGACATGACAAAAAACATACGTAGTAAATTATTTTTTGCACCAATACATTATGGAAGGCATTTACTCAACAGAATACAAAGAAATGTTTTCAGTTTTTATCAAAAATACTAATTAAACGAAAAATTTCTAAGAAGAAATTCAGAAGTAATTTTTTGTGGTATCTAGCTCAAACACTGTATCTACAATTCAAGTGAAACTAAAGTATTATTATAAAGTGGCCATAAAATTTATGTAAATAAACCGAAAGTGAACAAAGTAACCAGATGTACAGCAAAACATAAATGGAAAAAATAAAAATAAACAATTTTGTCAAGTTTCACTTTATCTTTCTGGGGCAAGTATCTTGGGAATGGAAAACATATGTGATTCTGAAAGCACGTACGCAAGCGTCTCAAAAAACTATGAGAAAAACGTGCCCGGATTTTAGTAGTCTCTTATTTTTACTGTTTCAAACCATTTCTCTGAAGTCTTTTCACATTTTTTTCAATAGATAAGTCTCAAAGTCATTCTTTTTGACATACAACAATTTCATGGAAACTGAATCGGTTCTATCTTTTTCTGGAAAACTTTCACATCACCATGTGTTTGAAATTTCAAAAACGGCTTCCTTCCTTTATACTGGGAAAACCATTTATTTGTTATCATTTTCGTTATCAAACGAACTTTGTAGATGCGTCGTGAGCAAAGTCACTACATGAACAAGTATACAAGATATTTTCGTTCATATTTCCGTTCTTAAAATGGTAAAAAAAAGAATGACAAATATATTTTTCTCTCGTCAAGGAATGCATTCATAAATATCCAAAAAAATTGCTTATACATCTTGTGAATATTTATTTCAAAAAATTTCGAATTATAACCCATTTTCATACATTGATTTCACCTCATAATAAATATCACAGTTACATATTATGATGTTGCAATTAATTATTAACTAAATCGATTAATTTGATTATTTTAAACATCTTTATGAATCAAAAAATCTCCATATTTATTTTTATATTCGTATTTCTCACCATTTTGCAATATTCTCAATAGTGTTTTCGTATTACTATGATCGCAAGAAGTATATTATTTTGTCTCAAATTTTTCTTCTCCTGGAAAATAAATTTTGAGACTGTTTTTTCATTCTCTACTTTCTATGTAGGATCTCTGACAAAAAAATTATAATTCTAAACTCATCCATCAATTTATTCCATTTTAAAACTCAAGTAATATTTTAAAATTACGGAACACATTTTGGAAATTATGCTTAATTTTTAATTTCAGTTTTCCCTTTATTTCCTCTGAAAACATAGATCATTCTTAAGAAACAATTATTAAGAAACATAATCATTAAAAAAATGTTTCATACTGATCTTTATCACTTTTAAAGCAGTAACTCTGGTCTTTTTTAGCTATTTTTCTCATGGATATGTAATCCCATACTAAATTTTTTTTTTATTGAGTTGATTGGAAAAATAATTACTGTGCCAAAATTTCTCTCAACTTTGCCTCCCATGTAATTTGCAAGTTTAGAATTGGTTTTTGGATGAAATGCAACAGGGACGAGCTGTATGTTGTAAGTTTCTACTTGAATAATTTTGTTTATGTTCAATTGTTTGAAGAAAAAAAATATATATGAATTTCATATAAAATAATAGTTTGATTTTCAAAGTCTGAATGGCGAAAAAAGATGGACACACAAAACTCATTATACAATATATTCCATATCAAGTAAAAAATTTGAATTACAAAAGAATTGCCTGAATATATGCTTAAGTGTTTTTTTGTTATTCTACGCGATTTCATAAACTATAAGTCATTTTTCCTCCCGTCTTTTTCTCTAAAGTACCGACCGAGTCATTTAAATTATGTTTTTCATAAAATTTCTTACCTTTCTTCTTTTTTGAACTCAAAATGCAACGAACTGTATAAGCAGTGCTTAGAAACTTTACAGCTTACAGCTCGTCCTCATTGCTTTTCGTACGGAAACCAATAGTGAAAACGCAATTTGCATATGTGGCACAGCTGCACGTCATGTTTGAAATCGCTCCAATGCCTCCATTGTTTGGTTTCCGATAGATTTCACTTCTCCCAAGGTGCGCACTCCATATTCAATTTCAAGAAGTGCCGAGAAATAATGGTCTAATTCCCCAGATTTATTTGTAACTAAGTGTAACGCATAGACATTGATTTTATCTCAAAAAAAATATATTAGAAAAATTATAAAATACATCTAGTAATTTGTTTTACGCGTTGAAAAATCAAATATATAATAAGTTTGTTCATTGCAGCTTTAAAACATTTCAGTTACGTTATTTGTTTTAAAACTAAACTTGGGTTATGATACATCACATAGAGAACACAGTAGTGTAAACAATTAGCACACTTTTTTTGTAGGGGATTATTTTAAATCCGTAAATTTGTTTCGAGCTCCTCTCTTTTCATTTTAAACTGCTTTACAATTACATTAGTTTTTTGTTTTGTTTTTTCGAGGCATAAATTCCTTATAAAGAGTAATTTTTATTTCAGAATAATTATTCTTTATTTTGAAATGCCCCTGCTGTGAAGGAGTGCATGTATATAATGCATGTGAAGGAATATATATATACACCGAAGAGCCATTATACTATGACCACCCTCCATCTATAACAATGGGCTCGCCCAGGTTTTCAGGGTTTCTCGCCCAGGAACAATGTTTTCATGGGGCACATTAGGACCCATAATCTTCATAGAACAATCCCTGACGTCTGTAAGCTACTTGAACATAGTTGCAGACCAGGTTCACGCATTCATGGCAACAGTTTTTCCTGCCGGAGATGGTGTTTACAAACATGATAATGCACCATGTCATAAAGATCCAATCCTAGAGGAACTTTCCAGTGATTTTCAAGTCATGTCTTGGCCCCCAAATTCACCTGACCTTAATCCAATACAGCATTTGTGGTCCTACTTGGAAAACCAAATTCGTGCTGCCACGCTGACCCCTCGCAATGTGAGGGAATTGCAGGATCAGTTGGCGAGCGCTGGATACCAGATACCTCAGACTACCTATCAGCACCTTGTGGAATCAATGCCACGGCGGGTGCTAGCAGTTTTGAGGGCTAAAGGTGGTCCTACATGTTATTAGCAGGGTGGTCAT
>NC_092210.1:86163668-86180502 GCF_043381705.1 Parasteatoda tepidariorum | reverse complement strand
GACACACACACACACACACATATATATATATATATATATATATATATATATCACGTCGAATGTGATTTTCACGCGTAGCATTTTCCTGAAAACGGCTTCCTCAATTAAAAATAATTCGTGAATATTGAACATTAATTTTCCGCAGCTGGTAAGGAAAAAAATAATGATTTTTTTTTTATCGGTTAGCCATTTTACGAATTTACGATTAAAACGAAGAAAAGCACTGACGAAAATACAAACTTAGGGAAATTAAATGTGAACACGTGGAAGTAACTGTAAACATATAGTAAATAGTGCAAAAAAACTAATTAACAATATGTTAGTAGAAACCTAATATTTGACTATATAAAATATTAAAGAGGGAATAGTTGCTTAAGTCTTACATGTGGTAATTTATTAACACTTGATCAGTTGAAAATTGGATCACCTTGTCACAATTTGAAAGGGTAAAGTATTCAATAGTGTTTGCAATGATCTTATAAATTTTCATTGAATATTTCACAGAAACCATTTGAATTCAAAAAATAAAACAAATGACTGTTTTTAATGAAATAAAACTTATAAAATAGTAAAAATTTTTTTATCTTAAATAACCATGAAAGTTAATAGCTTTATAATTCTGTACGATATTTTAAAGTAGGCAAGTGTATAATAGGACTATATCTATATTCGATAAATTATGTTGTTATTTCGTTGTGACAGTTATTAAGCTTTATGAAGTAAAAGAATTTCCAAAAACTACTGATTAAAAAAATTTATGCAAGTTTTAAATGCAAATTGCAAATTTTAAAAGTTTGTAGCAAATGAGATATGCTTGGTAATAATGCTTATGAGGAAATAAAAATAGTAGCAATTTGCATCGTGATCGTTACACTTTAATTTGATCTTTACACTCTACCAAAACCAAACTAATTGTTCTTTCTTATGAATTTTAAACCCATTGTTTTCTAACACTTTCAACGAATATCGTGATATATTTTTAAAACTACTTTGAGTTTGACGTCTTAATTCAATGTGTTTTCTAGTACTAAATGTTAACGGAGTTAGTTAAATGTGGCAAGTTTTCATTATTTCACAAAATTGTATTGCATTTTAAGCAATAAAATTTGTAAGGATCGAGCAAGAAGTTCATTATGACAACAGTTTCTGGCTATTATGTTTCATCGATGTAGCGATAATTTCCAATTTTTTTTTATAATAATGTAACTGAAATTTTGACTGAAATAAAATCGTACATTTACTGAAATTAAAATATTTTACTTACTATTTTAGCATAAACTTGAAGCTATAGGGGTTAAAACTAATCAATCATTTGCATTCCGTATATTAGGCATTCGTTCCCGGCAGAACAATATTGGAAAACTCTTTCTGAATGGGGGAGCGAAATTTGATCCCTCTCAGTAACTGTTTAGTATTCCAAAGTTTTCATGTTCTTAATTTGAACAAATAAATGTAATCACCCGTCCATAAAATAGCTCGAGAGGAAAAATGAGAAAAGGAATATATTGAATCTCCTTAGTGGATAAGCCTAACCTTCTTTCCGGCAGTTTCTTGATATCGAATGAAGCTGAGCTTGTTAACCAGTTTTAAGTATTTTGCCGTCTAAATCAGTTTCTATATGAATAATTACAAGTCAATATTTATTGCAGATGATTAACTTTCTTGGTAAGATTGCTAGAAGGCTTTGTCTGGAATATAGTGTTGGATATAAGCAGTTAGTTAGTTCTGAGAGTTGGCGAACATACAATTAAAAAAATTACCGCATTCCTTTGGTAATTGAAACAGATAAATGTGGAATTATATATTCTTTGCACACAAAAAGAATTGTAAGTAATTTTTGGTATGTTTTTATTCCTAGTGATGACAATTTTCTGTGTGAGAGTTTCGGTAATTTCAAATCTACTTTTGCTGGGGTATATTTTACTCTCAATGTAAGAAATTTGTCATGCTGTGGAGTGCCCAGTTAGGAAAACGAACTCTTACAATCGCCTGTAATTGTATGAAATGATTAATATTCCGAAGATTGTTTAGGAATTGTTTGCATTTTATGCATTGACAACGTAAAGAATACAGTAAACCTCTTATTTCAGAATTGAAAACTCCAAGCGTTTCATATAATTACTAGGCATTTTATACAATGCAGGTAGCACACATAATATGTTAGAACAAGCTACACTATATTTTAATTAAATTGATGAAATGCAGGAGCATGTATTTTTATAAGGATTAAATTAGATAATGCAAGAACAATATTACTCAATAGCAATAACAGGTTCCTGATCCAATTGTGAAAGATTAAAAAAAAGTACTTCTTTATGTTGTGTTATTCAGGAATATTTTAAAATTAATCAATTTCGAATTGCATTCGTCCTTTTCCTGGTACTGAAACCCAGAGCAGGCCTCTGCTAGCCAGGTTTTTAAATAGGAAACTATTAGATGCTTGTTGTTTCAAATTACTTCGATATTGTTGTATTAGTCCTGACGAAATATCTTTGAACCGTTTTACAGTAAATTTAAAACAATTTTGTAAAATAAAAATATGTTTCTTCTCAATTAAATATTACATCAACATTAAGAAAAACATGTTTCACACCTTTTCAAAAGACTTTATCTAAGAAAAAATTTTCATATGTGAACATTTTAAACACAAATTTAGCTTTAAATAATAGCTTTAATTCTAAAAAAAGAAAAAAATTCCATAATTCTTGACATACAATTTTAACTGAAATATTCTTCATCTAAAAAAAATAAGAGCTGCTATAAAAATTTGTTGAATACAAATCCTTAACTTATACATTTATATAGTGTAATTTTATTCTGTTCCAGCTTATATTTAAAAGTTCTGAAAACGAAACATTTTAAGAATTAAGTTTATTCCGAGACAGAAAATGTATCAACGGTTTTAAATAACCTCCAACTATTTGACTTTGCAAGAATTCCACACTTTTTTAAGAGCTGAAAACACTTTACGTCAAAACTAAATCCTCCGCTACGACCCAATTAGGGTTCTTGACTTACTTGCGTCAAAAGGACATCTAACAAGACATTACAGTCAACAACAAAAAAAATATTCTATCCCTTTTTATCCCATGGAACAAAATCGTCACAACTATAGAACACTCCAGTTTCGACGGAACACACTGGAGCGAGAAGTCGGGACGAAAGAGATGGAAATAATGGGTTGAATGGAAAAAAATAGTAGCTAGGAATCGAATCTCTTCTAGCTTCGTTCGAAGATCTTTCCGATCGATTTAATTCGCGAGATCTTGGTTCTGAAGCAAAAATCCATCCCACACCATTTTCAGAAATACGCTCCAACGAGTATGTATTAGGCCTAATGATGCGGCTTTCCTACATTTTCCGTTCACTCCTCCACCTCCTTTATAGTGACGAAAGCATCCACCAACTCTTTTCATATTAAATTATTATGCCAGGATGTGTTTGAACCTTCGTTTCTGGCCGCCCAAATCTGATAGGGACCGTATCCATTCAATTTTCTACGAAGAATTATTATTTTCAGTCATTTTTTTTTATTCCATTACACCTAACTTTTAAATCACTTGGTATCTGAGTTACATATATAGAAATGATGCATTTAGAATATGAAATTTTATTTTAAAAAGGTGCTGTAACTTTTTTATTCTTCGACGCTTTTTGTTAAATCTTTTTCATAAAAATATAAAGCATTGCGTTGTTATCATTTATGAATAGTGTTTTTTTTTTATATTTCTTAAATTTTAAAAAGAAATGCAAATTATACCATGATTAAGAATAGAAGTTATTATTAATACTGTTTTATCATTTATTTACTGAATAGACAATGTTCATTAATTCTACTATATTTTAATAAAATTTAGATTCATCGACAAGTCAATAATATTCATTCAACAAATCAAGTTATGAAGTGATCTCATAATTTGGTCAGCTAGAATTTGTCCGAGTTGGATTTTTATATACCATTTTGATTCATTAAATTTTACTGAATTTAATTGCATCTATTAAGTAATGTTTCTTTTTTTAATTAAATGTTGGAAGAATTAGTTATTTGAGACTGTCAAAGTGTTTATACTAAAGTCAGGATTCAATTTGATTTGTTAGTTTTCATGAATTTCACTGGATATGATCAACCATAGAAATTATGTTAAAAAATATGACTCAAATATTATTATAAATAATAGGTGTTATGAAATATTTCCTTTTAATTCCAAGATATTTTATATAATTTAAATCTTTTTGTTGTTTGTTGTTGTTGACGTATGATTGTTTAGGCAGAAGGGGTGCGATTGCTCTTGTTTTCCAGTGGCGCCATCTATGGTCAAGAATTCAACTTCTGCCACACCTTACGAAACACCCGTTTATAGGGTGAACCCATTCATACATTCATTCATTCATCCACAGATAGTAATTTTGATCTGAAGCAGAGAACCATCGATCTCCAATCCAGTACCCCCAGAGGTTTTGATTTGTTATGGGAACATGGAGGACTTTTGCTACTCGATAGATTTAACGCGCATCAGTCACTTTACTACACAGGGAGTCTTCGGCCGAAGGTGTTCGAACCCACGAACTTTCGGACTTGGGTCCAGTGCCCTACCGACCAGGCTATATCGGCCCTCCCATTTGTTGCTTGATAGGTGTCTTTAATTAAATTTTGAAGAAATGGTCATCTTGTTTTTTCGATAAACAAATATTACTACACTTTTCGATATATTACTACTTTTTTACATATTACTATACTTTTTTCGATAAACAAATATTATCTTGCAATTCTTATAATTTGACAATAAAAATGTTCATAGAATGTTTTAGAAACATTAAAATTCCATACTGTAATTTTATTTATTTTAAGTATAAAACTATTTTTATAGCATAGATCAAAAAAGCAGATATTTTCATCTGTATTATGCTTAATCCAAAAAAATAAATAAAATTAATGATATCGTCAAGATGCAAAGCAAAACCAATTCTTTAGGGTATACATCGTTTATAATTTTTTTTAAGAATTGTGATAATTTAAAGCAGTTAAATTGTCTATCTAAATACTCATTTGATATTTATTGTACTCTGTAAAAATTCCTGATCTGTAAAAATTATGATAGAAAGTACCGGCACTTATTACTGTAAAATATTATACTGTAATTTTTACAGAAATATTTATTTAATTAGAGCGATTCTGTGATTTTATGGTAATTATTATTGTAAAAATCATGGTATCATATTTTTTGTTCCGTAATATGTTTCGGCTAAAATGAATTTTACGTAAAACAAAAAACCGACACCCTGAGTGGCGGTAATTTTTATCGTAGTTTAATCCGAATTTTTTTGCAGTGTACGATTTTTCATGAAAATGTAAACATAAATTATCCAGACGAAAAATTATATCCTTGAGTATACTATCTAAATAAAAATAATTTTCATTATGAAGAAAATTATTAAATTAGCATAAATTAATTAAAAATTTCCAATACTAAATTTCATTAAAATAAAATTAGCTTTATCATCCATGCAAAAAAATGTTTATGATTGTATCACGAAATATCAAAACAATTTATTTTTGTCTTAATAGATAAAATTTACTTTAAAATCAAAATCAAACAGACAGAATTCAAATATATTAGTCGACCGAGTATTTGCGAATAAACACATCGTCACGATCATTTTATTCTGTTACCTAATAACCTAAGTTGAATAAGGGAAATTGAATGGAGGCATCAAATCTCAACGAAGTAATTTGGTTTCTCGCTGTAAGCTCACGCCATGCGTTTCTACTTACAAGTTCCGTTCTATCAAACCAGTCAGTTTATCTCGCTTCATAAACTTGGCGGAACATACCGATTCCTCAACAATCCCAACCCCTCCATTGAAGCGAAACATTACATTCGTAGTGCAATCTTCAATCCTCCCTGAAGTTCCAAATGAAAGCTGTCCCTGACTCCCTATTTCTCCAACATTTAACATTAAGGACTACTGTTAGCACGATTTATAGCGAATACTTCTTGATAATTGGTGAAATGGTTTTCTTCTGGGGTCATTAGCTTGAGAAAGACAGGATGCAGGCAGATATTTAGTCACATCATACTTTAGAGACACCAAGTACGGGTTTGTTCCATCGCATATGAATGTCCTATTTTACATAAGCTTTGACAAGAAGGTAAATATAGAATGCTTGTAAAAGGGGAAATTGAAACATTTGGTCATATCATAACATTTACAAGGAGAACGTACGTTTTATTAAATGGTGTATAAAAGTTTTGAAGGCATCTTAACGAAATAGTTCTTAAATTGAAAAACTATTTTAAGTCCTGCCTCTTAAGTGTAAAAGTTTTAGTAACAAGCAACAAAGTGTAATATTTTTGAAACTGGCTTGTAGTATGTGTTTATTGGCGTTTTGCCATATGACATGTAATAATTTATGATAGCAGGCATACTCTATTTATTATATTTGTCAATAGAAAATATTCTTTGCAATTTTTAAGGAGTAAAATTGTAACTACTAAAGATTAAAATCTTTTAACGTTGACTAAAATCTAAAATCAGAAGAAGACTGGTTGAAAATATTTTCAGAAAAAAAAAGAATTATATTGCTTCTCCTAATTATTGCGTAGTTAAAAATGGAGGAACACGAAATTGTAACTGAACTGACAAGTTAAAAAAAAAACAAGTGTTCAGAGAGTTTCCAGGTTTCGTAAAATAATTAGACAAGTGCATTTTAAATATAAATAGATTCAAATATGCAGAAAAAAGAGCAAATGATAAAGTGAATAAATTTATCGTGTAAGCCTCTTTATTCCTACATTAATGATGAATAAACTCATCTTGGACTAAAACTGCTTGATCTGCAAGTAGCATATTTTTGAAAACAATCAGAGAATAGGGAGCTGATCTCATAAAATTATTAACAGAAGAAATATTTTCAAGTCTGATGTGATATTTTGATTAGAGACTTACTTCAATGTTCAGAAGGGTGTACTTGTAAGTAAGTATATTTCTGCATTGAAATTTATCAAGTACCACAACAGAATTTTCCTCACTGTGGCTTTGCTGTATCCATTGTCTTAAGACTGTCAAATGCAGAGCTTGAAGTGGTTGCTAGCATATAGATTCCGGTTCTTTTACTTAAAATTGTATCACTCTTACTCACTTTTTAACCCTAGTTTTGCAAGTTTGAAATTTTTTATGTAATTCTTGTTAATTTTATATCATGGAGTTTTTTCAAATATGCAAGTAAAGGTGTTAAATTGCACACTTCAATTTGGGTTTGTAATTCAAGGCATGTTTTGTGTCGTATCGCTTTATAAAAGTTGAACAATTACTTCCACACCAAAAAATTACTTGGTAGGATCCTGATTCATTTGAATCCTGCCGCTAGATAAGTGCTTATCTTCTAGCTGCTAGCCTCTTAAAATTTGGTTGATTTAATAACTTCTAGGAATAATTGTTTTAAGTAAAACACACTTACAAACACTATAACAATCGATAAAATGTTAATGTAGATGCCTAGAATAACAGTAATCGTAATAAAGAAGCTACGTTAAACCAGATTTCTTAAGGATAGTTTATTTTATATCATAGTTGATTTCAGCTTTTTAAATACTAGTAAACTTTTTAATTCAAAAAACTATCGTGTTGTATCTCACACTGCTAGTGATTGAGTTTTGTATTTGATTTTGATGGATTTGAAACTAATTGGTAAGAAGCATATTAATTTGAATTTACAACATAACTCTCTATTGCATACGAATTAATGGGTGGTACATTCTGGTGCCATGCATTTCCTCATTCAAGTCACACATTTCCTTTTATACAAAAGGACTAGATCGTTTACTAGATCGTTGTTAGAAAGCGACGTTTAAAACAGACACGTAAAACCCTTAATACCTGTCAATAAATAATAGCAATCATTTTCTAGAATGGCTACTGTAGTGAAAACTATAAAAAAAGCTTTTAGCAATTCAAAACTTTAGCTAAGAAAAATAAAGCATTTATCTAGTTATTGAAATAGTTGGAATTTTGTTCTCATTGCATATTTTCCTTAAAACATAATTCTAAGAATGATCTGCTTAATATCAAAAAAATCATTTTTTTAAAAATCAGTGCAAGAGATCGCAGACGTTTCTTTTAAGATTTAAAAAATGCCGTTATATTATTTTTAGCATTGACAAAAATTATTATTTTTAAGTTATAAATGGTTAATTAAGTAAATAAAAATCATTTTTATCAGCCATCGAAATAGATAAAAGTTAATTATTTAAAAAGAACCTAAATTAAAAGTAAGATTTAATCTGAGATATTATCTCTTCCAAAGTAATTTTATCATGCATCCTATTATCAATAATTTCCCCTTCACCTAATTTCCACGGATAACTTTGCTTATTTAGAACTAATAAGCAATAGATATACGCAAGAATTCGTGAAAAATAAACAAAGTAAAGCATGATACTCAGACACTTACGCTGCTCGAGATAAAAGCAAATCACCAGTGGTTTGCGAAGCCAGGGACATCATTAAGGGATGCAATAGTATATAATGGCTAGTTAAGAAGCCATGCTTAATTATTGTAGGCGTAATATCCTGTTAGGAAACTCAAGTCATTAGTGTGAGATCGTGTTCTGGAACGAAACCGTATCTGGTGTTTGTCCAATGAAGGCGTTTTGGAGAGATGCGGTAGCCATAGATATTAGACTTGCTCTGTAATTCGAATAATGCATACATAATGCAGATTTTGATAATGTCTTCTCTCCTCATTGAATGGAGCAAAACATTTAATGATTGATTTATTAACCGCGTAACATTATATTTCGAAAAATCAATTAATTTTTAAGCTTTCATGCATTAAACGGTTGTAATTAGCTCTATCATTAGCTTAGTTATTTAATATAGAGGGATTTTGTTTTTAAATATGTATAGTTTATTGATTTAATAAAATAAAGTGCATTAAGCAATTGTAAAACCTATTTATTTTTTGTACGTTACATAGATATTTTAGAACAGTAAAAAGTATTTTTGAAAACTGTTTAATAAACTGAATAACAATTTATATTGAAAAAGCATTCAATCGATCGGTATTATACTTGCCCTGTAATTTGAATAATGCATACATAATGTAGATTTTGATAATGTCTTCTCTGCATATTGCATAGATGATACGATCGAAAAATTGATTTACTAAAGAAGTAATAAAATCATTTGTAAATTCAATTAATTTTTAAACTTAAATAGATTAAACTGTTATAATAAGTTCGGGTATAAGCTTACTTATTTACCGTCTAGCAATTTTTCTTTGAGATAGTTAAAGTTTTACTGGTTTGGTATGATTGAGTTAAGAACAAAAAATCTTCACAAAATGTAGTTGTTAAAAGTTGATAGTTTAATAGATAATTTAGATAGAATATTAGAGTAAGATGTTTAAAACGTGTTTCCTAAATAGGATATCAATGCTTTTTGAAGAAAAAAGATTACTTAAGGGGATTAAAGTCTTTTTAAACGCAAGTAATATCGAGTATACTCGTAGCAATGTTAAATCTATAACACCGCATAAAGGTTATTGAATATTTTTTTATATATGTTTTAGTTTATCGCCGTAACCCTTCTTTTTGAAATTGTATCTGTCTTCATGGGCTTTGGACAAATTCTGGTACTTTTCATCATCGTAATTTGTTTGTTGCCTTTTTTCAATTTTTTTTGCCTAATATGCCTCGCCTATTGTGTTTGAACACTAAAATTCCTAAATTCTATTTTCTGAGTAACTACTATTGTTAATTTTAAGATTTCCCTAAATTCTTTGAGACCTTCTGGTGTTGCCATAAATTGCCACCAAGCGTACCTTTTTGAATCCTCTTTATTTTCTTTTACTTCGGTCACGTGCGTGCACTTAGGTCACGTGAGGTCACGTGCGTGCACTTAGAATCTACAGTATTCTACGGATGCCCCCAGACGTGGGCTGGACGGGGTTAAGCCTTGATATGTTTTAGTTTACAATTAGAAAACTTTTGTTTTATTGTTCAGTATTTTTAGGAGTACAATACTCACAGGCAAGATATAAAAAACTGATAGTTCACTTATAAGCGACACTTCTGTTGTGGCTGAAAAATATGATATATTCAACTGAAAACTATCTAAAATACAAGTGAAGGTAGAACGAAGAATAATGTAATAACTGTGTTTTGTTGGTTGTAGTGTGAGTATGGATGGTGTTCAAAAACATTCTTGGTTGATTTTCGTCATTGAAGTGTACAGTACTTTATTATGCACTTCATAACAATACAATATAATACATTACTTTACTTTATTATACAATACCTTATTGTGAGAAAATACTTCATTTTACTTTAACTCGCATAGCACAGATTGTCCCAGTGTCGTCCTAATAAAGTCAAAAACAGTCACAGGTGTGACTGTAATTTTCACAGAATTTTTATCTATGCATGTTTACACTGTGATAACTGTTAATACATATCTTCGGTAGTAATGTTTTTAAGAAATTATGAACTGAGAACTTCTAATTTCTTGAAAAGTTTCATAATTTTTGATCAAAAATTTTTCATAACTCAAAAAGTATTCCGGTCAACGCTAAAAAATAATTTACAGCATACAACTGATATAATTTCAAATATTCCCAAAAAATTTCAAAATGATATCTAAAGTAATTACATAAAAAAGAGTCAGTTTTAGCATTATTGATATATGCTCTACCGACTCCCCTTAAATTGAAAAAAGCTCAATTAATCTCTGCAATTTTTTGTGATTTATGGCTACTAACAGTGTAAATATTACAGTGTTTTTTGTAAAGTGTAAATATTAATTTGCATAAGCCACCAATGAAAGGAGATACTTCAACTTAACCAGATGTGATTTTATAAGGAAAATTGATATAATGTGACGCCTGAAACTGTTGTTTCTCCTATCTTAATTTTTAATAAGAGCATTTTGATAACTCATTTCTTACAGTGCTCCGGCCATCTGCTTTTGAAATCAAGCATCATATTATTTGTAGTCATTTCTTTTACAGTTCATAGTTACTTTTGGCCATTTTTATTTTCTCGCATACACCATCTAACGAACTATCCTCTGAATAACTCATTGTACGATAAAACGGAAAAAAACTAAAACTTATTTTACATCTCAGAGTGTAACTGAAAGAATTATAATTCAATTTAGATTATACTTGTTTGGTTTAAACTATTTAAGTGAAAAATTTTAACATTGAAATCAATCGTGGAAGAAAACATCCAAATTACTATTTTTAATTATTATAGCTAGGAACATTTCGGTTGAAAATGTAGTAACTTCATAATTTCTAATACCTATCACCATTTGCTATTAAAAAAAATTAGATATTATCTGAGATCCAGTAATTTAAAAATCAAACTCACATTCTTTTAAAAGTCTTCTTTCCTAAATGGTAATTTAGTAAAACTGATTTTAAACCCCCCATTATCATTTAAAGATCATATTCTTACTTTCATTACACATAAATGACGTATATCGCATTTTATTAACCATTAAAACTTCATATCAGTGAATCGTAATGAAAGTACTTTCAAAATGTAAGTTCTCATAAAGAAAATGATGTAATATGCTTCAACCTTTGTCCAAAATTAACATATCACCGGATACGTACTGCTGAAAAGTACGCGAACAATAGTATTTAAGTATCTTTAGCCGTCGAAATTACTCACAGAGTATTTTTCGCCTAAAGCACAATCATCGCTACATCCCATTTTAGCAGCTCCTAACTTCCTTTTAAAGCACGTTAAATCTATGTTGAATGCACCTTTATTTTGAAGTCCTTTTGCTTGATAATTGCTTGAAATGAATAAGCGTACAAATCCTTCAAACTATGCTTATAGAATTACATGGTTGAGAAAAGGATACTATTTTAAATAAATCTGGACTAAAACTGAAACTAAAAACTGAAGCAGTTTCAGAAATTAAACAATAATATGCTTTTAAGAAGATTGAGACATACTTCAAAACGCATAGAAGTTATTTATCATCTTAAAGCTTTTTATGTATTTTATTTCTAAGCAGAATGTGTATTTTGTAACGACTTTTAGAATGTAGTAGTAAGATTCATATTTTAAGTTTATAATGTAGTTATTTTAACCTTTAAATACATTATACTGTTAGTACTGTAAATTGAATTTAAAAATATCAACGTTTTTTTTTTCTTTTGAAGTTAGAATGAATTATTTGTAGCTTCATTTTGCTTGGGATCAGAAAAACGATAATTTAGTGAATATTTATTTAAAAAAAATATTCTTTATTTATTTTTATATAGCTTAAAGAATTTTTTTTCTAGGAATCGCCCTTCAAAGTTTTCTAAAAACTGTGAAATAAGTTCCAAGGAGGTGTTTATTATCTCAATTCATTGTGTTCATTTTCTGCCAAAATATAGTTAACTTTTTAGGAGTAATAAATTTATTTCGTGAAGATTTTAACAAAAAAAGCTGACTATTAGTATACTACCTTATATCTAGTTTCATTTATTCCCGATCAATGGCATAAATAACACTCCGGCAACCCCGCAGCTCGGGGAGAGGCACATTCTTGCATTATATTTTTATATTTTTACTTGTACATTATTGTACGTATTGGTACATTATATTCTAACTAGTTTTCAATTGTCACTTAATAGAGCAAAAAATCCATTATTGATTTGCCGATTTATCAAAGATGAGTACTGTCGATATGTTAAGCCAATTCAGCTTAAAACAATAAAAACAAATTATCTGACTTAATAAAAACAATTCCGATGCTCAAAGCTAACGGAGGTAACACAATTTCGTCAATCATATAGCGGATACAAATTTGTATGCAGTTAAAAAAACAATGCAGATTTTCAGATTTTAACGTCTGCTGTTCAGAAACAACATAAAGAAGACGATAACGAAGTATCGTTATTATAATAGCATACAGGAGTTTGGGACATCAAAAATTAAATTTTATTAAAATTTTTTTAGAAAAATATTAAGAGTTAAAAATATTTGAAATTTTAAAAAAATATCAAAATCTGAAAAAATATTAAAATTTTGAAAATTAGTAACATTTTAATTTATTAAAATGTTATAAATTTGATAGCAATTATAGTAATTAAAATTTTATGAAATGTAGTTACTAAGCTTTCAAAATGTATAACCAAAGTACTAATGCATGTACTTATCATGCAAATAATGACAAAAATGTTACTTTTGTTTCAATTGGGGCGCAAAATACCACTGGATTTTGTTTTTCCCTATATTAAACTTCAACTGATGCTATAAATACTTTTTAGACAATGATTATTTCTCATGTTCTCTTTTTTTTCTTTCTCTCTCATACATCTCAAACATTTGGAATAAGTATCTGTATAATTATTAGTTATTGCACTTTAATTAATCTTCATGAGTTTTGAAGTGTCAATGTGTGAGTGTTTGAAATGAAATAAGTACGCATTTAATCAGTCTGCATGAGTTTCGTATAACATTTTTATAATTTGTTAAATAATTTTAAAGAATAATAATGACTCAAAAAATTATGTAATTTTAATTTCAAAGTTTCTAAAATGTTCGTAGCCTTTAATAGCAAAGTAATACCGAATTGTAATTAAAGTATCGACTGTTTGTTCAAACTAAAAGAATGAAGAAAATTAAATCGAAGCAAAATAAATTAAAACTCTGTTATTTCCAAAATTAATAGAAAAAAAATTGAAAAATTATATTTCTGCTATATCATTATATTTAAATGTGTACAATATAAAATTAAGAGCATTTTTTTTTGAAAAAAATATATATTTCACAGAAAATGATGAGTTTTATTGCATGCTTATTGCAGAAAAAGTTTCGAACAATATATGGTTAATTGTTTTTCTCAAAGGTCTAAAATAGCGCTCATGGAATCTGCTCCAAGAAAAATTAATTGCTTCGTAATTACTTTGAATAGTTGCTTTATTATGTTTAATTATATTGTTAATAGTTTTATTAAACTTCAGATGGAACACATGGAATAGCTAATCTATTTTAATTGAAGATCAAATATATAAAACAAATTAAATAATTTCTTAATTACAGCATTCATCATTCTGTTTCTAATGAAGATGTAAAATGAGATTCCTTAATTTCATTAGCAATAATAAATGAAATTAATGATTTGCTATTCACCTTCTTAATTTTCGATGTTCAAATTAAACTTCGTATATAGATTTATCATCACAAATTATTTGTCTTTCAAGTTTCTTCTATCTGGCGTTATTAAATTTTTATATTTTAAATATTTCGAATCCAATTAATATTCTTAGCTTATTATTTAGAAATTTTAATTTTTATTAAGTCATTACTCGCAATGAATATACTTCGAGGACATTATGCTTTGTGTTTCTTGCTCTCACGCGCTTTGGATAAATTTCTAATTAATTTTCTGCAAAAAAAAATTTGTAAGATTGAAGAATTGTCATTTTTTCAAATTCCCAGAACTATAAAAAGTTGAAAAATATTTTTAACTATTTGTTTGTCCTAAATAATTTGAGTTTCTTCGCTGTAAAAAAAAAACTTGTATATAGTTTTCAGTTTAAATATTTTGTTATTTAATGTAATTTTAGATATAATTAAATATCTTAAGAAATTATATTAAATATCTTAAGAACTGAGAAAAATAATGGTTAATGATTATGAAACGGAGAATTGAGACATAAAATTTACCATCATTTTAATTAAAATATAATTGAGTATTTTTTTTTAAAAAAATATTCCTTTTTACTTTAAAGATTTTAATTTTTAATTTCAATGCATTTAAAATTAAGGCCCAGCAGTCATCTGATGTATTTTTAAGGACGCAAACATTTTAAAGTGATATTTTTTTCTTGTACCTTAGTTCAACATCTATTCAAATGCTACAATATGCACAGATTAATTTGCACAGATTTTATTTATTATGCTTCTTTTCTGATTGCTGAAAAAAAAATGTATTTAATGTAATTTTAGCTATAATTAAATATCTTAAGAAATTACAAATTAGATAGCACTGAAAAAATATTGGATAATGATTATGAAGCGGAGAATTGAGATATCAAATTTATTGTCAAATTTTAATTAAAATATAATTGTGTTTTTTTACTTTTTTCAAAAAAATAATTATTCCTTTTTACTTGAAAAATTTAAATTTTTTATCTCAATCCATTTAAAATTTTTCAATTTTCAGAAGTCATCAGATGTATTTTTGGGGACGCAAACATTTTAAAGTGATATTCTTGTATCTTAGTTCAACATCCATTCAAATGTTACAATATGCATAGATTAATCATTTTATTTCACGTTATATTTTCAACATGGTGGGATAAGAAAACTTCTTTTCTGATTGCTGAAAAAGAGTCAGAACAGATGTCAAAAGAAAATGATAAAAATTTTCTTTTATTTCTAAACAAAATAGATTTATCACTTTCTTGGGATCTGACCTCCTGAAATGTTTGATGCTCCCCTGTGGGGTTTACATCCGATGAGACTCATGGGTACCTTCAATAATGGCTCACCAGAACGGAAAGACAGTTCTGATAAGGCAAGTATTATTCTTCTCACGGGGTCTTATGACACTGGAAAAGTTATGAAAAAAAGAAACATCAAGTCAAAAATAAATAGTTTCTGGTTTTTAGTATAGTTTATCCGTATTCTTGTCATCAGGAAAGAGAAAAATCTAATATTGTTCAGGTATAATAAAAATGGGAGATTTCCCATCAATGTTAATAATCGTAAAATGCAATGATTAGAGAAGAATTAAGAAATCAGGGGAAAAAGTATTTTATTGGAAAAAAGAATGTACTGATTTAGAGATGAAACTGACTATTTGATTTTTACAGAAGCTACAGTTCATTTTTTCGATAAAAATAATAAACTGACTTATTCACAAAAATTGACAGATTTATGTATATACCAGTGCTGTTCAGAAAGTATTGAGATTGAATTTATTATGCAAAAACAAGCATACATAAACAGGTTTTGACTCAATCTCCTTCGAAATATGCTCCATTGGCAGTAACACACTTGGCCCAACGATGTTTCCAGTCCTCGAAACATTTCTGGAACTCAGACTTTGGGATGGCCTGAAGTTGCTGCGTCGAAATCTGTTTTATGGTTTGAATGGTTTTTCCATTGCGACGACTGCTACTTTGCTTCGGAATCGTATCCGTAAATCCACGAGTCATCCCCAGTGATGATGAGCTTCATGAACTCCGGATCGTCGCTTGCACTTTCAAACAAAATATTGCTAGTCGTTGGAATTGCTGATCCTCAGTGAGGAGACACGGCACAAGCTTTGCAGACACTCGGTGCATGTTCAAGTCCTTTCTCAAAATTTCGTCACATGATCATATGGAAACGCAGCACTCCAGTGCAAATTCTCGGACTGTTAAACGACGATCAGAGAGAACCACAGCCTGCACTTGTGCAATCTTGTCCTCATTGTGAGAGGTGGACGGGCGTCCAGAACGGGAATCACTGTCCACTGATTTACGACCCTCCTTCAATCGCCGGAACCACTCGAAAACCCGAGCACGACTCATCGCCTCATCTCCAAATGCTGTTTTCATCATCTCGTAGGTTTCGGTGCCCGTTTTACAGAGCTTAAAGCAAAAATTGATACGTGCCCCGTGTTTTCACACATTTTCCGTTCTCGACGAACGCACGCAAACACTCCACATGAAAGAAGTCAGTGCGACTGAACGACGCGCTGTACAGAACTGCCGATTTTTGTGAGACGATGTGAAATATGCATGTGCATGATGCCCACAGTCCCACCTCTAGGGGTTTTCTGGAATAAATAGAATACATTTAGTCTCGATAGTTTCGGAATAGCCCTCGTATATATA
>NC_092210.1:86149313-86163060 GCF_043381705.1 Parasteatoda tepidariorum | reverse complement strand
TATATAGATATATATATATGCACAGAGAAGAAGAAATCTGAAATCCTGAAATGCTTAATGGTCTCTTGTGCAACAACTTCTGATGAAACTCATGGATACTTTTAATTTTGGCTTACCAGAACGGTAGTAGAGTTCGACAGGCATTATTCATCTTACAAGGCAAGATAAAGAAAAGAAATAATAAGTAAAGAAATATATAGCTAAATGTCTTAGTATAGGTGATCTATATTCTTGTCACAGGGCAATTGTAAATATATAACTACCCTGATGAAAATTGATTGATTGATTTCTAATATTGTTAATAGCTAGAAGAATTAAAAAATAAGGAAAATACATTTCATTAATGAAAAGGATATTCCTCTTTAGGTATAGAGTTGACAATTCAACAAAAATGATCAATTAAAGGAGTTAGAAACTAATTTATCGAACATTTAAGTACAAAAAAATTGTGTATTTATTTAAAGGAGGAACTGATAAATTGTTTTATTTGGAAAATGTTTTATAAATCCAACCACGTGAAATATTTGATTTTTCAGAATGTAATTTGCTATACTTTTTTGTAATGGATACTATTATAAAGTTTGAGAATTTCTAATTTGAAATCAAAACTGATGTGAAAAATCAATTATTATTCTTAATCGTTGGTTTTAAAGTGTTTCAGAACTAAAGTTTAATAAATAAAGAAGTCTTTGCATTGAAATGCCGCTTGTACGAATACGAATAAGAATATTTATGTTTTACATTATCATGGAAGCTGTGATATATAATATTTCTCAATTCTCGATAACTTATATAAGCCTGCATATTTGTTTCTAGTACACTTTGCTTCTGTAACTATGAGTTTATCGACGCTTAAGGACGTTTAATTTTGTTGTGGTTTTATCTGCTTTAATTCATTTAAATATTTCGTAAAAATGCTTTTTCCACGACAGCGTCAGTTTCAATCTGTAACAATGATTTCCATCAATGAAATTTTTTGCTTTCAATCTTACACCTGAATTACATAACTCCGGAAAGAGGTAATTGCTTACAAACTATTCATTAAAAATTTTCAAATTGCTTAAAAAAACAAGATCGGTATTGATGCAACTGTTCTCGATTTATTAGCAAATATAAGACAATCAGGCAGATTTACATTTTTACGTATGGGGAGAAAATAAGCTTACAAAATGAATAAAAACCTTAAACCTTTGCTGTAGAAACGCAACTCTTTTCTTTGATCATTATTAAGCGCTATTATAAAAATAAAATAAATCACAGAATTATTTTTGAGCCTGTGCATTTGTGAGTGGGAGATAAGTATAATTAAAACAAATATATAGAACAGTTTATTTATTTATCTTAAATATTCTCTTTTAACCCTTCATTTCTGCCCAATTTAGATCTCAGTTTGCTTCAGCTTTTCTCTGTCTTCATGCAAGAAGAAAATATTTATTCAGATATTTATAATAATACGCGTTTAAGCTCTTATGCTTGTTAGTATTCATTTATTTATTTATTTTTCAAATATTTATTTATTTAAATTATTTATTTATCTAATACGAAAAACGAATTCCATCGGTAATTTAACAATATGCCTTTTTCTTCATGTATCAAGATAGATATTGAGATATCTTAAACCGTGTAAGTAAAATAATAAGAAACTAGGAGGCTCCGCCCCCTGCTCGCTAACGCTCGCCAACCCCCGAGAATTGCTACGCAATCCTATGTGGTTGACGCCGTGAACCATGGCTCGCTGCGCTCGCTCGCCAATGAACACAATGTTCTAGCACAAAGACATAATATATTATCATCAAAGACATAGTATTTTATCATCAAAGACATAGTATTGTNTATATGCACAGAGAAGAAGAAATCTGAAATCCTGAAATGCTTAATGGTCTCTTGTGCAACAACTTCTGATGAAACTCATGGATACTTTTAATTTTGGCTTACCAGAACGGAAATAGAGTTCCACAAGTATTATTCATCTTACAAGGTCAGAAAAAGAAAAGAAATAATAAGTAAAGAAATATATGGCTAAATGTCTTAGCATAGGTGATCTATATTCTTGTCACAGGGCAATTGTAAATATATAACTACCCTGATGAAAAATGATTGATTGATTTCTATTATTGTGAATAGCTAGAAGAATTAAAAAATAAGGAAAATACACTTCATTAATGACAAGGATGTTCTTATTTACGTATAGAATTGACGATTCGACAAAAATGATTAGTTAAAAAAATTAGAAACTAGTTTATCGTACATTTATGTACAAAAAAATTGTGTATTTATTTAAAGAGAGAACTAATAAATTGATTTATTTAGAAAATGTTTTAAAATTCCAAACTCGAGAAATATTTGATTTTTCATAATATAATTTGCGATTTTTTTATGTAATGGATACTAATATAAAGTTTGAGAATTTAAAATTCGAAATTAAAAAAAGATGTGAGAAATCAATTATTATTATTAATAGTAGGTTTTAAAGTGTTTCAGTTCTGAAGTTTGATAAATAAAAAAGTCTATTCATTCTAATGCCGTTTGTACGTATACGAATAAGAATATTTGTGTTTTACATTGTCGTGGAAGCTGTTATATATAATATTTCTCAATTTTCGATAACTTATATAAGCCTGCATATTTGTTTCTAGCACACTTTGCTTCTGCACTTAAACTCTGAGTTTATCGATCTTTAAGGACGTTTAGTTTTTCTAGTGGTTTCATCTGCTTTTAAATATTTTGTAAAATTATTTTTCTATGACAGCGCGCGTTTCAATCTGTAACAATGATTTCCGTCAATGAAATTTCTTGTTTTGAATCTTGCACCTGAATCACATAACACCGGAAGGAGGTAATTTCTTACAAACTATTCATTAAAAATTTTCAAATTCCTTAAAAAAACAAAATCGGAATTGGAGCAACTGTTCTCGAGTTATTAGTAAATATAAGACAATCAGGCAGATTTACTTTTTTTACGTATGGAGGGAAAATAAGCTTACAAAATGAATATAAACCTTAAACCTTTGCTGTAGAAACGCACCTCTTTTCTTTGATTATTATTAAGCACTATTATTAAAATAAAATAAAATCACAGAATTATTTTTGTGCCTGTGCATTTGTGAGTGGGAGATAAGTATAATTAAAACAAATATATAGAACAGTTTATTTATTTATCTTAAATATTCTCTTTTAACCCTTCATTTCTGCCCAATTTAGATCTCAGTTTGTTTCAGCTTTTCTCTGTCTTCATGCAAGAAGAAAATATTTATTCAGGTATTTGTAATAATACACGTGTAAGCTCTTATGCTTGTTAGCACTCATTTATTTATTTATTTTTCAAATATTTATTTATTTAATGATTATTTATTTATCTAATACGAAAACCGAATTCCATCGGTAATTTAACAATATGCTTTTTTCTTCATGTAACAAGATAGATATTGAGATATCTTAAACCGTGTAAGTAAAATAATAAGAAATAATTAAAAAAAATTTTGATGTGTAACAAATTGTTAATTAAGTTAATTTAGTAGTTAATTGTTAGAACTGATTGTTAATTAATTGTTAATTTTCTAATAAAGCTCAAGTCGGTTACAAATATTTTCCGTCTTACTGGTAGATTTAATCTATGGTTTTTATCACAAATAAATAAATAAATAAAAGAAATTAGTATTTATTTTAATAAAGAAACATGTGATTCTCGAAAATTATAGGAGTTTTTATTTTTGATAGAAGATATTTACAGAAAATGACAGAAAATTCAATTAGAAATAATTGTAATTACATTAAAACTAATAAGCTGTAAATTTGTGAATAATCATTGGACCAAAAGAATATATTCTGGAATAGTATAAAAGAATATTTTCATCAAGAAAAACATAAATTAAAAAAAATTTAATGTTTCCTATCTCAATTAGAAAAAGACTGATTAATAAATATGTTTGCGCTGCAATGCTATTTTACTGATAAAATTTTAATAAATTAATAATAAATCGAAAAATACCGAGACAAATGTAAATACTAAAATACATAAATTTGTTATTTTTTTCAAGTACCAGAAAGAAAACACAGAATTAAATTGTTAGTGATGCGCATGATATATTAGAGAGTTCGCAATTAATAAAAGTTAATAAGTTTTGAAACAGGAAATACAGATCAAAAGTAAAATTTTTATGAGAGGTTATTTTTGTCACTGAGTTAATGATAAACATTTAATAAATGATAAGTAAAACCAGAGATTTATAAATAAAAATTTTTTTATTACTATTTTTCAATTGAAGAACATCTAATTGTGGTATAACGCCATAGTTTCCGAGTAAAATCTCTATTATTTAAAAAAAAAACCGCTTATCCAAATTAAAAACAAGAATAGTTTATTATTAATTTATAAACATTATTAAAATATAAATAAAGCGTTTGTAGATATTACGTAACCAAAAATACATGAAAAAATTTTAAATTTTTTTTTTTTATCAAAAACAGTACGGTCGAAATTGAAAGAATATGGTTAAATTTATCGTATTTCTGGCTCTATGGAAACACCAAAAAGCTCGGTAATTTTTACCGAAACCTTTTGATTGTAATTTCAGTAAAATTAATAATTAAATATGATTTTATAATCTGTGATAAAATTAGATAAATTTGCTTAAGTTTAGAAACTGTATGTATAATTTCGTACATCATGAACTCTTAGAGAATGACATAAGAAACATTTATTCGGTTGAATTTACTTTTCCGTTTTGTATTTTGTACTAAATGCTCCATAATAACTATAATTTTCGTAAACCGTAACCATACGAACGGGAAAATAATTGGTGTAAATTCCATGCAATTTAGTTTTATTATTTTCTTTTTCAAGATTTTTATTTTGACCAGAAACATCATTATTATAAAGTACCGTATTTGTATTAAAAAAATTTTTCTCCGTGCACCATCCTCTTATCAAATTCAAACTAAGTATCATACAATATATAGAACATTGTATCATCATGCAATAAGTCAATTTTAAATTTAAACAATGTTCGTGCGTTTATCACTCCCTAAAACTTCTAAAAGTATGTTATATTTTACATTTTACGTGTATTTTCTCCCATTTTCTACAGTGAATTTATTGAAGCAGAGAAAAGCAATTTGTCCCAGATTTTTCTTTCCATCGATATTTTTTTATTTCTGCTCGTGGAGGCATAAGGACTGTAGTTGTCATCTCATATTTTCCTCATCTTCCTCGAGGTTCCAACGTTGAAGCGTATTGAAATATCCCATTACCCAGGAATGCATTCCAGCTCTTTTCAACAAAAGAGCAACCCTCTAGGAATCTGGTCTTCATGCTTGACAACCCATCCCAAAAAAGTGGCAGGTAGTTTCAAGGGGTGTATTCAAAGCTTTTATGCATGCTGAAATATTCTTTTTTCCTTCATAAGGAGATGATAACCGTTATTATTTAGGAATCGTTTGAAAGGCAGACTGTTACTCGCATTGATAAATTATATCTGTTACAAATACGGAGTTCCTTGTCTGCCAAAATCATTGAAAAACTATAACGCAGTTGCATTTTCTGGGTTTAGGCAAATTTAAGATGCATGCACTAAATCAAAACAATGATCCTTGCTGAATTTTGACGTGTCTTGTAATTTTTTGTTTACTGGGTATAGTTTTACCTACTCTGAAGGAAAAATAATAATAAAGCTATAAGAATGAAAAGTAAAAAAAGTTCTGGAAAATATTGTTTCAGAGAAAATCAGATACATATACTATGTTGTTACTGAAATATCAAATATAACGAAATCAATATGTCAGAATATTTAATTTCAGTAAGATATAAATGCTTGAGACTATGGGGCCAATGCTAAATCAGGCGCAACCACGATTTTAATTATTTTTTTTATTTGAATAATACAATTATCATTTCCTCAATTTAAGAACTACACATAAAAATATTATAAATTAGTTTACATTTTGCTTCAATTTGTTATTATGTTAATGAAAAATTATCTAATAAATATTATGTTAATTATCATGAAAGGAATTATGTTAATTATTATGTTAATTATCATAAGGACATTTTTAAGACTCATTGATTTTTTTTAAAAAATTAAATATATTGCTATGGTAGCTGCAACTATTTAAAGCTCTCTAAATCGCCCTGGTTAGGATTGTGCTCCTTTTTTTTCTAATGTGTAATGCATTAAAATGCGGAGAGAGATTTTTACTTCGCGATCGCAGCAAGCATCAAAGAATAACTTTCTTATATACTCCACCTAAATGTTTATAATTCATTTCGATATTTATTATAATATCTTTTCAAAATTTTAGAAACTATTTTGCATAAAAAAGAGTTTCGTATTGTTGATGGTTCCTAGATTAAACCCTTATCGCAACTTCAAATCTAATACATTTATTTCGAAATATTTTTTTTATTTTTTATTATTCGATGAAAATATTTGAAAAATAGTTTTTTTCAAGCATTAGTCTTCAGCAAACTGAGTTATCTATAGACTATGCTATCATTCGCTGTTTCAATTATTTTCGGTTTTCTCTTCACTGAATTGAGTTTTTTCTTAATTTTTTTTTAATATTCTGCAGCGCTTTCCTAAAATCCAATCATTTTTAAAGACGTGCCTGTATGAATTCTTCATTTTATAATTTAGGTCATAAAACCCTTAACAGTCATTTTGTAAAATAAAAATTAATAAATCAAGTAAAGCTCATTAAAACAGAAAGTATACTCAAGCGAGAATAATAATTGATTTCTGAATATAAATGTAAGCATACAAAGAATTCACTTTTTTTCTACCTATATTAATGATAAAGGGCACATAAAAGAAACCCGGTCTCAGAAAATATTTTTCCGAATCAAAATAACATAATTCGTCATTTTTCCTGAACAGTAGAATCACCGTTAGAGTAATTTTGACCATTTTTTGACATTTCTCAAGTTGTTTTTAAAGATACACGTGAGCTTCGAAACTAATATTGTTTGACATTTCTTATATTGTTTCTGAGTAAACTGCATCAAAATTTCACGTGTTTATGTTGATTTTTAAAATAAATAATCATAAAACTAGCTAAAACAACCGAAATGGGGTCATTTTGATCCCCATAAGAGAAATGTAAATTTTTGAAGTTTCATCCATATCTTTGATTTTTCAATACTTCATACCATATTAAAATGATCTGTAGAATGGGAGTCCACCCAGGGAGTGCAGAAAGAAATGGAAGTCCGCCCTGTTAAAAATAAAGGTCCCGCAATAATTTCCGTTAAATTAAGTGGTATCTAAGATTCGATTATTGAAGTAGCTTTGTTGAGCTCTTATGGAATGACAAATTCGTTATTGCTTCTAAAAGAGACCATGTGCATCCTGATTATAAATAGTTTAGCCATGTAAAATCATATAATATTATGCAAAATGATGCAAATAGTCATGTAATGTGAATAGTCACCATGTAAAACTTGTAGGTAATTCGATTTTTTTCACATTGTTTGTGATATTAATGTTCTCGATGCGTTAATTTTCAAGAAATCTTTTCTCACCCTAATTGCACAAAGCAAGCTCCTTCTTATGTTTGTTGAAGAGCTACGAATTAGTGTTTACGCAATAAATAGCCCCTAATTCATAAAGTGCAGTTTAAAAATGAAATAAACAATCCTTTTAACATAGCAATGGTCAGTATAAAGCTCCTGATTACTTTGCGAGATACTAGAATCCAATTTTTCGACGTTTTTCTGACACTTTCACTTCACTTAATCCTACTGCAGTACGATTACGCCAATGTAATGGAACATATGTGATGCTACTTATGATGTAACATATTAAAACATATTGTGGGCTAATGTGTATTGTTCATATTCGAATCGCTTGCTTATTTTCGTATGACTTGCCTTCCAGCGAAAGAATAACTGCAAAACAATATTACTCTACATTGTTATATTTCCTTTACATGAATAAAAAATAATGAAACAAAATTATTTTAATATCTGAAAACCCTTAAATTTTTTACACTATTCATCAATTAAAAAAAATTTTATTTTGAAATAACATTAATTTCTAATGAGGGTTAATGGCAGTTTTAAGTAAGTTCTCAATCCACTTTTTCTAGTGTTAATTTGCTTGTGAATTGTTTTTAAACATGCTCCATATTGATTTTGCTTTTTACTCTCTCTACTGCCATGCTGCTCTTCATCTGAAAAAAAAATTTAAATATAAAAACTAAAGTTAAGTCAAACCTTCTATAGTTCTCCTACTTCAAATTTTTGCTCTTTCAACAATGCTTTCCGCTTTAAGTCTAAAAGAAATCGACATATATCCGATCAAACTTTAACTTCTAAATACTCTATTATAACTTTGTTAAAATCAACGACATTGTAGTCACGTTGACAAGGGACACTACGATTACCTAATAATACATCAACTAAAATGTATGGCAATAAAGTAATAAACTATTTATCTCCATGGAATGATTTTTATTCTCGTTCGTAAAGGATCAATTCTGATTCAGAATTGACAGATTATTTAGTAAATAATGCTGTCCAACATCTTCGTACTCAAAGCTTTACGTAATATGAGTGAAAGGTTTAAATTAGGAGGAAATTTATTAATGGTTTTGTTTAGTTCTATTTTTTCACGCGAAATATTTTAAGTTATTTCAGTTACACATTTCAATTTGAAAGCATCACTTCGTACCTAATTGTTTTAAGCTACGTTTATGTTAGCGGCGAAGTTTTAAATCCAACATTGCAATCCAGAAAATTAACTAGTGATTTTGGAAACCTAATTTTGTACACTTTGCCGAAACTAAATCCTTTAACATATGAAATGCTTAGAATTTTATACAATAATAATTTATTGTATACAATACGAAAGACAAACCTGCAAATTATTGAATATTATTCAAAATTATATCAATACGCGCAAATGCAGAGCAGATTAGTTGCAGGTACAAATGGGATACAGAACGGCCGCTATGGATATTCCATTGCAAGTTTAACAAATAATAATTAACTAAGTTTAAAATGAAGATAAAACAAAGGAAAATTACAGACGTATGAAAAAAGGGGGAAAAGAAAATTAATAATAAAAAAATAAACAGCTGGGAAAGAAAAGGGATAAAATTTTTTAAAAAAATCCTGATATAATCCGGATATATTTTTGCGGATACAATTGTGTGTGCTGAGGAAAAGATTATATCTTATATTTTTCATTTTCCGGATTTTTTAAAAGAATTTTATCCTTTTTTCCCCCCAGTTGTTTGTTATTTTTTATGATTATTTTTCTTTCCCCTTCTTTCTTCATATGTCTGTAATTTTCCTTTGTTTTATCTTCATTTTGAACTTATCTAATAAGTTCTGTTTACTTGTAGCTTACGCGCAATAAATGAAACTTATTGTTTTTTCTAATTTTCTTCATGTTTTTTTTTGTTTTTATTCATTTTGTTATATATNTATATATATATATACACACATTCATATTTTGAAACTTCGAAGTTTTACAGTATTAGACCTAGAACAAAAATATAACGTAAGTTTGAAAGCTCAAAGCAGCAACAGCATTAAGGTGGAGGTTCTTACGAGTTTCTTATTATTATAAAGAGAGAAGTTATTGATCTGTATATTCTTACACATTATTGCTTACAATGTTGTTCATCCCATAACATCCCACACTAATGCACGCAGACTAAAGGAAGATGCAGTAGTATCCGCGTGCCAACTTCGATATACCTTGCACCGAGAAAGAAATCCGGATGAAATTACTATACTGTATAGTGATGACGTTTCTGGTATAAAAAAAATCATAATTTCGGTAATGAAAACCAAAATATGCTGTGTTTAAACCATTCATTAGGTATTTTTTCCGTTCATAAGGTAAGGCTTTTACAGAGTATTTTCGATTTCAAATTTATAGTTCTTGTTTCTGAACAGTGATAATCTGAGTTTTTGTTTATTTCCAATGGAAATATTGCCAGTTATGCAATTAAAAAATATTGAAAATTAGGATTCATAGAATTGTAATCGTGATAACTAAAATAAAATAACAGCTAATTCAATACAAAAAATAATAAATCAGAATTGAAATTACAATGTTTGCTCTGGAGGGAATCTCATTTTATAAAACAATTTTCGTTTAAATGAATTTGATGACTTACGGCGATCTATAGCCTAAAAATTGCTCCATATTTTGAGCAATTCCGAAAATTAGTTTTAAAGTTTTTTTTTTTTTTAAGTTTATCTAAAATCACAATTTAAAAAATTAATTCTGTATTTTTAAATAAATTAAAGCTATTCCATTATTCTTATTTTAATTAAAGCTATTCCATTAGTCTTATTTTAATTAAAGTACTCGTTGTTCACATTTCCATAAGCTGTGCTTATAAGTAAAAATTTTCTAGTATAGTATACTTTAAAATTACAATAAAGTTATTTAAAATATATTACTATAAAAACTATAAAACCATATTAATAAATTTAAAAGCTCAGGTCAACATTTCACAATAAAATTAATGAGGTTTATTTTAAAAATAAATATTGATTGGTATTAGGTAAAGCACATAAAATATTTTGGAAATAATATTTAATATATGACCTTATACATTATTTATTTGAAATAGTTTTGATATATGGTTAGTAAAAACTACTTAGACGTAAAACTTCAATTTATTTTGAAGGTATTTATCTTTGTGAAATCTAATATTTGGCTAATAAAAATTTAAACATAAAATCCCAAGCTCTGGCTATAAATCTAATGCCAAAAATGTTTAAAAATCAATACATCTTCAACAAAGAGAAGAAAAAAGTTTAACGTGCAATTTCTAGAATATATTTCACCAGTTACCACATTCTTCTCCCTATTTTGCGAAAAAGAATGCGGTCGATGATGAATTTTTTGGCCTATTATTTCAAAAAGAAAGGTTGTTGAATTCCTGACGAAAAGACAGAATAAATGATAAAGTGTCAGCCCAACAACGACTTCCTGACCAGTATAAATCACTTAAGGACAGGGATAGCCAGATTTATGTTTTCTGATTATCTATATCACAGGAATTTTTCTGACCAGATAGTCAAAGTCATATATTATCTCCTCCAAACCCTAACAACTGTGAAAGTGTTGCTAATAACTCGATTAATCATCTCCAAGCTTGTTTCACTTTTGTAGTTGTTAGTCTATTATTCATGTTCTTGACTTCCACGAAACGAATTATCTTGCATTAAAAGATAGAATTTAGATTTTTGAAATAAAATATTAAATAATTTTTTTAAATATTATCTCGTAATTAAAAGCTCAGATCAGAAATGAAGCAAATCTTAATGGAATTACTGTAAATATTAAGGAACTGAGCATTTATTAAAAAAAAAAATAATGCGCGGAGTCCCTCCACTCGGAAGAAGGTAAACTTCGCAACCTGCGACGTTAATTGTAGAAGAATCAGCAGTCGTAGAAGAATCATTAGTTCCATTCAACGACACTTTTTCCTGCTCCGCTCGCTTCCGTGCTCTGTAATCACGGTAATATTGTGCATTTTTTCCTCGTGGACCTCTAGTACCAGTGGAAGTTCTTGTGGTTGCCTCATCGTCTCGCCCTGGAAAATGTATTTGTATTAATAATGTATGTGGATGCGTCATAATGTAATTTCAGAGGAGAAAACCTAACAATCAATTGATATTCACAAGAGGCGTATCTTGACATGACCTTAAATCCGTCGCATTGTCCGTGGGATTGTTTTCACTCATTTTTTACAATTGTTATCCACTAAATTTGAAAATAAAAAATACTACCCTATTAAATTATATGTGTATCGAAACAAACCAAAAAAATATTTATAGAAAAACAATACTTTTATGACTTTTATTATTTTTATGCTAGTGAGAACCAAAACAATATGGAAATGAATGAGGGAAAACTGGATCCTACCACGTGATTTCCCGGCCAATAAAAATGTAGCGTTAAACGTTTAACGCAACCTTGTTGGAAGTCGCATAAGAAGTATAACTTCAATAAAACTTTTTGCTCATTAACTAATTCAATATTTCATTATTAAAGACAGATTATTGACAATTTATGTATCCAATTATTATTTTTATTAACTATATCTATATATCAACAAATTTAAATATTCATAAAAACGATAATAATAAATTTATCTTGCTTTGTTTAATCTTTATGAGCAATTTTGGCATTGAAATGAGAGGCTTGAGCCTTTTCAAATAAGTTACTAACTTTAACATATCCGTAGCATATCCGAATCTAAAATGCACACAATTTATAAAGCGGTTCCAAAGATTAAAAGCGCTTATTAATTTGATAAAAAAATTAACAAAAATCTTCATTTTTTTATTTATTTCCTTATACATTGTAAACCATTTTTAGTCCATATAAACATCAGAAACTACTTTACAGGTAAGTGGTGAAGAGCTTGGCATAGTAAAACACAAATAATGTTCTTTTACACTACTTGGTGTAAAGTAGGTACCATCATTTTGATTATTTAGTACCACAAATGTTAATTATAACAGTAAGATAAGAAACACATGACAGAGACAAAAAAGTTACTTTTATGCAATAATATAAATTAAGAATAATATAAATTAAGTACGCATCTGTGCACTTATTCTTGAAATTAAATTAGTTTATAAACCAAAAATAAGCATACACTATAAAATTCTTTTTGTGCAACTTAATACCTAAAATAGTAGCAACTGTTTTACACCAAAGTGATGCTTTACTGAGAGTTTCACTACACCACAATCAGGAATATTTCCTGGTGTAGTGAAACACCTAGAACGTTCATTTTCACCATTTGGTGCAAAGTAGTCACCGCTATGTTTGTTATTCAGCAATACTAAAATTTATAATTACAATAAGATATGAATCAATTAAGTTAAGTTTACAATACAATATAAAGCAAGAATCAGAAATTCTGAAAGCATATATGAAGCATTTTATAAAATTAAATTAGTTTGTTAATCAACAATGAACACAGAGAGAATATAAATATGAATTCGACACTTATATGAGTTGGAAGGTAATGAAAATTCAATATTATTAAAATATTTTACGGAATGGATAGATTTATATAAGTCTTCTCAGATCATAAATACCGCTATTAAATAACTATAAACATGCACTGTAAAAAAATTTCGTGTATCTAACTGAACATCAACATTCTAAATGTTCCACTGCTCCAAAACCAAGGATATTTGCCGGTGTAATGAAGCATTTGGAATGTCCTTTAACTAGTATGTATAAAGTAGCCGCAACCATATTTTTTGTTCAGTAGCACTAAATTTTTTAATTAAAGTAAGATATGATACATACACCGTAAAAAAGAATATTTGTGCATCTGATCACCAAAAATGATGGCAACTAATTTACACCAATTAGAGAAAAATTATTTAAATTATCAAAGAAAAAATTTTAATAGATAATTTTAACTTATCTATTAAAATTTTAAAAATTATCTATTAAAATTATCTGTTAAAATTTTTTCTTTGATAATTTAAATAATTTTTCTATGTGCTAATCCATATCGTGCAAATCCGCGGCTAAAATTATTTGCAAAGCAGGCAATTTATGTTTCTCTTTTCTATTTTATATTTTTTCTTAAATAAACATCTATCTTCTAAAACTATTTATGATCAATTTTTAAAATTATCCAGTATAATATTACCTTGCGCACATCCATTTCGGGCCCATCCTTGGTAACTAACAAATCAAAACTCAGAATAACAAATCACTTCAGCAGTGCAGTAAGAACGACACTTTAAAACCCT
>NC_092210.1:86117352-86148840 GCF_043381705.1 Parasteatoda tepidariorum | reverse complement strand
TATATATATATATATATATATATGTAATTATGTATATTGTATTAAGTATATAAAATTATTTAATACAGTTCACAGCAACTTAATTAAACTATAGATATCTTTATTACATGACTAAAATTGTACTTACACGTTTAAAGGGTGAATTCTTGTTTCTGAAAAAATATTTAGCTGCATTAAAATCCACAACAAACTCTTACCAACTTGTATTCGACTGTAAACAATTACAGATAATTTTCAAAGTTCACCAGCATTGATATTTTCTGAACCTAACATATTTTACGTATGTTGTAAATATACGTGAGCATGGTGTAAACTTTTTCCATTATAAGAGTTTGTATTTAATAACACCCTTTAAATTGCATATTAAAGTTCGATGTGGCGTTAATTTGAAAAAGAGTGCTTCTTCACACATTTCTTTGGGTTGTTCAACATCAAACTTGGAGAACGATGCACTACAATGTTTGCACAGTATTAAAAAGTGAGACTTTTTTCATATTTTTTTTTCAATGACACACTAATTTTAGCATTTGTGTTTTACCTAGTGCTGATAAATCTCACACCTAAAATACACACAAAATTCGCAAATATTCTTTTCACTTTTTTCATTTTCTAATTTTTATTGAAAATAAATCAAAAAAATATACTATTGAAATGTACGAAATTTTATTCCTTTAAAAATTTGAAATCTCCATTTTTTAAAATTTTTATATTTTAAATTTTAAAAAAAAATATCAAACAAATTTGTTTGCATATTCTGTATACTAATTTTACGGTATAACAATATAAACATTTTCCAACCATTCATTTCTTTTTAAAGAAGTTAAAAAGTTGTTTTCCAGGATTTAAAAATACTTTTTTATCCAAGAAGTTTGTAAAAATAATATTCGCAATAAGATCGGTAATTGGTATCCGCAAATGAATTACCGAAATAAATACAGCGTACATATTTTCAAAGAAGGGAATTTTACCATTTTCGATTATAATTCCATATTTAGGAAAACAATTCTCCTAATGATAAATTCTCCAATAATCACATGGATGTCAATTATTTTTTTTAAAAGCCTAATTACAGAATCTAGTAGTTTTTAGATTTAGATTTTATATTGTATCAATATAGATAAAGGGGCAACATCATGGTAGCAGGTTCAAAAACTGTATCTGGCTTTAATTTGTATGATTCTTTATTTAAATTTCATAAGATGCTAATGTTTATATTTGTACACACAAAAAAACTTACCTGTGCAGGTAAAATAATTTGTGTGATTAAGTATATATCGTACTCTACTCTGAAAAAACACGTTATCTACAATCTAGCAAAATGGTATAAGTCCTTTATAATCCCCCCAAAAAATTTTAGGCTTATTGCAATAATCAGCGTTGCTTAGGTTAGTCAGAAATTCTACCACACCGTGTTCAATTAGCTTGATGTAAGGAGAAACCAAACAATAAATAATATACACTTAATTTTTAATGATTATTCTCATTTATAATTAGAATGCGACTTCCATAACACGTTTTAAAAAACTTTGAGGAAGAAAATAAAACTTTGTTTGATCATTATACCTCATTAACCATTTGAATTATTTCATTTTTGACTTCATATTTTCAGTATAATTAAGGAACAAATTAAATACTTTCAAAGAATTATTACCTTTATTTTATTTAACATCAACTTTACTTCATTTTATTTAAATTCATATTGAAAGAATAACGTTTGTCAACGCTACAATAATGAACTGTCTTTATTTTAAAAACATCCATTATTGTAGATCATTTCTCTAAGAAATAATTGAACTAACATCTGAAATATAAAATGTTTAAATATACATTTTTAAATTAAAACCTTAACTTCATTCAAACTATTTAAAATTAAATTCTTTCGTTATTTGTCTAATTATTGTTATCAAAATGTTAAAAGTTCCTATTTTAGTTGCTTTTTGCATAAAGTATAAATTACGTTCAATTTAATAATTTGAGTTATCTTAACTTGCAGAAAACTTTTAGCTTACTTAGAAGTAATTTATTAGCCCTACAATGATATATTTAATTGAAAATTTGCTTTAGTAATATATGTTTCTAACTTTTCTCTCAATTTCAGATTTAAGCTTCAAATAATTGTTTCCAAAATATTTAATCATCTACTTAGGGATTTTCATTTGTCGGTTTATGTTTAAAAACTATAAACAATACATTAGCCCACTTTTTTATGTAGAAAAAGGCTATTTTTAGTGTGATAAAATTTTAAAATGAAAGTATTATAAAAAAAATGTGTTTTTACACAAAATATAGTCGGGAAAAGAAAATATAATCCTACTAATAAACTAATTTTAAAAAAGTTTTTAAAATTTGAATTTTTTTTCCTGAGAAATTAATCTTTTTCCTGGTTTTTTGAAGGCGAATTATTGAGGCTCTTTTCACTCTACAGATTGTGCTAAATAATAATTAAACCAAATTGATGGTTTCCACACAAACGATTCAAATTTTCGAAACTTAGAGAACAAATAAATAGTTCAACTTTGTTGAACCTTAATATGGAGCCATCTTGCAACATGTACTGCAAGTTAATTATTTTCTAAACTTAATTCATGATTCTATGTAGTAACTTGTATGAAAACACGGCTCAATTCTACAGCTCACTTTGAATACAGCTCCCTAATAATCATAATACAGCGCCATCATTATTAAACATTCATTTCTCAGTGAGTTTAATGCTTTACTATGTGTCCAAGAATTCACAACAATTGAACATTTTCCTCTACACCAATTGCATTAAAACCCTTCAAAGGTTGTTGATTCCATGCTTATTTTTCAATCCAATATTTTTTAAAATTTTTTAATTGATTTTATGATGGGCACGAATATGTAAATTTATCTAAGCAATCTATTAAAAGTAATCTTATTAAAGTTTATTTTAAAAAAAATTAATCATTAAAGTTTAAAATAATTGTATATTATTGAATTTAACCTTCCGTTAGTCGCGCGCACCTCACAGGTGCATCCCTACTGCACTTTCACCTCCTTTGCCGTCAATAAATTTTTCCGGGGGTCGAGCCTAATGTTATGTTCCTAACTTTAGATTTCTCAAATGTCCGTGTAAAACCGACCTTAGAACCTGTCGATGGAGAATTAGAACCGCTCAAATCACCCCTCTGGTGCAGCGCGACCATTGACGCAAGTATTATGGATATAATATTTGTATGAATTAAATATATATTTTTTATCTCATTTTCTGTCCTTCTCAACGTAGCAGGTATAAATGGTCAAGTTATATACACAGAAAATGGTTACGGAGTAAAAAACCGCAGAACCTTCTTGCGTCAATTGGTTGAACATCTTGTGATGGAGGAAGAGATCCGACGCGGGAGCAATGAAAATTTATCTTCGGTACTTGGCTAAATAAGTTTTTTGATATTTATCTCTCTAAAGAGTCTTAAATTGGTAACAATTAACTATTTAGACTAGACTAAATTTCATTTGGCTTTCAAAAAATCAGAAACACCTCATAGGTGCAACGCGATTAACCATGTCGGAAACAAGTGCGCGACTAACGGAAGGTTAAAATTTAAATTGTTAATTACAAAAATATATACTATTAACACATTTCAAATAGTAAATATTTTAATGGATACGAAAATGTAAAATATTTATTTGTTTTAGCTAAGAGTATGAGATTAGTTAATTGTACTAATTTATTTAATATAAGTTTTTTTTGCATAACAATCAAAGACTAATAAGCGCAAATTAAACTAAACATAGGAAAATGCTGTTTGCGAACCAAGCTCAATTTTCGTTAATGAGAAATTATCTATTAAACCCAATTTACCTTTACAAGATAATGATTAAAAAAGTTACCCAATTTAATTTGTTATTTCAGTTCTCTACCTTTAAGACACTACAGTCCATTTCTCAGTTTAAAACAATCTTACACCGTACCCACAGAGCATTAACCCACCCTTTTCTTGTCTTTCTAATCCTCATAATGGTTGATCCTAGAAAACTCAAAGAGATTAATGATAAAATAACTTCTCGTGTGAGTCGTTATCTACTGCAAATAAGGGGCTGTCTTCTACGAAGCAAGTCATTTTATTGTTTCTATATGTAAAAATTGTTCAATCAATAATGTCAATGAAATTCAAATACTATGAACCCTTATTTTTAATATACATAGATAAATATCTATGAAGTGTTTAAATATATTATGAACAATAACAGCTTAAACATTTAGCAATTAAAAAAAAAATCCTATTATAACTACAACTTCTTGATTATTAAATAAATGCATTTTCCATTTTTTTCAGCAAGACAACGTGACTGTCGATCTAGATTCGAAATCTAGAATAAATAAATAAACTAGTGAGATAAAGATTTTGAAAATATGGTATACAGACTAAAATAAAAAGAAATTTTAAAATTTAACGTGAACGGAAAGAAAACTTGTAAATTTCCTTATATTTCTGATCCATTGCTTAACAAAAGTAGCCGAATATCCATTGCGCAAAAATAACTTGACAATTTATAAGAAATACGCAAAGCAATAAAATAAAAATAAAAATAAATCACGAATTACCGTAAATAAATTTCTGTTCTACTGATTGGATTTTCATGTACTATGTTTCAATCTTAATGTTTCAAGGGGGTGACCTCAAGTATGCTAATTCAGTGCAGGCGATATTTAAAGTTAAGAAATAAAACGTACTTTCTCTACATAAACATAATTTTTTCTTTCGATTTATGATTTCTATATCCCCAAATTATAAGGGGTAACTGCAATATAGGACATATGGTTATAATAGTTTGGTCAGGGCAGAGATCGAAAACTAAGGCCTCTTAATGTTAATTTCACTTTTTGAATATTTTATCATTTCTGAAGAACTTTCTTCTGGCGAATTGAAAAAAAAATTGGCATAATTATAAAAATCATTTTTCCAAAGATGATTTCACACAAAAAATAAATTTTAAACCTAAGAAATCGTGATACTTTGAGAAATCAAATTTTAAAAAAGTTTGACTTTTGAAATTTGATTTTTCAGGAACGATTTCATTCAAGTTTTGTATTTTGCCATATAAAATTACATTCTTTAAAAAGATGCAAACATTTTTATTCCTTATAATTAAATTTTTTTTGATTAGTAATAAATAAAATAATAAAAATAATAAGAATTATGTTTTACAGGGAGTTATATCTTACTAAGCAAAGTATCTAATTCTGCGCAAAAATTTTCAAATTCGCTTAAAAAGTTCTGCAAGATTGCTTAATTTGCAAAATGTAAATTAACTATTAAGAGATACAAACTCCCAATCGCTCTCCTCACCAAACTATTAGGTCTATTGTTTACAGATTGCGGCTATCGCTGTATACAATGATATGCTAGCCAGCAATGATGGAAGAGACACTTACAATTTATGACATTTTTTAAAATGTCTCAAAAAATACTTAAAGAAATATTTTATATCATTAAAGATGTTTCGGTCAAGCAAATACTCATATTTATTAATAAGGTTTAACCTTTTCGGAGGTTTGAGACATCAGCAATAAATTACAAACCAAAAATATTGTTTCTGAACACCCTATGCCAGAAAATATAGCTAGTAGCTTTCAACTTGTCTTGATTACTTTAATTATTACATGAAATACTTGCATAAAACTTCGTAAGACTAGTTTTAATATCAATGAAGGCTTGTTAATTTTTACGGAAAAATCTAATTTTTGCTTTACGCTTTCTTTCTATATGTGTTAAATTACGCAATAAAATTACATACATTTTTGCAACAATTTTTAATTAACCATTTAAATGCTGAAATAAGAAAGGGAAATCCAATTTACTTGAAATTCGATAAACCCACTATTAAAGAGAGTTTAAAAACAATAAAATAAAATAAATAAAAATTGAGAGAAAAAAATTTCGGGTGTCTTAACATTGTTCCATATTTGGATCATTAGCATTTGACAGGGTAATTTTTTGACGCTTGTGGTAAGGATCACTTCAGCTATGTTCCAGCATTTATTTTCGGTCTGTTGAAAATGGTATACACTTGGAAGTCCATGAAAATTTAAAATATCATTTCAAGGAACATATTAATAGTTTAAACTTTTTTAAAGCATAAGATAATTTTATATTGACGAGATACTTTACATATTTTTCAGGAATAGTTTTTAAAATACGTCAAAAGGAAGTTATAATTTTATAAAATTGCTTCAGGCTTTTCAATTCTGTTAGCTCATCAAATTTCACTTGTTTATTCAATTTAATAATTGGGTTTTCACCTTTTTATTCTTGTTTATATTTAACTTTAGGATTTGATTTTCGCTTCATCTTTAATAATAATGTTTTTAAAATTAATATCTTACAGACATAATATACATCGAATAACATGCTCTAGGTTATATTTGTGTATATTTTCCGTGTCAATTAAAACTCTTGGTTGATCAGGCTTTAGCTGAAAAACATCTTAGGCTACAAACTACTGCTACATTATTTTTGTGTATAATACTCAAAATTATAAATTGTTCCCAATCAGTAAATGTAGTAAATTTAAATTTAATCTTGAAATGAGATTCTATTAAGATGTTTGATGTAGGAATTATCTTTGCTTACTTGGATAATACTAAAGCCTTTTGCTTAAGATATACAACTTCTATTTTAGTAGGAAATCAATGTAATAACTTAAAAATATCTAGGGTCAAGCTCCAGCAATTTAGTACTTTGCTCACAACAATGTGTTTCCAAAAGTTTTGAGAAATGCCCTGTCAGAATCAAATGGGCTGGTGTCGGATTCCATTCATTAGGTTGAAGCTTAAATTAATGGCAGTTTCAAACCAATCTGTGGAGTTGCTTTTGTTTGTTTGCCTGGAGATCTTCCTTTATTTGTAATCTAAATTTTTGCCTAGAACATTTATTTTGTCTCTTCTACAAATCAAACCTGAGTCAAATACATTCGGATTCCACTAATTCAGAAAAAGGCTATTTTTTTAGTTTCTGCACATTTTTGTTTGTAGATTTGTAAGTTTTAATTGTAAAATATTCTTTAATTTTTTAATTTTTTTATCCTTTCTAAAATTTATTTTTATCGCATTTGTTCATACTAGGTGCTTGAGTAATATTCTTGGAAATTAATTGAGATAATTTTAGGCATATGAAGAGTCTGGTAAAATTTCCTTTCAATTAGAAAATGAAAATGCTGTGTAAAAAATATAAATATGAAAATCATATCAACTGATAACATGTTTAGTTACATTAATGTATTTTTATAGATGCATGGATCATAAAATAATAATATAAGATTTAAAAATAATTTACACGGAAAATTAAGGTCTTTGATTAAAGAGGAAGCAAGAAACAACACATCAATTTATCAAATGTAGTAAATGCCTTAAGCTGTATTGTCAAGGACCGAAGTGATGGATTAAACACTCTAAAATATTTTGCAGTTATATTATAGTCAGTTACTGGCAAAAAGTATTCTGGTCACTGACCATAAAAGTTACATTATACCTGTAAAGTAATTTTGACTCAAAAAATAAATGTATATCAGACAGTTTTTTCTTGTAAAATAAATAGTAACTGATCGTAAATTACATTATGGTCGTAAAAGTTATCTTCAGTTTTTTCAATGACGTTGCTTAAGACTCAGAAAAACTGTTCGACGATTTCAGACAAACCATGGAACGAGGCAAAGTTGTGTAGTGCCGTCATCTGTCAAAGAGGGAGAGAGCTGCGTCCTTGAACCTCAGTATGCAGCGAGGGCAACAGAGACTGTTTTTGGAACTGGATGGGATCGAACTTAGGTCCTTTGAAACCGTAGTAGAATGCTCTTAGCACCATGGGAAAAGTTTTACACAATGACTAGGGGGAGATTGGAAGTGTTATATAGTAGTTAGGGAGTTGAAATGGTTTTGATTTTATAAAAAAATCGCCAATGAACAACGTGTTTTTTTAGAACTACTATAAATACTAAAATTTAACTCGACCCCAAATACATATCTAAAATTTTAATCAGGATTCTGAGTTTTTTATTTATTATTTTTTTTTTATGCAGAAGCTAGCGTGGCTGCAAAAGTTAAATAGCAAAAAAAAACAAGATATTGAAAGGGTATAATAATCTTTAAATAGCTTTAAAGTATCATTGAAAAGTAATATAAACGTTTATTTTCTAACGAAAAAAAAAATTTTTAAAATGATATTTAGAAAAATTGTCTGCATTTATAAAAGTTATTTGCATTGGAACCATCCCCCTTAATAACTCATTACAATGAAGTAAGATAATATTTTAAAATAATTTTTCGCAATAAATCCGTTCAATTACTTAGTCTTATTTTTTTAAATTTCTTAAAAGGATTAAGTAAGTAAAAATATAATGTACTTTAAAACTATAATGAATATTTTATAAGTATATTTATAAACTTTAAAACTCTTTGATTTCTCTTTCGTTAAGTGGTTTTTTTTTATATGAAACTATATTTACTTTTTTTGTCAATATTATGAAAAAGAGTGTTTCAGAGATTAGAATTCCTTTTTTCAAAATTAATGAATAATAAGATTTAATATTATTTCTGAGACAATTTAATAAAAATAAGTCTATAACAATTTTTTTAAAAAAAAAGAAAAATATTGGTGAAAGTTTTCTACAGATGTTAAAGTAATAGAATCTTTACACTTTTGACAAAGTAACGCACTGTTTTCGGCCTTTGAATTATTGTTTAATTTACACAAATAAAAAAAATCGTTAAAATGTTTTAAATATTATTTCCAATAATTCACTTAATACCTAATTCATAACAGCATTATATCTGGTACCCATGAAATATAAAATAACGAAATACTATTAAAAAACTAGATTGTCAACCTTCATTGGTTTTAAAATTATGGAACTGTTTCATACTAACATCTATTGATATTTTGATCTGTACTGAATTATTCTTTTATTAAATGTCAATCAAGAATTTGGTGTGAAAAAAATTTAGTTTGCAAAAGGAACTGAAACTTATGAGGATATTATTAGGAATACAGTATACACTAAGCATACTGTATTCCTAATGAAGCCTTTAAAAAATATTTCATATTTAAGAGTAATGTAATCATTTTGAGTGAAGAGTTATATTGACAATGCCAACATTTATCTATGAAAAGGTATCCCCACATAGAATAGAGTTAATATTTCTTACTAGTGAATTGGAATTGAATAATTGCAATGGTGATGGAAACGCTACAGTACTTTCCCACCAGAATCTTATTTGGGAAAGAACTCTAAGAACGGATACTACTTGCTGATTCATTGCTGTTTTTGCGAGAAGCCGGGAGAGTTGTATTACGATAACCACACTTTCGAGTGCCAATATTGAGAGCTGTATTAAGTTCACGGTCGTTGCTGCTTTGGTATTGCCATGAGCTGTCCAGTGTATACTGGCCGACGTTGTGTGTGATCGAGATTGAATAGCATCAATAGTCAACAATAATGTCATAGTCACGAGTAGCAAGTTTTCTGTTCCATGCGGACCATCCATCGAAGTAGACGTGTTCAAATTTTCACATCGCGCCAAGAAGAACTCCAATGTGGGGTGAATCATATAGGCAATGTTAACATTCCTCTATGAAAGGATACCCCAACATAGAATCGAGTTAACATGTCTTATATATTAGTGAATTCAAATTGAACAATTGTAGAGATAGGCATGCAGCAATTTTAACCGTAAAAAATGTGATAATTTAAATTATGCTTGATATTCGTAACATATAATATAATAAATGCCGTGATATTCAAGAAATTTTAGAAAACAGAATTCATTACAGCATGTTGCATACAAAATAATAATTTATATTTTAGCTTCATAATAATAAACTAGGTTCTAAATGTGCTTTGCTTGTTAATGACTTAACACCTTATCTATTAAGTTTTCATCAATTTAATAGAAAGTGACTGAATTACATCAGGTAGTCTTAGAATTTCTTCTTCTTCTGAAAACTTTCAATCAACATACCTAAGATTTCAAATAAAATATATATTTATTCAAATTTTTATTTTTTTTGTTTTTGTTTACTGATCTTGTCTTTCAGTCTAATGCTTGTCACCTGAAGACGTAAGAAAGTTCTTAACCAAGCAATGTTTTTAAGTCAATTTATCTCATAACTCGATCAAATGTTCACCCATTGGCTTGAAATTTAAACCGTAAATTTAAAATTGTGAAAATGCTTAAGTTTATTAAATTTTATTGTTAAAATTTCGTGATAAACGAATTTATTTCATAAGGATTTTCTTAAAAATCATTTACATTAGTCCATCATTTGCACAATTTGGCTCTTCGAAAAAAAGCAGTAATTATTTCCTGTAGCTTATTACTAGTAGTTGTATTTATTATTACTAGTAGTTTATTAGTTGTATTTTATCAATTATTTACTGCAGCAATCATTTGCTGAAGAACTAAAAAAAAAAAATATTTCTCTTGCCAACTAAAAAGGAAGAATTAATTTTTGTAGTTCCCTAGTTGCATAAAAAGGGAGTATTTTCCTCCGTCTAAATATTTCGATTCATTCCATTCTCTCACACAATGCCAATCCCTTAATAAGTATTAAAGACAGCTTGCGCAAGGAATTTTGCTTTAGATTAACAGGAATTGTGAGAAAGTATTAAATTTATATAAAAAATATGCAGATAAATTTACTAAAAATCTTATTTAAAAGTATGGAAAATTATTAAATCTACATTTTGAGTAACATGTGTGTATAATTTTGTGTAACATGTTAGTTCTTTTTTATATCTACTTCTTGCCGAAGTGCTGCGTGCTTTCGGCATTAACCTCTCATGCTAAACATTTGAGAATAAAATATTGTTACTTTTTCTATCAAAAATCCAATAGCTAAATTAAATCGCAGTTTTATTACCTTTTGTGGAATAAATTCAAAGCGAAAAACCTATTTTACGTTAAATTTATTAATTGTCGAATTTTCTAAAGACATTGTTAGTATCCCACACCATTTAAATTATTAGTCTATTAAATTCGATGGCACGGCATCGGTGTTGTATTATGAACATATTGACTTTATTCTTGACTGTGTTTCGTGTTCTCAGTGGTAGGGGGCAGTATTTGCAGAGGTTGCTTTAACTTCTGGTGGAAGATTTACTTGAATCGATTTCAATTTTCATTTTTATATTTATTTTTTTGCATACATCACCTTTTGATTTAATTTTTTAATACGATTATTAATTTTCGATGACAAAAATTTGTTCTAGATTTGTGTGCATTATGCGACGAAACATGAAACAGTAATGTTAGAAATCAAGAATAAATTTTCCGAAAACTCATCATGAATTAAAGAGGAAAAAGTGGTGTAATAAGCTGCAAACACTTCCTAGATTGAGTGTATACAATGAAAAATATATCACCAATAAATTATGTTACTCAATGTGAAAAATTGAGTGAAAATTGCAAATTTTTCCCAAACTAATGTAAATTAAATTGCTTGAAATTTCCTAAAGGATACTGCATATTAGATTCCTTCAATAAAATATTAGTCGATATTTTAAATAATATAATTTCGATTTGTATGACTATGTTTAAAGGTAACAAATTGTACGAAAAATATAATAATTTTAAAATATTTTGTTATGGTATCAAAGTATCAAACTGCTAATGTTAACATTTACAATAATAAAGTGTAAGAGATAAACATCTCTTTTGAGATTCGTATATATGTTCCGCTAAAAATAAAGACTTTTTAAAAAATATTATTAAATATAGTAATCTTGAAATGGAGTTCTAATGGAAACTCTAATAAGTAGAGTAATGCACAGAAGCTTTCAAATTTTTACCATTTCTAAATTGTTTGCCTTATTTTTAAGCTGTTTGCGCTACCAGTAATAATAACATCTTTTTCCATTGTTAAGTCCTATTAATTTCTATGTTTTGAAACTTGTCAACTGGATGGAAAAGAATGTCATAATTATTTAGCGTAATGACAAAAGTGTTTCAAAATAAATCCTTTCTTGTAGAGTATATATAAAAAAAATCCATCTGTTTTTTTTTTTTTTTTTTTGTATTTTTAACGTCAGAAAAAGAAGTAGTCACATTCTACTATGACGTCAGAGAAAGACAGCAAGATTTCCGGTGTAGGATTTGTTTGTTGTTTCAGAATAGATGGTGAACATTTTTCCTTTACTCTGTTTAGATATTTTTCCTTATATTCAATGCAAGAAGAAGAACTGAACCACAAATATTTTAACAAACCCTTTTTAACTGCCACACTACCTGTAATATGCGTTTAATAAATTTTCCGAAGAGAGAGTAAAAGATTATAAAAGTATTAAAATTCAATAATCAACTTTAAATAATAAAACAAATATGTCTCATAAGTTTCTTATTAGAAAATTCTAAGATTCAATAAATATTCCGTCAATAAAATAACATCAAAAGAGAATATGGTAATTTGATTTTCATCTTACGATGAAGCTACACTCCTGACTACACTTCGCACCAACATCCTAATAATTGCGACAGAGTCATTTTTGTTTTACGAAGTGAATCCAAAAATTTTATAGAAGACGAAATTTATTCAATTTGGTATATTTCATTCCATTTTATTCCATAACAATTTTATTTTTGCCTCCTTATGCTTTTGTTATTTTGAATTCAATTTGGAAAACAACTTTTGACAAAGAAACAAACTAGCCCTCAGGAGTACTTTTCCATGGGAAGTTACTTCAAATTAATTTTGGCGAGCACAAAAAACTTCAAAGTTTTCTTATCGACAAGATTTTTATCTTTTGGCTAATCATCCCTGGAGATAATTTTTACCAGCATTATGGATTATATATAACTTACTATTATTATCTGTCACGTTTTTAAAGCATCACTCAATGATCATTCCGTTCGCCATCCAATAATTTTTTTTCACAACAATTTTTATCCGTCGTTTCAAAGTCGTTGTTTCCATCAGAGACAAATATTATCTCATTTATTTTATATAATGTTTGTCAATGAACAACATATCTTAAGCAAAATTTGACGTATGTACAGTGCGCAAAAAAGAAAACAGTCCATCCTAAATAACTTTTAATCTAATGATAGGGTTTTCACGCTCTAAGACTCGATCTTAATGGCTCTAGGAGGTGATCTCAAATACGTTAATTAATAAGTGCTGATGATATTTTAAGTAACGAAATATAACACAAAAGCGTATTTTCTTAGAATAAACATAATTTTTGATGGATTCGGATTTCCGAACCCCAAAATATAGGGAGTAGCCTCAATCTTGTAAATATGGTCTGAAGTGTTTGGTCAGGAGAGCTCTTAAGTTTTGATCCGGCAATGTCATTTTTTGGGTATTTCACTGTATTTCGATAACTTTTTAAGCAAATTTTAAAAAAATTGCACTTCATTATAAAATTTGTTTAGCAAAAAGTAATTCCGTGCCAAAAATAACTAATAAATACTAATTAGTATATATTTATTTATTTTTTAATTTATTCAATAGTAGTCGGAAAAAAATTGCACTGTAAGTTATACAATTTTTTACACCATTTGAAAGGATGTAATTCATATGGAAAAATACAATATTTGAGGGAAACAGATTGAATGGTTAATGAGAAATTGAATTCCAAAAAGTCATTTTTTTGAAATTTGATTTCTCAAGAACTATTCGATGCCATATTTTCCGAATTGCGGCTTCACCCAACATTTTGCATTTCAGAGAATCTGAACCCGTCGAAAAAGAATATGTTTATTCAGACAAAATACGTTTTTGTGTCTGATTTCTTAGCTTAAAGTATTGTATGCACTTATTGATTAGCATATTTGAGGTCCCCCTCTTGAGCCATTAAGATTGAGTCCTAGAACGTGAAAATTCGATTATTAGTTCAAAAGTTATTCAAGACGGTCTTCTCTTTGAGCACTGTACTTACCTCTCGAGGTATGTTTTAAAAGACATTATATTTTTACTAAAACTGCTGAGCTTTTGCAATAAACAAAAGTTAAAAAAAGCAAGAAAACTTCTCAAATTGCAGATATGATCAAATTTTATTCCACATGGTTGCTGCATCATATTTTCATAGATTTTTCCAGTTTTGAAGTAAATCTGAAGGGGCAAGCTTAATTTAAGAAGTTTTTCCCGATGAGCAGACTTATTGGTGATAATTTTTAAAAGATTATACAGCAACTCCAATACAAGAAATGGCATACATTGATCTTTTCAGGTACGCACATTTACCTGATTTTATTTTAATCGATAACAGCTCGTGCGTCCATGTGCTCTTCTGGTCAGCAAAATTTAAAGAAAATGAGTTATTCACCACATGTAAAAGCCAGTTAGATCTCTAGACCTTAATTTTATCAAGTATATCTGATTAAAGGATGCTCTAGGGAGAATGAAAGTAACTCGTATGCTCTCTTCAACAAACATCTAGGGCCTTAAAATAACACTGTTATACGAAAGGGGAACGATTTCCAAGACGATACTTAATCTTATTGCTACAAGAATATCTTGTCATATGTCAATCAGTGCCGTTCATATTATTTAAATTTTAGGCAGCAGGAGAGAAAAACCATTTATCTGCTTTTCTCCATGACTCTATAATTTTCCTCTCATACCTTCTGACTCTAATAAGTTACGCATGATCTTGCGTGTTCATTAAAACTGTTAAATTGTATTTTTATTGTTACCTATTTTTATATCAAGTAACAGCGTTTAACGGTGGCAGAGTCACACCGTTTGAAGGTGCGAGGATGCTTTTTGAAGATGGAAGCTTCTCTGAAATTTCATTTTGGGTTCTATATTCCAAATATCTGGCTACGCCATATGCCTTTTTCTACAATAATTGTTTATTTCAGTAATGCTTTCTATTGACAATGAAATGAAAATCAATCAGAAAATTTTAAGGTTTCTTAAGCGAGACAATTTTACCCAGCATTTGTTGCACTCCTTTTCTATATCTGGTGGTAAGGATTCATCCTCAGAAACCTCTGAATACCAAAGATCTTGTATTGTGGATTTTACTCTAACAGTGAATGGAGTTACTAACCCTAAGGTGTAAAATATTTTCTCTGCAGCTTTACACATGAAACATTTTGTCACAAGAAGCCTTTTGTTACGTGATTTTGCTCCTCGTTTTGCACATGAAACAGATTCTTATAAATTTGAAATATCCATAATCAAATTATTTTCATAAGTGTTCCATGCTAGTTCCAGAACATTCGAGCAATTTGTACTGAAACTGATATTTGAATCGAATGTATATGTATCGAATCCTTCAATCTTCCATCGCTGCGTGAGAGTAGCATCAATACTTATCTCTTTCCTGAGTGACATTCCGGTGGTTTCCGTAATCTTCTTTGCACATTGATATGTCAAGTGCTTCTTCGTAATTTTAACCTCCGGAAATCAAATCAGCAATATAAAAATAGTATACTGTATAACTATATCTAGTAAGTGACGATATAAGTATACTATGAGAAAGTCGCTTTCATTTTTTAATGAGATATCTAATCGTTGCTACAAGGGGAAATGGGCATGAAAAAAATCCTAATTTTCTCTTCTGAAACGATGCACCAGTAATTTTGGCGTGTTATGAACATGGGATTCATCATCACTCCGTAGAAATCAAACAACAATTTTATGTTCATCAGAGACGCAAATTTACGAAAAATCTTGCTTTATGCAAAAAACAAAACAAGAAAACATTCTGATGATAAACCATTCTGTTCAATCTAAAATTAATTAAGGTATCCAAAAGGTTTGGGTTTAAACTGATTCTCCCCACAGACAATAATTTAAAAACAGTTCGTTATTTCTGGTAAATTCCTGCATCTAAAACAGTTTTCGTTTTGGATGTTAAGCGACCTTCTTTTCTTACGGTCTGATGCAGTATATCATATCGAGGTCAATTTGCTTCATGTTTAATTAAATCCACTTTAACTTCTGTCATCCGTTACTCTAAACAATCATGAATATTTTCACTGTATTGCTAGTGTAATTTAATATCATGATTAAATCTTTTCCGCAAATTTTAAAGTTGCTTCTTTTCCGAAGAATAATTATTAGACCGTTCTTTATGGGATTTCCTAAAATGATATTTTAAAACATAACGCCATTTTTTAATATCCAGCAGTTTCATTATAAACTTCTTACTCAAAATTGGATCATTATGGATACCAAATCCCTCTAAATCATAGAAAAGTTCAAAGAAATTCCAAAAGGAATCCTCTTTCTTGAATGAAAAATAACCTTCTGTTGTAGGATATATTTTTTTACTTTTTCACATGCAATCCATGCGAATCTTGTTTCTATAAATAGTAGTTCATCATTTATTTTATAAGTGTATTATTTTTTCAAAATTTAAAAAAAAAGTTAGCACTCATAAGGGAGCGCATCAGGTTTTATCAGCCAAATTCAAAAATAATGGACTTTTTATATCCGTTTTATTTATTTTTATATATGTCGTACATGGTATGAGCCATGTTTGTTCTTTCTACTATTTAGAGTTCAACTGGTTTACTGTAACTATAATCTTCATTTGATATAAATGTGTTTAATTATCATTTAATATATTAGGATAATATGTTCATAATATAATTAGGATAATATAAATAGAAACAGGAGTTTTAATGCTTTCCTTCTCGATCTCTAACTACGGAAACAAAATCAAAATACTAATGTTAGAAGCAGAATCGAGAGTGCACTGAATTTTAATTCTTTTCTTTTTATTTGCGCATAGCACAAAAATTTCAGCGGTCTAAAAAAGGATAATTTTCTTTTTTTAAGTAATTTTTCAGCTGCTATTTTTAAAACGGAAAGATTAGATTGCAAAATAACTTTTCCGTCGACAACCAATTCTGAAGATTTATATTCGTTATCACTTCTTGCTCTTTCCAGTTTACTTGGCGAAGGAATCGAGACTAGGCGCCAATGTTCATATCACAAATCAGTCCTTTACGTCTATAACCGCAATTAAAATTCGATAAACACTGCAACTTTTCATGATTTTGTTTCAGACATAGTGCACAAATCACGGATTAATTTAAAATTTTCTTCAATACTTAATTTCAGAAAAATTTAGTATCGAAATATTGGGCTTAAAGATTACACATTTTTTTTCATTCTTTAAGAATACTTTCGATCTGTTAGAAGTTCAAAAGTTCCTTTTCACATTAATATTACTTTCGATTGGTGTGTTACTATTAATAGATAAAGAGCTGATTCACGTGGTTCTAAGAATTTAATTAATTCGTCAAATATTGATAAATTTTACGATTTAGGCAAGATTAAATCAAATCTATTTCTGGAGACAAATATTTTCTAAATGCTTTATCTAATTTTGACACAAGAATACTATTAAGAAAAAAAACATATCTGACAACTTAATCTGCTCAGAGTTAAGCAACTTTAATGCCTGCATTTTTTTTGGACACAGTCAATCATAATACTAATTTCTGTAGCATTTATAAATTGCATATTTTAAAAATTCAAAATATCTTATGCATCTATATCTATTATTTATTGCTCATTATCAAAGCGAGATTCCAGACTTGAAAGGTATAGAAGTCTAGCATCATTTTTGAGGCAGGATCTCAAATAATACAGTTTTTGAGATTTCTTGAAAATATTATTTGTTAAAATGCAATAAATTTGAGTTTTAAAAGAACTGATTTTTTCATATTTTCATTAAAATTCAGACAAAAGTACTGAAGGAATCATTGTCTAGCTTTTGGAATTTTCAGAGTAATTTTCAACTGTTTGATTCATTTTCAAATTATTCAAATATTAGGAATTTATTAATTTTTGAATTTTTACCTCTAATTTTTCAAAACGTATCTTCACATTTATTCAAATTGTTATCAATGGTAGTCAGTCCAGTTTCGTTGATGTCCTTCAATGAGTCATGCCCACTTTGCAACTCATTGCACTATTGTTAAGGTGATCCAACAGTTTTCAGTTTCACTTTCAGTTCAATTAATACTCAATATCCGAGGATAAACTTTCCAGGATATTTTCTGATCGAGTAATTTTTCCTTTTATAGCTACTTTTTATTTATTTATTGTATCTATAATCCTGATTGCAGACTTCGTGAAAGTATGTTATCAACAATGCATCTTATTACCAAACAATACATTAATATTTTCTAAAAAATGTAATTTTATATTCCAATGACTGATTAGCAACCATTGCTTCTTTTGATTTTATTTTATCTAATATTAACTGTATTTATAGTGCAGAAATATTTATAAGCAATTATTTAAATACCTTAAAATTATTGTCGTGTACTCGGAAAATTAGTCGGCATAATGCTAAATTTCAGGACTTGCTTTATATTTTATTAAGGATTGTTAACTATTTTTTATAATATTGAAACATCCTTTCTAAATCCTTTCCAAATATTATTGGCTGTATTTTTTATGCTATATAACTTTTCTTCCACGTACTAAGGCTTCTAATTTAATTGAGAATTAGATTTTTATCATTGAAACAGCAGTCTTGACCTATTTTTATTTGTTATATTTGTTATATTTTCATTTGATTTAATTTCGAGTAAAACTGTACTTTAATTTGTACAGAATGCTTCGAATTTTATTTATACAGAAACACACTTAATGTTTATTTTCGCCATTCTCTAAAACAGTATAACTTATATAAAATAAAGCACTTGAGTTAAGGTTCAACCTGCAATTTTCAGACAATATCATCTCGCTAACATTGACCTTTGTTTAAAAGACTGCACAGCTAACGAGAAAGCATTGATAATTAAAACTTTTCCCTTAGCGAAGTTCTGACACTAACAAGATGGATTGTCGGATGCTTCAATTTTAAGTCCTTCGGAGCACAATTTAGTTTCTACTTTACGAAAGGGACAGCGACTTTTGAAAAGAACTATTAATTACGGAAACAGCACTCTCTTAAATTTCACAAGTACTATTTACGCACGAAGTGCACATATGCATATTAAAGAGAATATGCAAAACAAGTAACAAGAAGTGAACTAAGTTTGGTATACTAAATTTCATTTCCCATGAGGTAATACTGGTTTTGCTTAAATTTCTGGGTTTAAGCATCAAATAAAATTTATAAACATATTTACAACAAAAAAAACAGAAAAGCTGTATTTAATTATTTTTATGTAGTTGAAGAGAAGGGGAAATTTAAAAAAAATGAGTGCTTCTAAGTGAAGAAACTGTATCCGTAACTAACGATTTTTCCAAAAAAAAAAACATCCATGGCCAAAAAATCTTCATAACTGTTGTTAGAACAAAACATTTGGTTTCCTTTTCTGTTTTTGCTAAAAGCGGTCCTTTTTGTCATAATTAATTAAACCTGAATTGAAAAAAGTAGCTACGAAGAGCAATTATCACCTGAAGTTTTAATTAATGCTTTTAACTTCGCTTAAATTACAATGTTAGACAAAATGATCCAATACAAAATTTTAGCCGTGATGCAAAAAAATATATTGTATTTAAAATTTATATATTTATCGAATGGAAATTTTCTCAGATAATTATTACATTTTCCTCATTAAGCAATTTAAAATTGTATTCATTAATATCAGTTTCCAATATAAAGAGTTGACTTTTATTTTAAGACTTGACTTAACGATATCGATGCTTAAAACTTTAAATGTTTTTTTTAAGCTAAGTGCGCATTATATAACCTTCTTTAATTAAAAAATGAAGTATTTCTAGGTCACTCCGTGCGAGTGTGCACTTTAGACCTCTAGTACCGTTTGTACTATCGTTCTAAAATTTGTGAACGCCGGCTACAAGAGGTAATTTTAACCCCCAATCCTAAAATTCGTTCGAAAATTTTAATTCACATGGTTCAAGAGAATCATTTAAAATATTTTATCATTAGTAAATTTTATCTTCTAAATTAATTACAAATAATTCTATTTTTTTAAAATATTTTAAAGCTAAAATGAATGAGATTTTCTAGATTATAGTATTTCCTAATAGTATAAACAAATTAGTATTTCTAAACTAATCAGAAATTTATTTAATTCATTTAGTGTTATTCCTTTATTACATGTTTCTATCAAACTAAATAATTTAAAATCAACTGTAATTGAAATGAAACAAAAAAAAAATGGTTATCTATTGAACGGCAAAATTAATAAAAACGGGTACTAATTTGCTTAGGAGAAATGTAACTAAATCGCTATTCAATTATTAACGTTAATGATGCTTAATTAATTTTAATAATATATATTAAAGAAAAGCTGTGAAATAAAAAGTAACGCTAATGGAGAAAAGGTACGTTTTCGTTCAAAGGAACGGACAAATTAACATTGACGCAGAAGACACTTCATTAAGCTCGGTAATACGTACTACTAATATTATAATAATTGGTGGAAATTTAATATGAATTTCTACAGAATTTTAAAATATTTATAGTTTCAGAAAACATTTTGTTAAGGCGGTATCAAAGATAGAATATTATTATTTTTATGATTTAGAATTAAAACAAATTCATCTCTTCCCTTTTTATGAATAATTGAAAAAATATATTTATGGTCAAATAAAGAAGTGGTCAAGTACTAAAATCCTTATCAAAATTTTACAAGAATAGATATTTGTTTTTAAAATTTCGGTCTTAGCTTGCTGCCCCTGAAAAATGTATTTCGCATGAAACTCTAATGTTGAAGAGTATGTAATAGGTACTAAATATACAAGTTTTATGTACAAAGTGTTATTTTTGTACATTTAGTAATAACACTGAACAGTTTTAATATTGACGGTTCATCGAACTGGAGAAAATTGATAGATCGTGGCAAATGTTGACTACCATCAGTTAGCCATGAGCAAGTAATACTGATTGCAGTAAACCTTTATTCTGACGAGATGACCTATAAAAGAGGCGTTTTGCTTAATTTAATGAGGAAAAGCCCCCAGAAGGAGCAAATAATAATAAATAAATAAGTAGTAGGGGTCACTTTCGCACTATTAACTATGCTTTTCAGTTTTGTGGTTGATTTTGCATTGTTTAGTACATATTTATAGATGGTTTTCCTTTTTTATCCCACTGCGTACGAAGAAAAGATACACAAAACGTATGTTATACTAAGCGTTTTTTTTAAATAACTAAATATTATTGCACTGGACCAGTGGTCCCCAACCTTTTTGTACCTAAGAGCAAATACCAGAATATCGGTTGAATGGCGGGCACCATTTATTTTTTCAACATAAATTTATAGTTGGTAGACATAGGTAATAATACACACTACATATAGTGCACAAAAAATTTAANTATATGTGTATATATATATATAAACTGTTATAATGATGCGAATTGAACAACATTAATTTTCTAACATTATTCAAACAATACATTTTATTATTTCTGGAGAAATATTTAATTTTTTAAAATATATTTCAATTATTTTGAATGTGTGAGAAAAATATGTTTAAGGACATAATTGTTTTCAAAAATTTACTAATTACACACGGAGATAAAAAATCTGAAAAATGTATCGAATTGTATGGTAAATACATTTCTAGTTAAAAAAAAATCATAATTCTGGTAAATAAAAAACACAGTACGTGGTATTTAAATCATTCTTTTATATTTTTTCTGTTTATATGGTAACAGTTTACCGGGAATTTAAATTTAAAAATCATTGTTCATATTACTACTCATGTAGTAAGAAAAAAGAAAACGAAAAGTTAATTTTTCCGATTAAATAGTTTTTATCCCATTCTCCAACATAGCATGATACAGTAAATAAATTTTAGTACATTTACGGAAATTTATGACTGCGTATAAAGTTACATTTTCTAGTTAGCTTTACCAAAACCATAACCAAAGCTGTTCGGTAAAATTTTCCAAATTTTTTTAGTGTTCCCATAGAATCAGAAACACAGCAAATTTTACCATTATCTGGTAGTTTTGAATATAATTATTTTTCTTAGAGTATATTTGATAAATCTGAAGCATTTCCTAAAAGGCTATTTTTTGTAATCTGTTTTTCATTTGATATATTTATTCATTGTGAAAAAGCTATTTATACATTATATTGTATACTTATTACTATAACGTAAAATTTTAGTGCAAATATTATGTACAAATTTAAAGCAAAAAATAGGAATGTGCTCTATAATTTATGTTATTACATGATCTTGGAAACTTGAAAAAAAATTCTAGAAGACAAAAAAGTCAATTGTGATATTCTTAAGTAAAATACAAGCAGACAAGTTGTGATCGTAAACCTGCCATTACTTTAATGGGAGAATTATGCAATGGACGGGAAATGATTCTCAGCGATAGGAAAGAAAACCCTAAATTGTATTCTTTAGATAGGTAAACAGCTTTCATGGGTGATTATTCAGCAAAGAAGAAAAATACATATATGTTGTATATAGTTTTGACTTCGCGAAAAAAAGGGCCAAATATTCCCCTGTTAAGAGAAAGAAACCATAAAAAAGGAATGTCTATAGTTTTTCAAAGATAAATACAACTTTGAAATTCGAATTATTCATGTCAGAGTATTATGCAAAATAGTTAAAAATAATGACTCATAATTTAGCTGTTTTTATGAGCATTGTTTTAGAATTTTATGTGATTCACGGGTCCTGTTGAACGACATGGTTAAAGCTCGCGTTATTTAAGATTTTGATAAACTTCTACATGTTTTTTTTTTAATATTTATTTTTGTTTTCGAACACTTTTTACCTCATTAATTTATCAAAAAAGTATAATCAAAACATATAAGTTGGTTTTCTAGATATAACTACTGTTATTGCATAGCCTTATTTTTTTTTCTTTCGGGTCCTAAAATTTTGTTGTACTCATATTTAATCAGTTCTAATTCCTTTGTAGATAAATATAGCAGCGAATTCATTTTTATTAATTCCAGTTTCACAAAATGAGCGGACTTACCATATTTTTAAACTCAATAAATGTAACAGTTAACATTTCAATGTACAGTGAGTGTACTGAAAAAAAAACGAATCACCCAGAATAATTTTTAAAATGTTCAGATTTTCACGAACTAAGATTCAATCTTAATGTTTCGTAGGAATCAAATCAAATATTTTAAGTTAAGAAAGCAGACACAAAATGTACTTTTTTTAAATGAAATAAATTTTTTTCGATTGATTTGGATTTCTAAATGTCGAAATATGGTGGGTAGCCGTAGTCTGAAAAATATGGTCCTAATAAATTTATCAGGAAGGCGATTGACAGTTTGGATTGTTAATTCTGTTTTTTACTTAGTTCGTAATATCTCGAATTGAATACTTTCTACAATTCATTGCAAAATTTGTTTATAAAAAGGTAATTCCGATAATAAATTGTTACAATTCTAAGCATAGGACTGTCAGTGATCAACTCGGTAACCTTGTAGTTTTAAACCCAACAGAGAATACATAGTAACTTCAGGATTGAGCATTGGGACAAATTTGAATTCATGGAGGTCAAAATCACGAAATCCTCTCACTGTTAGTCGGACGGAAAAGGGGATTCTAACTCATTATCCGTCTACTAATGACAATATTTAACATAAGCATTGTGGTCGGTGTGAGCCGGGAGAAGAACTCGTATCAACCAGCCACTACAGATATTCGAATCTGGATTGCTAGGTAAATACTCTATCCCCTGAAATACCGAGACTTTCCAGCATAGCTTTATTTTATTTTATAACCGTCATTGAACTGCCGACCCAATTTTCGGGTTTACGACTTCTAATGCTCAACAACATAGCCTTGTAATTTTGAACCCAATCCAAAAGGCAAAAGGCTCCTGGATCAAGTATTGAGAGAAATTTGCCTTCGTGGGGGACTTTTCGGTGGAATTAACCCTCATTCGCGTTACATAGAGAGGAAAACAGCGAGAACCTCCCTTGGTTAGCCTGACAGCAAAGAGACTCTAACCTATGATCCGTCTACCACTGAGGATATTTCACGTCAGCACTGTAGTTGGTACAAGACGGATGAGGAATTCGTATTGATCAGCTAAGGCTGGGATTCGAACCCATGTCACTTTCTTGGGAGGCGAACACTCTATCTCCTGAGCCATCAAGGTTCTCTGGCATAGTTTATAATTAAAGCTTGTAATTGCTACCACTGACACTGATGTAAGCTTCATAACGCCGGTGGGGATACTGACAAATAGATTTCAATACGCCAGGTATTTTCTCACACACGAGTGGTCGTTTAGCATACTCGAGCGACGACTTCTCCAATGGAGTCAATTTGAGCTCTTGTAAATAACGGATTTCCAATGGCCTCATAGGGAAAAAATTAGACACGATGAACCTAGGATTGTGGTGGCTATTGGATAGACCTACCATGCCCGATTCAGCATACTTTCAAAGTAGAATCCTGGTAATTGCAGAGTTTGATGATGAAATGCATTAGCACACCATCGTACTGAAACTACACTTGATTGCTATTGCCTATGGGAACTTCTTACAGCAATTTTGTTGAAGCCCCTTTCAAAAAACTCCTGATAACCGCGGTCATTGATTCGGATGGGTAAGAGATATGCGCCTATGAAGTAACCATTCTCAAGATCCACCCAGACAATCACGGGGAAGCGTTTTTGGAATGCATGTAGGTGTCTCATGTGAATTTTCTAATGAAAATGCCTCGCCTTATCTGCAAGTAGCAGGTGAATTGGAAAAGCCGCTTTAACTCACTATAATACATAAAGTATTGGCTGTATTAACACTCTGTTACAAAAATTATTGAAGAAATTTATTCAACACTAATTGCATTCTACAGAAAAATTGAGAGTCTCATCTCTTTCCGAGGGGGATGTTGATATACAAGAGAAATAAAAAATGGTTATAAATCTAGACTGAGTGAGCCAGTAGATGTATTAAGGATTAATTTAGTGCAAGAGGTGAAAGTCTACTTATTCACAAGGTTGGAAAAAAATATTTTCAATTTAATGAGATTTATTTGACTTAAATTGGATTTTTTTTCAATTTAAATCCACTTTTTCTAACATTTACCAACCAAAACAGCTGATAAGATGTATTAATAATATTTAAAAAGAATAATAATATTGCTAAAACGTTTAATATTTCTAACTATAGTGTTTAAAATATTATTTATCTAAATTTTAAAATAGAATGAATAAAATCATAGTTATGTTTTTCAAACAGAACTTGATAATGAATGTTAAAGATCGGGAAGGTATTTGTCAATTAGTTATCTATTAAAGAGTAAATTAGTTAAGATTAAAATAAATGAGTAAAAAATAGTTCAGGTTTCTCTAGTTGATATTTGCAGACATATTTAATAAGTTTTAAAATCATTGGATTTAAATAAGCATAAAACTAAATGGGCGTAATTAAAAATGTTGTTTGCGTACAAATTATTTTATTCAAATTCAATTAGAATATCATAATTTATAAGTATCATGACACTCTAGTACCCGTATAGTCTCCTTTTTTTTTACTCTATTTTGAAATATTATCATTTTTAAGAGCAGCCCTTCTATCTCGTCAGTAACTACAAGGATGATAACAGCATCGATGATAAAGTTTTAAAAACTTATTTTTTAGATTTTTTAGTTCTTTTTTAATTATATTATTTATTTTCCTATTATTGGTTACTTTCATTCATTTCACGTTGACTTTTGTTCATGATGCTAAAATACTTCAGTCCGTAACCTTATACGTATTTTTCTTTGTCCTCTTGAGAGACAAATCATAACCGCCAAGAATTCATTTACGCTAAATATTTCAATTCGGTATTCTTCCAATTAAAGAAGGTTTTCTGAATAGTTCTTTCCAGATTTGAAAAACGGCATCATCTTTTTCAAATAGTTCACCCTGCAAGTTTGAAAAAGATTTGTATGTCAAACTTGTGGGGACATTTCAAGTCATATAGTTGGAGCCAAACAATCTTCCGACAGACAAGTTTTAAACGGGTTTTTTTTGTATACAATATGAACTTATAAGAACTTGAATACATAATTTTTTTAATTTTTTGCCAAAAAGCACAAACTTCTACTATAAGAGCTGAGCATTGCATTGATAAAGTAATCAAACTCTGTAATAAATGGAAATATTTACAAAACAAATTGCCTAGAACAACTGACAAAGAAGAAAAAGGGAATATTTTTGTGGAAACTTCAGACAATCTTCTTGACGCAGCACACGCAGATGCTTTTAGCATAAAACAGTAGTACGTTTAGGAATTTTCTGAAATGACATATTGTACACAACAAACTCAGAAATGACGTATTGTACACCACAAACTCAGAAATGACGTATTGTACACAACAAACTCAGAAATGACGTATAGTACACAACAAACTCAGAAATGACGTATTGTACACGACAAACTCAGAAATGACGTATTGTACACAACTTTGAATTAACAATTTCTGTGTCAAACAGTTGTTTTAACAGGCCTTCGAATCTTCTCAACCCAGTCTTACCCTATTTTTCCCCTACATATATGTTTAGAAAACGTGTAAACCACTTAAAAAAATCAATTCTTTTATTTTTACTTGTTAAAAAAATATATATTCTAAATGGCAGAAGCACTAAAGTATAAATTTTTTCAACAAATTAGAGAAACAAATTTCTCTCAAAGTTTCCTCATCTCATTTAAAGGAAAACCATTTTCTATTACAGTCTGAAGAAAAATGAAAGAAAAGTTTCTGCCTTAACGAAAGAAATTCAATACCAGCTAGAAAATACTTAAAACCTTTAAGCTTCTAAGGGTTCTATTTATTTTGACTGACACTTGAAAGCAAAAACTTCTCTCGTTCCAGCGTAGCCTTATATCGAAATTGGAAAGAAGGGACAAACAAAGATTCTATTTTTATTTTTCACACCTTTAACTGTTAACAATATTGACCGGCATCTTACACAGTTACTAGTTTCCAAGTACGTAGTCGAAGCACTTTAAGATAATTATTGGCTTTTCTAAAATTGTTTCTGGGATAATTTCTTTTAACACTTTGTTGCAGTGTCTGAATGCTAGGGTAAAGTACATAATCTATTGTGTAGCTTCCCATCTTTTAAAGATAATCTTTACTTATAATGACGTAATTATTTGTTAGACATTTTTCACCTTCATGATTCGAGTTTTTTTTCAGTTTAATGCTAATTAAAATAACTAAAATAAAATAGAAAAAAATAAACCAATCAAAATATATAATTAGCATTAGAAAATACTTTGAGCCATATTTAAACTCTTACTGAATCACTGATTAAAAAATAAATAAATAAAACGAGAATTCTATAAATTCCAGGAGCAGTGTTAACATGATAGCATTGAAGGACTATATCACTAAATTAGCATTACTGAACTTATTTGAAACCATGTGTTTATTTTGTTCATAGAATTCCTTCAAAACATGTTTTATGAAAGTAAATAATTTAAAATCAACATAAATTGAAATGAAGAAAATAGTTATGTACTGGAGGACGAAATTAATGAGAAAGTGGTAATAATTCGTTTAAAGAAACATGAAAAAATTGGAATATTGATTGAATAGAAAATTTAAATATTATTATTATCAAAAACATTTTTAATGGTAAAGTATATAATTTTTCATGTTATTTTAAAATATGTTATTTTACACAGAAAAATATAAAATTTCGGTGAAATCGGCGGAATAGCTCTTAAGAAATTGAATTTTAAGGAAGTCGAATATTTAAAATTCGATTGCTTAGGAACTATTCAGCCGATTTCGCCCAAATTTTGCCATGTAAAAAATATTGTTACATGCTTTAAAATTGTATACTTTAGAATTCAATATTTCTTCGACTATTAATAAATAAAATAATAAAAATCATTAAATATCAGCTAAAATTTATTTTTTCTGTGAAAAAACGAGTTTTACAATTGTGTGTAAAAATTTTTCCATTTGTTTAAAAAGTTCTCGAGATATGGCGAAATATGCAAAATGTAAAATTAACATTAAGGTGTCCAAGCTTTGGATCGCTTTCCTGACCAAACTATGAGGACTATATTTCTGAGATTTCGGCTACCCACCATATTTTAAAGATCAGAAATCTGAATCCGTTGAAAAAAAAGGGTAAGTTTATTCAGTAAAATTACGTTTTTGTGTCTGATTTCATAGCTAAAAATATCATCTGTTCTAATTAATTAGCATATTTGAGATTAACCCATTGAACCATTCAGATTGAGTCCTAGAGCGTGAAGATTGCATCTTTAGATCAACAGTTTCTCAGGGTGGCCCGTATTTTATTTTGCACATTGCAAAACGAAACAATTTGTATCTTGGTTAAATTAGAAAGTTTCTAGGTCGAGCAGCTTAGCTTCAACTGGACATCGAATCTTAACTTCCCGATATTACCGAATTTTTACAACATATAGTGAAAGGTGTAGCAATAACAGGTATTTTATACATTTAGATAGATAAGTTAAGGGCTACTATATTTGGAAAGAGAACTGGAGTGAAAAAGTGTTATAATCCTTTCTTTTATTTAAGCTTATGGAAAATATACTTATATTGCATAAATAATTAAGAATATTTTACTGTAGTCTACGACCAAATTCGTGCACAAAAAATTTACTGATTTGCAAATGGATAATGAAATTCATGCAAAATTTTTAAGTTATTTAAATTATTACATTCCACTTGAAAAAATAAAAAGTTAAAATTGATCAAATATAACACACCACAAACACACTTCCCTATAATAATTCTTCAGAATTTATTTCTATTTCGCATATTTCATAGCATTTTAATAACATGAATTAAATAATAAATTAAAATAAACACCGTATTTCGAACATATTTTTATCAATGAATCTGTTATTTTTATATTGCTTCAACATAAATTTAAAATTTATTATAAACTACAGATCATATCATTTACATATAACAAATGCCAGTGACTTTAATTCACATTCATTTGGTTCAAGGTGGAACTATAGCTTATTTAACGTTGGGATCAGATCCTTTAAAGTAGTTTTAACAATTCAGTTCATTTAAAGTTTTAAGTTCGTATATCCGCAGAAGAAAATAAAAATGCGTTGAGGAAACAAATACGAACGGTCCTATTTAACTTTCTTCAGTTGAGACTTTTGGATTGTTTACCATTGCGAACAAAAAAGGAATTCTCAAACACAAAGTTTAAAAGTTTTTTTTTCAGTCCCATCACCACCTTTTCAGTAAATACTTATTTATTCTCATTGCATTTAAATCTTTTTTACTGGAAAAAGAAAGAAGCAACACTAAAACATGCAAAGTTTTGCTCTCCGACAATGTTTAATCAAACATTATAATACTATACGATTTTCAAAGGTTATGTTGTTAAACAATTAAAAAATGAAAATAATATAAAAATAAAAATATTAAAACAGATTAAATTGATTTACTTTCCGAAAGTTGAGCAAGTGCGGTATATATTTTATCGGAAAAATTAATGTTTGTGGTAATTCAGTCTTTATTTTACCATGCATTCCTTTAAAACATCACTTAAGCCTATGCTATCATTGGAAACGACTCATTTGAAAAAAACGTAAATGATATAATTCCCAATTATATAAAAATGGTTTCATTGTCCTATTAGTTTTAATCAGAAAAAACAGTTGAATTTATTTATCAGCCTTTATGAAAATTTATCTGTTTTATAAATCGATCGATCAAAAATCTGTCAATCAGATGATATTGCTTTAAGTTCCTTCGAAATACGAACTGCACTTTTGTGGTTGGCGACGATCACTTCAAAGCATTTACAAGTGGAATTTAACGGCATATTACCAGACGAAAACTTATATGAACTATATACTGTCTGAAAAAATTTGAAGTGCAGTTATATTAAAGGTTCAACTATGAGGTCTCTATATTAGAAGACCTAAACTTGGACAAAAAATGATCTTGAACAAATTTGGAGGAACTTGGACAAATTCGATGTCAATAAGAGTTATAGTTCTTTTCTTAGTAGTCCAAAGAATGTGTCACGTTGTTTTATTTCCATTTGAACTCGAAGAATTTCTATAAACAAATTGACAGTCAGAAAACTAGAGAAAAAAAGTATAATAAAATTAAATAAGCATTTAAAATAATACATTTTTATAGTTAACTAATAAGAATAAAATTATTCTGCTTTTATGAGAACAAAAGCAAAAATAATTTTGTAAATATACTCCAATTATGTGCATAAATTTTGTAAATATGCTCCAATTACCACCAAGAAACTTTCCCACAGCATCTTACGAAGTAATGCATGCTACTACGTTTTTCATTTTTATTCTTGCAAAGACAGAATTATTTATTTTAACTTTAATCAATTTTAAATATGTATTTTTTTCTCTCTTTTTTATTTATTGTCTGATGTATAATGATTTCAAAAAATGAACTCAGCGAAATATACAGTTCTAATTTAATTCTAACGAATCAATGTACGTCTTGAAAATAAATTAGTTTCTAAAGATGTTTCGTGCCCACTTTCTTACTGTTCTTAGGAGATAACTCTTATGGAAATGTTTGAAATGATTCAATTGAAAACAATAATTTTTTATTTTTTATAATTGAGAGGATCATTGCGGCTCAGGAAATAAACCTTTCGCTTTCCAGTAAGGTGAACCTGGTTCGAATCCCAGTGATGGCTGGTTAAAAAGAATTCTGCACCCGGTTTGCACCGACCGCAGTGCTGACGTAAAATAGCCTCAGTGGTAGACGGATCATGGGTCTCCTTGCCAGTAGGTTAACCGTGGGCGAATTTCGTGGTTTACCTCACTATGCAAAGCAAATGCGTCTTCATTTCGTCAAAAAGTCCTCCGCGAAGGCAAATTTGCTCCAATACTCAATCTAGGAAATCTCTTCACTTTTGGATTGGATTCAAAATTACGAGGCTTTGGGGCTGAACACTAATTGTCATAAACCCAAAATTGGGTCTTCTGTTCAATGACGGTTATGTAATAAAATAAACATGCAATCAAGAAGACGTCATTCAGCACTGTTCAATTCCAAAATTTGTTATGTTTCTTTGACATGATAAAAACAAATAAATAAATGTCAATTTTAGAATTAACTGTAATTAGCTATACTCTTAACACAGAAAATACGCAGTGCATGCATGTAATAAATAAAATATCGGATAAAATTATAGCGACAAATTAAAATAAACTTACGAAAAAGAACCTTTAAATTGATAGGCACCATTATGTGCCCCTATAAAATTAAACATATAATTTAATTTAGCTACATATATACTACTACTACAGCTACTATATATATATCTATATATATAAAAGAAAGTCGTGTTAGTTACTTCACTTATAACTCAAGAACGGCTGAACCGATTTAGCTGAAAATTGGCAGGGAGGTAGTTTAGAGCCAGGAGAAGGACATAGGATACTTTTTATCCCGTGCGATAAACCGTTCCAGCGATATCAGTGAAAGTCGAAATGGAATTTTCTGATTGGTTAAAAGCTAGCCATTGTTTTAAATTTTGCTATAAACGATTCAATTTTCAAATATCTTGAAGATAACAACAGTGATATTTTCTATCTTATAACTCTATTCATTTAGAAAAGTAAATTAAAGTAAATTGCATATACTTTAATTTTTAATTCGCGC
>NC_092210.1:86102498-86115109 GCF_043381705.1 Parasteatoda tepidariorum | reverse complement strand
TATATATATATATATATGTATGTATGTATGTATGTATGTATGTATCCGCTGTTTTTTACAATACCAGTTATAGAACGGTTTCAAAGCTGTAAAAATCTTCCCAACCGTAAATTTTAAAATAAATTGAATCGAAAAATTGCTGTCGTTCGAATTGTGTAGACAGACAATTTTTTTAACTTTCGTAACAGAGGAAACCCCTTAGAGTTTTTTAAACATTAAAGTAAAGCCTACTTTAGAATGAAAATCCTACATTTATTTACAAATTTCTTAAAAAATATGTAGAGAATTATTTATAATTTTTGAGGTGTTTAGGTAAGGCAATTTTATAAAAAATGATACTACCCTACAATAATTGACTGGGCAACAATATTTTAAGTGTAGAAAAAGAAAAAAAGTATAAAATAAAACATACTTCAATAAGAGATGGTCTTCCTTACTGTCGGAATAATGTTTAGTAATATTTTTAATTGAAAATTGCGGGACACTTATGAAATTTTTAAAATGTCCACAATGGATTCTTAAGTTACCGAATACGATTCATAACAAAATTATCAAAAGAATTATGAATTTTTTTGGCTTGTATGCGCATTATGAAAGGACTACAATAAATGCTTATATCCAGCTCTCTTTGCTCATATATTTTAAAAATTTTCTTTTCAAATTCCAAACTGATATTTTTTCAAGTAATTAAAAATATTCCAAGCAAATTACGTGTAATTTTACTGAATATTTTTCCAGTGATATTACGAAAACGCAAAGCAAAAAAATAGGATATTTTTAATAAAAACTTCCATATCCTCACGAATGATTAAGCTGGAGTTACGAGATTTTATGTTATTTTTTGCGTATTAGAACCGAAATAATAGGCACTAGCTAGTTATTGCCATGTTTCTGACATAGGTTGTACAAGAGTACCCTTTTCCTCTCGTAATTCATTTCCGGTCCATAAAAGCTATAAAAGCTTTGGACTTTATCGATTATGATGAAAAATTGTTTGATTTCAACACTTCTAAAGTTATAAAAAAATCTAAGTATTTCTCGAAAAATTTGAAAAAAAATTTATAATTTAATTTTAAGCAAAAAAATCTGAAATAACTATTTTATAACTGATAAAACCCCGTACAGTTTATAATTTCTAAGCCTATTTTGAAGATTTCTCATATTACCAAATTTAAGAGTAATAAAGTTTGTTAAATTTAAAATTTCACTTTAGTTTATTAATTTTTAAACGGAACTTAGATGAATGCAGAGTGAAAATTTTACATATATTAGATATATGCAATATTTCTGAAATTTGAATAAAGCGTAAAATTTAAACTGACTACTGTCTTTTAAGATTTAACCAGAAAAAAAAGATTCAGAAAATTATTTTTTTACATTTTAGAACCTTTAAATTAATTCTTTTCAATGCAATAATTTATACAAAGCATTAAAAACAATTTTTCGAATTTTGAATACAACATTTTTCCACTAACATAAAGTATCTTGAATACAAAAATAAGTTTCTGTAAAAATATATTTGACTTCCATATTTTTTTTCTAACAAATTATAAAGGTAATCTTGTCAAGAAATAGAACGCACGTACCTTCAGTTTAAGGATTTGTGATGTTAAAAAAGACATTACATGGATTACTTCTTGTTATTAGAGGTAGCTAAATCCTCTTAAGGCCTAAAAGGATTACATTAAACGTCTGCTAAGTCCGCATCTTCCATCATCAAAGAAAATGGGCTTGTCTAGAAATTGTTGTTCTTCAAATAAAAAAACAACAACACGTTGTTGTTTACCGTGAGTTTTTGCTATATATATATAAGTTCAAAATGAAGATAAAACAAAGAAAAATTATAGACATATGAAAAAAAAGGGGGGGGGGGGAATAATAAGTAAAAAAAAATAACAAACAACAGTTTGAAGGGAAAAAAAAGGATGAAATTTTATTTAAAAAAACCGGAAAAAAAAGATATGATCTTTTCATTAGCCCACACGATTATATCCGCAAAAAAGAGTGCTTTCTGATATTGTATCAATATAGACGAAGCAAAATATATTAATACAATAGTGTGAGGAGCACTAAAAACATTTTTTCACAAATATTACAACAAATAAAATAGAACACAATAAGTAAAAATAACATGTAAAAACAGAAAATAAAATAAAAAGAAAAAACAGTATAAAACATAGACTAGATTTAAAAATGTTTTCGCAACAAGATTTCGAAAGCATCCCACCCCCTTTTTTTCATATGTCTATAATTTTTCTTTGTTTTATCTTNCATTCTCATTTACACCTGAAAAAATAGTCAAAAAACACAATTTTTGTAACTGGGCGGGGCTACCCGACAAATTTTGAAAAGTGCTGAAAAACATGTTTTTTCAAATTTCTATTTTTTTAAGTTTAACTATTCTTTTTTTGGTTTATTCTTTCTGCATTATTTAACTAGATGATAAAACAATAGAAACATACAAAAATGTTGATTATTACTCAGTATTATACAGAAATATAAGCAATACTCCTTAAGTGAGCGGGGCTACCCGACTCTCCCCTATGTATTACAGTGCAAATTATTTTGAAACTGTCATGAAGATTACAACAGATCGAGTTAATACGAGTATATGAATAAATATGAATAATTTGAATAAATATGATGGTAGGTCCCACGACTTTCAGTGGGATTTAGAACTATTTTTAAACTTTACAGGTCACCTTTAAAAATTTGTTAATTAGAATGATGGTGTGATTTATTCAGATGCCATTGTAAAGCAATCATACATTTTTTTGATGAACCATTGAATGTATAAATGTTGCTACACTAACAAATCACATTATTTTACGCATGTTTAAAGTAAGATTTCAACTTCTAAATACGTGATAAAACTTAGTTTTTGTGTAATTAACTAATGTAATAATGACCAGAACTTAAGTTAATCTTATGAAATTATGAGTGTTTTCCCGTGAAATCTTCTTATGAAATTATAATTTTTTTTTATTATCTTCTTTTGTTGAGATAAATTATTATATCAATTAGGACACATTTATTAATTTTCACTTACTTTAATAAACATAATCTTTAAACGATAACCATTGCATTTTTCAAAAAATACAGGTAATCAAATATTTGGCTAATGTGGTGAATTTTGGTAACAATATTAAGATAACTTTATTAGAACAAGTGACATTATTAGACATTAATATATTTTTTTTCTCCAATGGCAGGCACTGAATTTTGAATCTTTTTGCCTATACTATGCCAGAATTGTTGCTCATTTGGCGTTACCCAGTGGGCACCTGTGAACCAAAGTCACGGAGGCGAGCAACATTGCCCACGCCACACTGCCACAAACCCGTTTATAGGGTGGGCCACATTCACACATCATGCACACACACAACAGAGGACAGCACAAAGAGAGAGAAAAACATCCGTGCCCAGAGCGGGATTCGAACCCGCAGCCTATGGCTCCGCAGTCAGGCACGCTAACCGCTCGGCCACCAGGCCGGCTTGACATTAATATTATTAACATTATTATTTACATTTGGTAATAATATTATAGCAAGGCTTAAAAACCATTTATTCGGTAAAATTTAAATTTCAGTTTTGTATTTTTTGCTATATTTTAGTTAATCGAAATTATTATTTTAAGAACCGGAATTTTTGTTAAATTGTTACCATATGAGCTGAGAAATTACCAAAATAATCATTTAAATAACATATATTTTGATGTTATTAACCAAATTAATTTTTTTATGAGAATTGTCATTAATATATAGTGCGGTAATTTTATCAAAATTTTTTCTTCCTTTTAGTGTTACATATTAAACAAAAACGAAATAAGTGAATAGCCGCATATATTAAAAAAATGCAATCAAATTACATTTTTAAAATCACAAATAGTTTGATCGGTTTCATAAGTAAGCTCATAACACTTCATTATAAACGTTTCTGAAAAAATGTGTGAGAGAAACATAGTAAATTTATTTTATTCAGTACAATTTAATTTTTACTATAAATGATACCTAAAATTTTGCAGGTTTAAAGTTACAATATTTAGATAATTATAATAATTTTAGTTAAAGGGGATATTAGTTAATTGTAATATTTTTTTACGATAATTGATACGTTTTTAAAATCTGTCCTAATACAAAATATTCTGATCTGGAGGAGCAATGTGCTATTTATAATTTATATAAACAGAACAATTGATCTTCAATGAATATGACAGGCATTCAATCAAACAGCGTCTTAGATAAATCACATACAGCCAGATCGCGTTCCAAAGTAGGCGGTACTTTAAACTATTCAATTTGGTCTTCCACAATCAAGAGGAGGGTTCTTCTGTGAATTAAAATGCAATTAGTAGGCATACGAAATCGAGACAATGTCAGAAGAATTCCATTGGACCACCCACTTCCCTGTGGAGCTACTTGTTTGGGGTCTGCCTGGAGTAATGACTCTTGGGACATTAGAAACTTTAGGAATTCTATACCTGCTTCCGAGTTTGTTATTGAGACCAAGCTTCTAAGGACTGCAGTGATGGTGAAGATTGAATGCATTGTCTTCAGGAAAAAGTACCAAAGCTTCACATTGCCAAGTATACACTGATTTAAATTTTGATTTACTCTTTACGGAGATAAATAATAAATGAGGATTTTGAATTGTAAATTTAGCTTAGATTGTAGTTTAAATAACTACTATAAAATAGATGTAAATTCTAGATTTAACCAGATATTCAACAAAACAAAAGTTTAAATGACTGAATCGTAAATATATAATTTTAACTTAAATAACAGTTAAAAACAGTAATAATTTAACTTTTAAAATTTGGTTAATTCATGAAATTTTTGCAATTTAAAAATATTTATTAAATACCTTTATACAATGTATATGTTAGCTTGTACAGTTTGCGAAAAAATGGACCACCCTGTTTAACTTTTGACCTAATGATTGTATCTTCACGTCGTAGGACTCAATCTTAATGGTTCGAAGGGGTGATTTCGAATATGCTGATAATTTATGCAGACCATGTTTTAAATTATGAACTCAAACACAAAAGCGTACTTTTGCTGATAAACATACATTTTTATCAAAACATTCAGATTTCGCTATCTGGGATATATGGTCCCATAGTTTGGACAGGAAAACCATCCAAAATTTGAACCTCTTATTGTTTATTTCCTTCCTTTGCATATTTCGCCCTATCTCGAAAAATGTTTACAGAGGAATTGAAACATTTTTAGGCACAATTATAAAATTCCTTTGTCCAAAGATAATTTCTAGTAAAAAATAAGTTTTTGTAAATATTTATTATTTTTTATTCTTTTATTTAATAATAATCAAAAATCTCTTGAATTGTTAGGTATAAAATTTTTTTCATAATTTTAGAGTATGTAATTTGACATGGCAAAATACAAAATTTCAGCCGAAACTCAGAAACTATTCAACCAATTTTGCTCATTTTTCGCATTTTGGAATGTAAAACTACATACTTTAAAATTATGCAAAAAATGTAAACCTTACAATTCAGATTTGTTTGGATCATTGTTAAAAAAAATAATATATATTTACTAATTTGTTTTTAATGGAGTCATACAAGCGAATTTTATATTTGAGAGCAAAATTTTTTCAATTCGCTGAAGATGTTTTATATTTATAGCGAAATACGCAAGAAATTAAATTAACATATAAGGGTCCAAATTTTGGACCTCTCTTCTAACCAAATCTCCATTCAATTTTACTATAAAATTTTATGTAACAAAAAATAAGAATTAATGTAACTTTTACAATAATATTTAATGGAAAGTCAAGGAATCACTGCAATTCATAAATATTTCTAAAATAGTAGGGGAGAGTGGGGTCAGTTGTAACAGGGTACGATTGTAACAGATCAAAAATTTCGAGTGTCGGGTTCTAGATTTGGTTCCTAGGTGGCGCACAAGCAGCATTTAACAAATCTACATGTACACCCCTGATGGCAACCAATTTTATGTACTTTTGAAAGAATCACATAGCAAAAGATATTTTCACTCCACGTAAGTACTTTTTTTGGTATTAGAATACTATATTGTAACAAAGTAATTTTGTTTAAACAAATAAAAATTAGTAACCGAATATGTAAGTGGACACCTTANAATGGTTACCATCAGGGGTGTACATGTAGATTTATTAAATACACCTTGTGCGCCACCTAGGAACCAAATCTAGATCCCGACACTTGAAATTTTTGCTCTGTTACAATCGCACCTTGTTACAATTGACCCCACTCTCCCCTACTGTAAAAACTACGGTATAAAAGCTTAAGGTAAAAATTGATATTACTCTAAAATGGATATTACGGATGCTGCATTTAGGGAGCCAGTATTCCGAATTTTTTCAAGTGTAGAAAATGTAGTAAGATTTGTAATTTGACTTGCTGATAGGACAATTTCAATTTGTAAACTTAACGAGAGTTTTCTTTTTGAATTTCTAATTTGTTCGAAAGTCATTGCCTTTTTTAATGTTTTGTTGTAATTTTTTACTTTAAAAAGTATTTATCCAATGTTAATGAAAAAAAAAATACCTCTTTCCAGATTTTCCTTTTATCATCTCCCGCTTGACTTGAGTATATAAGTAATGCAAAAAATTAATGAAAAAGTAAGAGGGAGATCAGTTGTTATCATATATAAATCTTAATTTTTAAAGACAGGAAGGAGAGAAAAACTTTTTCGAATGCGAAAATAATATAAGGTTATCGTTATATATTGAGGTTCCGCTGTGGAATGCTCGTAAAGACACTGCTCCCAGAAAAACACAAAAGCCAAACATCACTGGCTGTGATCAGCAAGCTAGTGGGTGATCAGCAGCCTATGTAGGGACAGAGGGTGTGCGGTATTGGTTTTCGTTAAACTGATTTACCGTAAATTGCACTACTTCGCGTGTGGATCCTCAGGCTACCAAAGGGGGGGCATCCCCTCTTCAGAAGATCAAAATTGTGTTGACATGTCATCGGATCACCCTCTGGGATGCTTTCAAGACCGTCGACAATAGCTCATTATAAGACGTTGTTTCTCAGGCAATAGAGCGCTCGCCTGCCAGTGAGGTGAATCGGGATCAAATCCCTGCAGTGGCTTGTTGACTGGAATTCTGCACCCAACTCACACCGGCCAGAGCACCCTCAGTAGTAGACAAATCATGGGTTAGAGTCCATTTGCGTCAGGTCAACCGTGGAAGGTTTTCGTTATTTTCCTCTCCATGTAACTCAAATGATGTTAGTTCCATAAAATAGTCCTCCAAGAAGACAAATTTCTTCCAATATTTGACACAGGACTTCCCTTTTCTTCAGCATTGGTTTAAAAATTACAAGGATACGGAGGTGAACATCAGTAGTCGTTAACTGGAAATTTGGTCGGCTATTCAATGATGATTATAAAATAAAATAGTTAATTGTGCTGTTTTTGTGTGACGTAAAAAAAGTACCTAATTAGCTATAATATATATTGTTAGCAAGTAAATTACTTCACGTTTATAATTTTTTATTGCGTCCCACATTTTGCATCATTACGTTTACTTTTTTTTCAAGTACAGTTAGTTGATTACTTTTCAAATCCTTTCGGAGAGATAAATTCTAATAAAAGTAGTTTACTGTATGGTCATGACATTTCTGGGGGGAAAACTTATAATTCTGGTTAAGGAAACTAAAATACACAGTTTTTGAATCATTCTTTAGGTAATTTTTCCGTTCATATGATTACAAGAATGCGGGATTTCAAAATTAAAGATTCTAATTGATGAAATATTACTCATCAATTAAGCAATCTTATGAATTAAATATTATCACACATTTAATGAAAAATACAAAACTAAGAAATAAAATATAATAAACCGAATAAATTGTTTTTATTCATTGCTCTAAGTTATCATGTTTAAATTACAAAATTTTATCACATTTACCGCATTTTAACATATTTACCAAAATTTATTACATATTATTATTTTATATTTAATTGTTTATTTAATCAAAATCATTACCAAATCACTATGCAAATTACTGAACTTTTAAGTGCTCTTATAGAGCTTTGGGAACGGTAAATTTAACCATATTTTAGTAGTTCTGATCATATTCTTTTTAGTGCAGTTATCCTTTCAGTTAGTTGCCATAAACATATTAATAATATATAACATAAATATATAGTGGGTTAAAATAAACTAAAAATGATTGCACGTTTTTTAAAAATATGTATCTTTTATTTATCGACTTATTAGAAAAAAACAAACACACTGATGAGATCCAACCACGGCTGTTGCTCAACGGTTCGAACAGGTGATAAAACCTTCTTTAGCAAAATAAGCAGATCTTAGATTAGATCAATAAAAAAATTTAAATATAGTTCAAATAGTAAAATTTCAAGCTTAAAGCAAGCATATAAAATTTAAGCAACACAAGCAACACAGGTACAAGCAACATACATACACACGCGCACTCACACATACACACACACACACACACACACATATATATAATACGTTGTTTTAAAACAGAAACACACANTATATATATATAACATTAGTTCCACCTAATTCGGAATTTGGAAGCAATTTTTCAGTTTAAAACATAAGCTACTTTATAAAAGTAAAATTTTCTCGCAGTTACATAATTAAGAAATTATTTCTGTGATTTTAATTAAGGCACAAACTTATTTATCTTTACATTTACTTTTTCCTAGCTTGTTTCGTTATTTATTATAAAAGACTTGTTTTAATTAGGATACATGAATAATTTTAATTAACGGATCAAAAATGTATAAATTCACGAAATTAGTCATCTTAAATGTATGTTTAAAAATATGAGATGTTACATAGCTAAAGAGCTTTAGTAATTTTTAATATATTTATGGGAAATGAATAAAATAGAAACATTTATTATTTTGATGCAGAGAAGTAGATTATATTAATTAGCAGATGAAACTAATGAAATAATATGATATTCTGCATCTGCATTCAAATCGAAAAAAAAAGTAAAATAGCTTAATACTTGAAATTACTTAGTGTGAAAACTATTTACATAACGAAATTTTTTATTGGATTTGGAAGAATTTTAAAAACTAGATGAATTAAATGAGGAATGAAAAAAAATGGCGGAAAATTTTTTTTCCAGATTTCATGCAAAATATTTCACAAAACAATAGAGAAATTTATTTTGGATAAAAGTATGAAGGAGACAGTGCATAATACAATGAGAAAAAGAAATATAGTCAAATATACTAGGGTGTAGTAAAATTCACCATGTTCTATACGTACACCAAAATGCTCGCTAGTTTTTACCGATGCACTTTGATAAATATTTCGCTTGAATTACCAAGAAAATAATGTTCTATGATATGTAATAAAATTTGGTAAAATTTTGTAACTTTTCATGATACCTTAAAGCACGGCATAAACCAATTTTTCGATCAATTTTTTTTTCAGTAAACGTGTGGTAAGTTGCAATAATAATTTTGAAAATTCGAATTTCTTGTAAAACGTTTCCATATAAACTTACAAAATGCTGAACGAATGGTATAATTTCCGAGGCCGTCATATATATTTATATATATACATATATGATATATTTTGCTTTGGTTATACTAGCGCAATATAGGAAAGCACTTTTTTTGTGGATATAATTGTGTGCTGATGGCCAGATAGTATTATTTACTTATTTTGTTTTCTGACTTTTTAATTATGGACTATCGTTTTTTGTGAATTTTTGAATATTTTTTTTTAAAAAAAGTGCTTAGATTAATAATTTTTTCTTCTTCTTTTTTTCTTTTTCTCTCTTTAATGAATCTTGATATTTATTAATTTATTTAGTGTATAAATTTATATATATTTAGTATAATGAAGTAGCAATTTTATAATATAATACCAAAAAAAAACTCTTCTTCGTTTTAATTCAATTCAAAATTTTCCTATTAATGTACAAATTTAATTACTTTTGATTTTATTTTAAACCTGACGTTGCACAAAATATCCGAGAGAGATTGATTTGAGTTAAACATTGTAACTATTTGAATTGTGAAGTACTTTTTAAGTAAACATCTGAATTTGTCTTGCTTGGAAAGTGAGGCCAATTATAACATTCTAAGGGTTTCTTTAGAGAGTCTAACATTTCATCCATCAAAAGTTCTTTTTTTTTAATCTAGTACTGAGGTCGGTGCACGTTAGTTGTGGTTTATGAGGCAGTTAAGAAAAAGAGCCCTCCATTCTACTTTCTCCTGAATCACTTTATGTGTCGATCACAATACTTCGATCGCATCGAACTTCTTAAGAAAACACCAATTCTTAAACTTTATATTAGTATCACGTATTCTGTACTTCAATCAGTTTAGTAGAAAAAATATCATAGGCGCATAAGCTTATAAAATGTAAATATAGTAAAATTTTAAATATTGTTCGTTTCATACATTGTTTACTGAGAAATAATTTTATACTAAAAATTTCAGTTTCAGATTAGAGAAATTGAGTTTTTACGAAATATCTGTTAGGAGAAATCTAAAAACACTTTGAGAAGCTTAAATCTTCTCAAGAATACTTGTGTTAGAAAACTTTTGTTTCAACATTTCAATTCCAAACACGTTGTAGTTTATTTCAAATAGTTAGAATTTCAAAGAAAAATGAAACTCGACTTGATGTTCAATGGTGTACTTGTACCTTAAAACTAACAATACGCTAATGGTGTACTTGTGTCAAGCTTTTGCTATTGATAACCGATGAAGATACTGAAGGAAATTTATTCTCATTTTCTTTCTCTGAGTAAGATAAAAATCTCTAACATTTGTTTCTTACCGTAGAATTCGGCAATATCACAATTTCGTTAAAAAATGATGTCATACAGTTTTTGAAAAAAAAATGATGAAAGAAATAAAACTCTTGTGATATTTGGGCAGTTTGTGACTTGTTTTATTTAATTTATTCGCTAATGAACAAAATCATATTATTGTTTAAGATAATATCATTATATCCAACCGCCTCCAGTGATCATTTTTCTTGTTTTAAATTATGACTATTTATTAATTGTTGCAAAAATTTATATTTATTTTCATTTTAGTCGCTTCTAATGATCTCTTTTCTTGTTTCAAATATTGACTATTTATCCATTGTTGTGGAAAATTGCATTCATTTTTACTAATTATCTAATATCAATATTTTTAATAATTTCAATATCAATCAAATATATATTTAAATATCAATATTTTAAATAATTATCCATCATCCTTATTTTTAATAATTATATATTTTATATTCTCACGATAGAGTTGATGCTAAAAGTAGCGGAAAAAACAAAAAAGCGATAAAACGTTGTCCGACAAAGCATCTCAGAATTGAAAATGAGTTCTTTTTTTAAAGAAAGACCATGGAAATTTGAATTCCGAGTTCTTGAGTGAGAAAAACAGTTTCTTATTTATATTCACATAATGGTGTATGGTTAAGGAGATATTATCGTTTACTAGTAAAATTACTTCTTCTCTTTACTTTCATCTTATGGTGTCACTCATTCAGTTTTTCGAATTCACTCATTCAGGAATTCTCATCTTTCTGTGTTGTTGTCCAAGTTTCTGAGGCATATGTTAGGATAGGTCTGATTAAGCATTTATAAATTAACAGTTTAGTATCTCTTTTTAGTAGTTTTTATTTTAAATATTTTTTTAATCCATGAAAACATTTACTTGCACTCTTATTTGTATTTCGGGTGCGATATTGCCATTAACGTTGACTTCAGAACCAAGATAAACAAAACTGCTTACTTTTTCAAATGTAATTAGCTTTCTCATTATAGTTATAAAACAAAACTTTACATTTTCTTCATTAGTCACTATAACACACAACACGACTTAAGTCTCAGAAAATAAGTCTCGTATTTCAAATTAATCAAATGTTAGTACTTTCAAGGCGAAAAAATCAAACTAATTATGAGGAAAATTCGACCACCTGCATCGCAACATCACATGCATCATATATAAGCTCTTATACTAGATAAACGAGACTTGCTGCAGGTTTTAAAAGCTGAAATTTTTTGATGTATTTTAAATGTCAGTTGTTACATGAATATTTTTAAAATTGACTTTTAGGTTTTACAATTTCCCTAAACCACATTTCTTATTTAGATCATTCGTAATCCTAACAGCTTAGATCAAAACTGCTCATCTGTTTGCTGACAAAGTGATATATATATATATATACCAGAGTTGGCCGTTGATTACAGTAATCGATTACAACTGTAATTGATTACAGATAATTACAGCTATGTAATCAATTACTTGTAATCACGATTACAAGTAATCAATTACTTGTAATCGTGATTACAACTTTCAAAAAATTTTGATTACAGCTGTAATCATGATTACAATTTTGATTACAGTAATCAATTACTTGTAATCACGATTACAAGTAATCAATTACTTGTAATCGTGATTACAACTTTCAAAAAATTTTGATTACAGCTGTAATCATGATTACAATTTTGATTACAGTAATCAATTACTTGTAATCACGATTACAAGTAATCAATTACTTGTAATCGTGACTACAACTTTCAAAAAATTTTGATTACAGCTGTAATCATGATTACAATTTTGATTACAGTAATCAATTACTTGTAATCA
>NC_092210.1:86091491-86102172 GCF_043381705.1 Parasteatoda tepidariorum | reverse complement strand
ACTATATATATATATATATATATAATGCCAAAACATAGTTTGGATATTTTTTAAGTATATTTTATATATCGAGATTGCTGTTAAACTTATTCTTTAAGTCAGGATAAGTTAAATTTTGCTTGCATACTATTTCAAAATTTGGATATTAGTTTGATTTTAAATTTTGCTAAATGTAACTTTTTGAATGGATTATTTATAATTATACTATTGAATTAAGATGTAACTAGATTCCTCAGTATTTTTTTTTATTTTGTTAGTTTTTTTTCTATATCATTTCTATTTTTCATATGGTTGCTTTGTTTTAAAAAAAAAAAATCGTTTCTTAAATTTAAAAATAAAAAACAAAATTTTTGCCCTGGAAGCTCTTTATTGACTTTTAACATTTCCCATTTATGTTTTAAATTTCTCTTAAAAATATACATATTAAATTGTAATTTTTTGTACAAAAAATATGTATTTGTAGAATTTCGCTATTTAAATGACCTACATTTGTCTTTATGGTAAACATATACATTGGAAATATTTGTGTTAACCATAAGTGAGAAAAAATATGGCCGTATGTGTTTTTTTTTAATTTTCTAAAATTTTTTATGGGAATTGAAGATATAAACTGCGTCGATTGACAAATGCTTTAAATAAACAACTACTATTATTTGTATTGAATAAATATGGAAAGAAAAAAGTCTATCTAATTTATTTTATGAAGCTTTTTTAGAAAAAAAAACATTTTTCAAAGTACCCTCATAAATCATAAACACTATTTTATATACTTTCCATGATTCTAAAACTATTGAAAATATTCTGGGTAAGATGAATACTAATTAAAGTCATCCAAATATTATACTCAAGAAACTTATAAGAGCAGTTCAGATTTTTTTTTTCTTCACTAAATAAAGGGTGAATTTAAATTCAGAGCTTAATTATTTTCAACGATCTATGGTGAATTTTTGTTTATCCATGCTTACTTAAGGCAGAATTATTCATGAGAAATTCGGTAAATGATTATTCATTGGTCTGAAAAAAGAAACTTAATTTCATCAAAATAAAAGAGAAATTTGAGTGGAAAAATTTCATGGCGTTAAGTTATGATATTACTTTGATCATTGAAGATTTATTTTTGTACTTAGCTTTAAATATAAAATAAAGACGCTTTTACTTTGGCTTCTATTAAATATATATATTTATATATATATTTATAAATTATAACAAAACTCCTTTAACTCATATGTGTTGTAATTGTTTAAATTTGTATTTTATGTACATGAATATTTTTGTGAGTATTTATTTATCTATAATTATTTATACTGGGGGTTCAAAAATCATTGCATTTAATCTGTATAGTTAGGCTTTTATCAATATTTCAGCAAAGCAATACCTATTTGGGTTCATAAACAATATTAAAATAAAATAAATAAATAAAAAAACACAGATGGAATCTCTAACATAGAAGTGCATGAGTATGAGCATCTGTTTAATTGCCTGAAGAAATTCAAAGAGGTTGAAAGGCTGTCAAATATTTCATAAATAGCCCTTCATCCATCCAAAAATCAAACTAAATTTTTATTTTAAACCTTCATTATTAATTCCTCTTCTTCATATTCGGAAAGTATCGTTTTTTTCTTGAATGAAATAATAATTTTGGACCCCCCATATTTGTACATATCTTACTTAATCTTTGAAAAAGGATTTCAAAACCTTATACTAAAGGCTATTACTTCTAAACACCTAGTTGCAAACTTAAATATATTAATTCTAAACTTATTCATTGGTGTTTTAAAAATTAATCCAATAGTACAAAGTAATTTGTCTCTTTTTTTAGCTACTTAAACATCGTTTAAAATGCTTAAATAAATTTTTAAAAAGCAATATTGAGAAAAACACAGAAAAAAATAAAACTGTTCTTGAATTAAGCTTAATTTCACTCCTAAAATGAAATTTATGTTTACGTTATCTATGAAAATTATGCTTTTGTCACCAGTAACTTTTACATTTTCTAAAGTTTAGTTTATGAAGTTAAAACTGAAAATATGTAAATCAAATTAAACCTATTGGAAGTTATTTGCAATATTAAGTACTAAGGTTTTAATTGAAATAACAAGAAAGTTAACTAGGATGCTTTAAAAATTCAAACGCAAATTGTGATTAGCATTTAAATAAATATGATAGAATAAAAAAACTCAATTTAAGTGATTTATTTTATTCATTAGTATAACAAAGAAAACATTGGTAAGTTTTAGAACTTTGATTTGTTTAAAAGTCAAGACACAACTGCGTGAGCTATATTCCGAAATATAGACCAGAATATAAATAAGAACCAGGACATCATTATTAACTCATCAAGTTCCATTAAAACTATGTATTTCAATGAAATTAGACTGAAGCATGTATTTTTAGTTCTTTTTGAATTGTGACTATTAATTGCGGAAAGCAAGAAAAAAATATTACTTTCCCCTCTATACCAATAATAAAGTGCTAAAACAGAATTATTTCATTGAAATTTTTTTTAATTGATTCCAATAAATATTTTTAATTAATGGTTAAAAATTAAGAAACTTTTTCCAAAACATTATGATTAACTGTGCGGTTATGCATTATAATATACTAACCAATTTAAAAATAATCTGATAAATTAATTTCATTTTTTTTATTTTGATTGAAGAGCAATTTACTCTTAAAAATCTGGGAAGTAAGATATCAACAATAAAAATATTCGGCAAACCTTTATAATATTATTTTTTAAGTGTTAAGAATAATCCACTATCTAATTAATCTTCTCATACGTTTATCAGTGTAAAAATGATAATAAGTTTAAAAAAATTTATGAAGCAGCCTATTTTTTACGGGGAAAATTTGACAACCATGTAAACAGCCAATTAATCACACATTAAAAGCATATCATATTATTTCCACAGTATCACGTGATATCTAGTCAACTGAATGATTTTATGAGGAAAAAGGAAACATATTTTTTTTATATATGAAGTAACAAATAAGTTCTTTTAACTAATTCTAACAAAAAAATTTTTGAACAGGATATAAAACGCATACAAACATATTTAATCATCATTTATTATTTATTTAAGCATGATGAAAACTCAGCAAACATGTTTATATTATTTGCTTTTTTTAATTGTGTAAAGTAATACTTATGAACTAGAATTTAGTTTTTCGAAAAAATTTTATAAAATTCTGTAACAAGTAAGAAAAAAAATTACAAATTATATCGAATTTCTAAAATTAATATGGAATTGGAGCCAAGCAAAGTACAAAAATATACTTCATAATGTAAATTTTAAATGCATGAAAAATAATATGGTTAGGAATTTAGTTGCTCATTAAATTCAAACTCAAATTCCATGTTGGTTTTTTGTAGCATTGTTAATTTTACCAAACTCTTTACCAAAGTGCTTTGGTAAAAATCACCGAACTATTTTGTGTTCTTATAGAGCCAGAAAAACGGTAAATTTTGCGCTTTTCTGGTAGATTTGACCTTTTTTTCTCAGTGCAACTATTCTTAGTTCTTATTCCGTAATTTTTTATTTTATTCTGGTTCTTTTACTTATATTTTCGAAAACTGTAATTTTTTCTTCTTTTTTTTTTAACCTTTTTACCTTTAATGGTTACGTCTAAATTGCAACAATTTTACAAACTGGCCACTTTTTGAAGGTTAATACTTACATGCAGTAATTTAAAAATAATACAGTAATAAAACTATTTCATAAGAATTAAAAATTATTCTGTTTATTAAGAGTTTCAGAATAACAACGTTGTAGCAGTTATGTATAGATCTAGTAGCATTAATGCGGTATTCAGGTAGTTCATATGTAATAGGTTATAACAAGCAGCTAAGGAGTCATGCTGATTGATGTCAGAGTTAACTATATATTGGATGTAAACCTAAATCATTAGAATGAGATTGTGTTCAGGTTAATTTTCGCTCTTGCTGATTACATGATCCAGGTGCTTAGAGAAGATGTGGAAACCGACGATTCCCGGCTACCTTCATGATCACCTTAATGCATACGTAATGCGGAACTCCATAGTATCTTCACAGCTTACCAGATTCAGGAAACAAATTTCAGATCCTCGTTGTAACAATGTTGTTACACGTACTTTCATTAAATAGTGAATACTTGCTAAAGGTTATCATTGAGTTTTTGAAATTTGGTCTATAATTTGGTTTGTTTTTCAAATATTCATAGTTTTAGTTCCTGCTCTGAAATATGACATTCTATATTTTTTTTCATATATAAATTTGACTGTAAGAATACTATCTTCTGCTACTGAATATTGTGTTTCTTAACATTCATCTTATCATGAAATGTAATTCGTTGTCGTATATTTTTGAAACACATGTAGATTTCGTAACTTTAAATAGTACAGAAGATGTGTACTTAACTTTATATAAGATTATTTGCATGTAAAAAGAAATAATTCCTACTAAGATTATCGTGCTGTATGGCAAAGACGTTTCTGGTAAAAAAAATTCATTCTTTTTTTTAAAAAAAGCAAACTCTTCGGTGCTTAAATCATTCATTTAGTAGTTTTTGCATTCATATGATAACAGTTTACAGGTTTTTACAAAGACAGTTTCTATTATTGCGCACTTAATACCTGATACAGAATTGAAAAGTAAATTTAATCGATTAAATGGTTTTCCTGCTAAGGTACCAGGATAAAATTATCAACTTTTACATTTACCAAATTTTATTCTATATCATAAAACCATATTTTATTGTTAATTTTACCACATCATAAACAAGGCACTTCGGCTTATAATTACGGAGCTTTCTGGTGTACTCGTAGATCCATAAATAAGGTAAAACTTAATATATTCTTAAAAAAACTAAACAATCTCCAACGTTTATAATCAAAAGAGCCTTTGTAGTCCAAAGGATAGAGCACTCGTCTCACAATCAGATGACCCGGGCTCGAATCTAAACGCTGACGGATGGTTTCTGCTTTTGACTCGCACCGATCACAGTGCTGACGTAAAATATTTTCATTGGTATTCGGATCATGCGACAGAATCCCTTATCATCGATATAACCATGGGAGGTTTCCTAGTTTTCCTCTCCATGTAATGCAAATGAGGGTTGATTCCATCAAAAAGTTCTCCATGAAGGCTAGTTTGTCCGGCTTGACGCCGACTGCAAAATAAAATAAAATATTGAAACGAAAAAAATGATTTCGTAATGTGACTAATCATTGTTGAAAAATCGGAATTTATTTTTATTTTATCCTATTTCATTTTATTTATTTTGATTGATAGAGGAAACTTACAGGGTGAACTACTTTTTATCAAATAAACTTTGAAGTATTGTAAGACAGCCTTTCTCTAAAGTAATTTCTGAAATTTAGATTCTACTTTTTTTAATTACTATTTTGCAACCCCAAAGTGTCTTTTTCGTCTTCAGTTTTGACCAAGATTCTAAAATTTAATGTTGAACTGTGCAATTAGTAAATAATTTAACCAATAATAGCCAAGGAAAGTAATTAAAAGAGTTATTAGTTTAGCTTCTGTTTCATATTTATTGTGTTTTACATTACTGGGTAGACATTATTTCGGCAAATATACGTAGCAAACTAAAGAAACACATTTTGTAACTAAATTGATCTTTCTTCCTTAATAAGAAATGACAGGTTGTAACATTTTACGTGACGATTATGCAAATTAAATCCAAGAAACTAATATCTTTAACTTCTACTTTTCGTTTAGTAAAATAACAAGCAATGAAGTAGGACATGTTTAAATATAGTAAATATCTCACAAGAATGTTAATAAGAATAAATCTCCTTAATAAGAATAGGGAATAAATTCATATTTTCGGTGAAATTTGTAGATGATATCCAATAACATTATAACAATTTTAACTTTTGCACTTTCTTTGCAATAAAAAATAAAACAATTTAGAATAGCCAAAAAAAAGAAAGAAAAATCGACGTTCGTGGTACAATTTCTATCAATATCTTATTTCAATTTGTCATCAAAACACAATTTGCCTGAGGCTATCACCAAATGCGAAAAACTGATGAATTGTTGATTGTTTCATCGGTGAAAGGAAAATTTCCCTCGGCTAAATTCGTTTTTATTCTTAATAAACAATAACGTCGTTAGTTCTCGAGTGTTGGAAAAAAAGAACGAATATTATTAAATCGAATTACTTTGTTTCTTTGAATTTTATTATGGTAAGCAAACTATCAAATAAAACATTTCCATTTTCTATTGCTCTATCAATACCAAGGGAAAAATTATATTTGTCTTGTCGAGCATTGCGTTAGAAAGGGAAAAAAAATGCCAAATAAAAAAATAAAAATAAAAAATATATTTATGAAGATTATTTTCATTTCTTTTCTGGCATTCTACTGAAAACTAAATATTTTAATTCATATTGAGCTTAATTAAAAACTAATGCAAAAATACAGAACTTTTCGAAGATTGAATTAAAATTTAGCAATAAAACCTTAGTAAATACGTAAAGGTTTATGCTTTTTAATCAAATATTTTGTTCAAACATGACTACAGTTTTATGGTTTTGCTTGAGAAAAAAATAGTATTTCTACTACGAAAAAGTAAGTTTTGCAGGAATAACTTATAATATTGCTGGCAAAATAAACGCATTTTTGTTCCTAAAAATAAAAGGATGTTATGGCTAAAAGTAAATAAAATAAAATCATTAATTCGTGATCGCTGGTCGTGATCATTGGTTAAAAAAATGATTAGTAAGTGATTTCGTAAAATGATTACGAAACAATCATTATAATTTTTGATAACCATGATAACTACATAATGTATTATGAGCAACTAAATGAGGAATACAAATTAGGAATGGTCAGTGCTGAAATTGTAAAACGTTTTGGAAAAGAAGGGAAAGCAAATTACCTCTGCAAATACTGACAATTGTTCTGAGAATGTGTTTTGAAGTGAATAATGTCATGTAGTAATTCACTTGTTATAAAATCTGTAAATGTTATTTTTAGTATATGTTATGTTCTCTGAGCAACTGACCATTACCTTATATTGTTGAAAATGGTGCCAATTAAAAAACAATTCATATAACTGATAAGTATATTACCATTTGCAATAAATGTTGCTATACATGTTAGGAAGCCTTATTTGTTGATATGTATCTGACTGAATTCAGCTGAAATGAGCTCCGACACAATATAGAAATTGTTTTACATTTAATTCATTTTATTTATTTATTTCAGTTTCATTTTACTTCACTGCAGGAAATTCATTGTTGGAAAATATATAGGCTTTCAAGAATCCGTTTTGCCGTGGAAGTAACGCTAAACATATTACTACAATCAGTTGGTTGGTCATGAAATTGTGGAACCTTAACTTAACCTCCATCACACCACTGGTCCAGGGCGAACTTTGAGAGAATTCTTTACATTTTGTACTGTTTCGTAGTCTTCTTCTTAATCGATAATGAATCGATTAAGCAAGATGATTATAAATTATTTCTTATATGTTGGTTGGCAACAGTCTGGATGAAAAATAGAACAGCTATGGTTAAAAAATATTTGCTAACCTTCTGAATAAGTCTCACTTGTATTAAAGTGATAAAACAACACATCAGTTTAATTTTTTATTTATTACTGTTGGTTATACTTAATATTTTTAAAAGCCAGTGTTCTATATCTATATCTTTATTTTATTTATGTTACCATCAGTGAAATAAATGAATATGTTTGCTGCAAATTATTCTATTTTGTGTAAATAATGCAATTCATACAGAAAAGTCAGCAAATTAATGCAGAAAAATTTACATCAGAACTGAACACGTTAAGATAAGAGTTTTTTTGTGAAGTTAATGATAAATATTTGTCATAGTCTGCATAAAATCTCTGATGACAATTTTGCTTATTGATTCTACGATAAAAAAATTAATTATTTGTCGTAGAACTGAAAAGTCCGTTATAAAAATCTCCTGAAGAAATAAATATGACATTGAGTATTATATTTAATAAATACATGTAAGAATAAAATTAAGAGTTTTATGTGAATAATTAATTGTTGTTTCCTAAATAAAGATTTCGGAAAGAGTAAATGAAAAAAATATTTTTAAAAAAAATATTATGTCAGAACATACTTCGTTAACGCAAAGTGTAAAAAGAATTGTTTTATGCTATATTTGAATGTAGGTCAAAAAAAGTTATATTTACAAAGAAAGGAAATAACAAAACTCTATGGAACTAAAGAACCACCAGAAAAAATGACGGAGTATTTGATCCCAACTTGATTATCTTTCGACGTGATCCGATGGAACTTCGCTTTAAAGTGGTGAAAGCTATGTCAAGCTGTCGATCACGTTCAAATGAAGCTGAGCTCTACGATTCTTTTATTAAGAGCAGAAAAAAAGAAGATCTACTTATATTAGAATCACGTGTTAGAAATGTCAAACGCAATTTGTATCAAACGTTCTCCATAGCAGTTTTTAGAATAACTTTATATAAACATCAAATTTTAAAATTTTAATTTACATGCAGTGATATAATTCAGTTTGCGTTGAGCATTGAACTCTTAAAACAATTCTTAGAATAAGTTTGAATATACTAAAATAAGTCATAGCTTATTTCAGGCGTCAAAATTTAATTAAAATAACGCTTTAGTAATATCAATTCGGTTTGAATGAGGTACAGATGTCCAGAACATTTTAGAACAATTTTGCATAAACTAAAAAAAGCCATAATGCTATTTCAAGTTTAACTATTAAATTTAGAATCACATGCTCGAAATCTAAAATGGTTTTTACATAACGAGTACTCGTGAACAGTTTTCATAATATTTATTTTTATCATAAGGAAACTATAAAACACCACAAACATCATTTTTTTAAAAAATCTATAAATTATGTAAGTTTGGTTGAATTGAATATAGAATGAGAAGGGAAGCAACTGAGTAAAGCGTTGTTGACATTTTTGTAATTTATAGCGTATCAATCGCAGAGGACAGAAAGTTTGACCTTTTTATTTCTTAAAACAACATTTATTTATTTATTTATTTATTTATTTATTTAATATTTTGCTTATTTATTTATTTATTTTTAATTTTTACACTATATAAAGGAAACCTGTAGAAAAAAAAGGAAAAAGAAGCATGCTCTGTGTGTCTTCCTGCTGGAGGTTTCAAAAGCCTAATACAGCTACTATTGAAATTTTCACCCAGATTTTTTAATAGCCAGATTAAATAGCCAACGTAATAGCCAGATTAATTTTTTTTCCAAACTCCTGTTTAGGTGGGTCCAAGCAGATTATTTTTTCTCATAAATCAATTACTTTTACTCATAAAGCATTTTCAAGGTGAATTTCGTTCTATTTCTTTTAAATATTTTTATGAGAATTGATATCAAGAGTAAATTGACTGATTATTATAAGTTTAGGGAAAAAAATGTGTTGTGTAGGTAATGATACCCAAAAAGTACTTTTTAAGGTACTATGAAATGGAGAAATAATAATGTAATGATGAAATGGAGAATAAAATCAGTAAAATAGATTTTCCTAAATAATTTTTTTTTAAAGTTATGAAGATCTATTTTGATTTAATAGAACAAAATTTCATATTAATAACTTCTCTGTAAAGAGTCTACTAAATATTCATAAGGAAGACTGCTAGTTTTTTTTTAAACTTTAAAAATGATAGTTTTAAAAAGGTTTTCCCATGTAATGAGTTAAGAAAATAACATATCGAGGAAAATGTAAACAAATAAAAGAGGTTATAGCGATGTAGCGAAATTGCAAGTCCCTTAATCTTTTCCTTTTATTGTCCGCTATATTTTATTATATTTATATTATACGGATTTCAAAAGATACTTCTAAAACCTAATACTTATTTGCTAATTTTTATATATACAATTTTCACAAAATAACTTAACATAATATATTGTATAGATAAAAAGCTATTTATTTCCTGATTCCAATTTTCACGTAAAATTGTTTTTCTAAAAATGCTTTGCATTATTAAAATTGCTTAAGAAAATGATTTTGAAAAGACAACACGCCTCCAAAAATGGCATTTCTTTCTAACAATTCTACCATCTTGCAAATCTTTAGAGCATGAATATATTTAAATACATGAATACTTATGCAAATATCGTGAGCTGTTTACAAATGGAATTACAAACAAATCAGTTTAAGTAAAGAAAGGAATTATTCGAAGTGATAAGGAACAAATAGTGCATGAATATATATTCATCACCGAATACAGCTATAAGAAGAATGTCGGATGAATTCTAAAAGAAATAGAGTTAGAATATTTGCATAAAAAAAAGTAAACCTACATAAAATTTTGCTTCACTATCAGTATTGTTGTTATCAAATTTTAAATAATGGAACGACATTTCAGCGATGATACGTTTATATATTTTTAAAAAAATATCAGCAGTCTTAAGAAGGGTAATATGCATTATTTGTAGATCAAGTTTGTGTCGCTGAATTGCAAGCTGAACTCCAATAAATGCCTTTTTTGTTTAAATCTCTCTTTCGTTTATGTTAACTTCAACCAATTGCATTTACATTACGCTAAATTTGAACTAATCCATAAATTTCAATATATCTGTCTCTCTCTCTTTCTCTCCCTCTCTCTCTCTCTCTATATATATATATATGTATATATATATATATATATATATGTATTTATATATATATATATGTATATATATATATATATGGATAT
>NC_092210.1:86072415-86090827 GCF_043381705.1 Parasteatoda tepidariorum | reverse complement strand
TATATATAATGAACATAAACTTCTATGCAGTATTTTCTAATAAACTTTGGAGCATAATGAATACGCGAAATATTTTTTTCAGTCATAAGAAGAAGCGATTTACGCTGGAAACAAATTTTCCAGTCTGATCAAAGAAGTTATATTCCGAAAAAAGATCTGAAGCCTCAAAATAATTGATTGTGATTCTAAAAGAGGTTGCGTTTCAAACCGCATTTTACCAAGCGTTTCGGGGAGTTTTTTCGAAGACGGGGAGCTGCGGTTGGTGTTTAGAAGTGAGGCAAAATTTATGCTAAATTAAATGAAAAGGATATTTTGAAGAAAACTGTTTTTCCTAATTTCGAAATTAATTACGGATTCAAATATTATTAGTCTCAGCAAGATAATTTTATACTGTATATTTCGGACATCATTCAATATTGGTGCTGTGACAGAAGAAGATATATAGCCCCCAAGGTTTACGTATCTTAGTTCATTGAAGTATTTTGTGACAGGATAATTTTAGTTCAGAACACAATTGAAATAGATCTGTATTTAGAATATGAGAAACTATAAGGCAAAATCATGAAAAAACAATTTTTGTAATGATCACTCACAAGAGGTTAATTTTTTACTATAAATGAAATTATATTTAACCACATCAAGTATTTTTTGACACTATTTTCTTAACTAACATATAAAATACTGAAATAACAAAAATATATAGATTAAAACTAATAAATTCTTCAGTACACTGCTCTTCTAGAAGGAAATTTGAATACTATTATATCTTACAGGAAATATGTTTGCAGAAAAATAAATTGTTAACCTTTTAAAAACTCTTCTGCTTTATTTTCAAATATAATATCGATTTATTGCCTGTGGCACATTTATTTTAAAAGATATGTTTATAAAAAGTATCTAAATGTATGTTTCAAAAACATTTTAATTTTTTTTCTCGCACATTAAATTTAAAGATAATTTTTCAACTCGAATATTCCGAACGTTAATTAGGGAGTACTTCAAGCGGAACAAACATTTCTCTTTTTTTTCCGAATTTAATGAAGAGCAAATGCGCGAGTGTATCAATTTTAATGGATTAAGATGCTCGCGTTTCAGTAAATAAAATATCGTCCAATGATGCCAAAGGCCGTTACCTCATATTTTACAGGAAATTAACACCTACGTCTCAAATGAAATGAACGCTCTGTGATTTTTTTTTCGTGAATGAAAAATAGAAATGGAATTCTCTATGGTGCTATTATTCAGATTTGCGAGCCATTACAAATGAGAGAATCTTTAAAAAAAATACCTATTCGTACTAATAATTGCAGGCTGCAATGAATTTACTTTAAGACAGATATTAATTTGTAGAAAAATATCATACAATTTCTTTCTCTATAAAAAATATATTTAAGGCATTTTTAGTGAAAAAAAAATGGTGTGTTTGCTTTTATGGACTCGTATATTTTTGCTTGTATGGCATGAACGTAGACAATGACAAGATCATTGGTTTTTTAATTCTATGTTGGATTTCCTATACTAAACGTCATTTAAAGTTACGTGTATTCAAATTTAAAGTTTCCATTGAAATGGAGACTAATACTTTTTTCTAAATTTATTGTATCAAAATATTATTTTATGCTTGTTTTAGGTACGCAAAGAAAAAAAGCTCATAATCATCATCATAATTGGCCAGGCAGCCCAATGTGAGCCAATGCCTTCCTCTGATGATTTCTCCATGACGACTTCTGATTCACCTTTGATCTCCAATTTGTTTCATTAATTGTGAGAAAATCAGACTCCACTGAGTCTGCCCATCTCAACCGCGGCCTTCCCTGCTTTCTTGTTCCAGTGGGTCTAAAAAGCAGTATCTTTTTTACTGTATTGTCATCACTCATTGGAATCACGTGGGCCATCCAATTCATTCTATTTATTTTTATGTATTTAATAATATCAAGTTGTTTATAAATCTTGTACAGTTCAAAGTTAAATCTCCTTCTCCAGTTATTATTTTCATTTACACCACCAAGTATACTGCGCAAAATCTTTCTCTCAAATGTTGCGATACAATTTTCCTCCTGTTTTGTCATTGTCCAAGTTTCAGAAGCGTATGTCAAGACTGGCTGGACAAGAGTTTTGTAGATTAAGAACTTTGTTTCTCTAGAAAGAAACCCAGATTTAATAAATCTTCTCAGCCCATAGACAGCCCTGTTTGCCAGATAGAGTTGTTTTTTTTATTTCAAGAGTAATTCTATTGTCAATGGTAATAATTGATCCTAAGTAAGTAAAACTCTTTACTGTTTGAAATCTATAACAAAAAAACTAATAAATTTAAATAAATAAGAAAGTGGAAAACGTAAACAAGAAAGGTAAGAAATGAGTTAAAAAATAAAGGGATGAGTCAGTTTAGGAATAAAAATTTTTTGGATCTAAAATTGGAGGGATGGAATTGAGCGTCATTTTTTCGTTAAAAAATTCATTTATCTAACAGACCAGGAGACTCTTTCACATGCTCGCTTTGTTCACCAACCCCGTAATTGCCTTTCATTCATTAAGAGAGAGAGACTCATTCAGAGGAAATATAATGCGAAGTAATTTTACTCGTTAATGAGAATTATAATAATTCAAATAGAGAACGGTTCTTATCATCATTCATTAAAATTTTTCAGTTTTTCTATTTCACTATGAATTCGTCGATTCATGTCTGGCAACATGTAATTTCTCTCTCTTTTGAACTGTTTTTCAAATAGCTGCTCGATCACTAGCTTAAGAAATAAAAAAATAAATATCTCGAAGAAAAAAAAAACTTTTTTTTTCGTTGTATTTGGATATTTTTTGCATTGTCAATATTTAAAGCAAAAAAAGCTTTTAAAAAAAGGGAGTTTTGCAATAAATTTTTAACAAATAATAATTTTGAAAAAAATATTTCGTTGAAGTTAGGATACAAAATGGTTCTATTTTCATGTCAAATTTAAGCATTGCAGTTGCATTTCATCGGACTGTAGATCAACCAACATGTTTTTTTAATACAAGTTTTACCGTTTATTCGAGAACTAATTGTGTAATCTTGAATTGGATTAATCCATTGTTCTCCCTATACTTTTTTCTACACACTTTCGACAAGTTTAGAAGTCTTAAGGTTTTTGAGTAGCAAAACAAAATGTAACGTTACATTAGACACCTGAAACAGACACCTGAAACGGAAGTGAATCTTCCGATTTTTAATATAGCGAAATAAATTAGGAAGTATTCATAATTTCCTCCTTAACACTTTTCTACTATTCATTTCAATTGGTTATTCCAATAAGAAACTTCAACAAAAAGAAGAAATATGAACTTGTGTGTGCAAATACACATTAAAAATTTATCTTTACTTAAAATTTTTATAACAATTTTGCGTTAATCGTTGGTTAAGAGGGCATTAAAAATGTCCCACCTTTTGAATATTTACTGTATTATGTTATTATAGCTGTTCTTTTACGAGCTTGTTAATATCTGTAACGATAGAATATTTAAATCCATACATAATTTTTTTCCGACAAACCAGAATGCTCAAACTTTACTGAAGCTCTTTATTTGACAATGCTCAGTCATTTAAATGTTTTCTGATCTATACTAGCAGAATTAAAAGCAATTTTAACGACAATTAAAGTCGTTGGCTTGTTTTTAGAATAAATTACTACTCTCAGAAATAAAACTCTCACGCTTGACGATTCAGCCATCTTTGAACAGTATTTCGTTAATTTTGAGAATCATATCATTACGAAATCATGTGATTTTTGAAGAAAAGTGTATCTTTAAAATGTATAACGAAACTGTTTCCTCAATTTGTAACCTCTACTTAGAGCATTACGGGAGATAGTTAACTAGAATGACAAAACTAGAATAAAGATTAGACAATCGAAAATAAACTGACGAATTACGCTAACCCGTTTGCATGGTCAAGGCAGTGAGCTGTACCAGGAGGATCCGGAGCTCGAATCCCTCATCGGGTATGCGTATATTGTTGTCTATATGGTGCCTAAATTTAAAGTGATTATTAAAAGAGTTAGACACTACTAGTTTTTTTTCGAAATCAAATAGAATTACGACATATTTCTTTAATTTTGACGAAATTCATTTCCTCGAAGAAGTGACAATTTTCATTTCATCACCTTGATGAAATTTTTGCTAGGAGCATGTACCAGGATACGGTTGGTCAAGAACGCAGAAAGTCCATGACGTTAATTTCAACTGTTAATTAGAGCGTTGGACTTGATGATAATTCAAATTGCCATTATATCCTGATGACTAAAAGCAGAACTTATATTATCACCAGCTAGAATCTACCGTCAGTCAAAACCATTTCTAAATGCCAAGGAAATTAAATTGCAAGTGCACTTAAGTGCTAGACGACAATGCAAGATTTAATGTTTGTTTGACAGCTACCATAAATTTATCATCGTATCATCGATAGATGGAAATTATCGTAGAAATTTTGACTGCTTTTCAACCAGCTAAAGTGATAAAATAAGAATGGGAATTTTCTGCGTGATGATAAATTAAGTTTCAATGCTTTTCTGATCACAATAAGAAACAACTATCAAATTCCATTAAAATCCAAGCATTTTCTGATCTACTAAACTGCCTAAATTGGAACTGCATAATTTAGCTTAAATACCATGAAAGTTTCAATAATTTTTTGATACAATGAAAGTTTCAATCATTAATTTAAAATTTATTTCAATCATGTAAATTTTATTTTACTTCATTATAAAAGGGGCTCACTTCTCGTAGTTGAATTTCTAAGTGCTTAATATAAAAATACTTCATTTTTAAGGCTCGCTTTATTGAGACCAGTAGCTGAGTAGCAGCGTTACGCGTTCCCGTGAAACAGGCAGACGGTAAAAGGCTTCTAGAAACGGTCAAAGTTGGTTCAGCCTTTCATATATTTAGTAGGTCGATATTATTTGTACCAGTCATACTTAGCAACTAAACATATTGAGGTTGAGTTGGCAGAATGTGGACTTAATAGATCACTTTCGACCTCGGATTCGTGGTCGGATGCAACCTTGATAAAAGATTGAAACTAATCGATATTGCTAATACGTTGTTTTTTGAAGGTTTAACATAACTTTTTTTATCAAATTCTAGACAATGAAATTTCATCCCAAGTGATGTCTTTATCCAATGACAACGCAAGTTTAGAATTACGTCATAACATTTTCCCTTTTTTTGCGAGCATTGTTCTTTTTAGTTCAATTTCTGTACTTTAGTAGTTGGAAAGATGGAAATTGTGAAAGAAAAAGAAGTCTGAAGAAGATGAGCACTCAGTACTTGAGGAAAATTCTTTGATTGAGATTTGTAGACTCGCGTCTACAAACCTCTACGTGATGCTGAAATTGAATAGTCAAATTTTCCAAAAATTCCATTATAATTGGAGCTGGTGAGCATGGAAAAAAAATTCGTGTTGAGTTTGTCTAAGAAAATCGTAAAGATGAAACAGTGGAAGGTCTTACAGGCAGTTCATTTTACTTTATGGTATTTTTATGCTTACTCATTACTTGATATTATTTGGATACGGAGATCAGATGATAGTCTTAAAATTGCTTATGATTCAGGTAAATATAGAAAGCAATTATGGGCTGATGTTGCTGGAAATTTGTGAGCAATCCAATTACGTCACTTGAAGTTCTAATAAATGTTAGCAAATGAGTATATCCTGCTCAAAGCAACAACTATTTATATCAATATCTTTTATTTGTGTTTAGTAGAATTTTATGCCATCTTTTGTTTAGGTTAAAGCTTCGTCACAACCTATAATCAATATGCATATTATATACAAAACTGACGTGTTTAAAATATACTGAAAATGTATATTTTATTAGGAGAGTAAAATTTTACGCACTTACAATAATTTGATAAACACTTTCGAGTAATATATAGTTTAGAACATTTGTTATTTATGTTGTCTTTTGCTGGATCAACGTAGTAAATTTTATGTTGCAAAATCGATAGACAGAAAGATTTATGTAATTTTTTTAATTGATGCTGAAAATAAATGCTTTATTAGGAGTGTGCAATCTAAATAAATAATAAGGTACGCACTTTTGCTGAAGAAAATGCATTTTTAAATATTTGTTATTTTCGTTGTCTTTTGCTGGATCCTATAGTTAATTTTTTTTGCAAAATAAATTGCGAGAAAGATTTAAAAAGCAAAAAAGATGGGAAAAAAAGGTGATGATTTAAACCTAATTATATTTACTTTTGATAGATTGCTATTTTTCCACATCTATACAGGAGAAAAAATTACATGCACATATGCATTTACGATAATGGTTTCAAAATTATGACTTTTCACTCGAATTTTTTAATTTACTGGTTATTACAAGTGCATATTAATATAATATATATATATTACTTGCATAATTTGATTATGTTTATTTTTACGCAAATTATTGATATATACCTTTAATTGATTATGTAAAGAAATCAATAAAACAAATATGATTTAACTGCTCTGCAATACACACGTATGCATGTCTCATTAGAGAGTTAATAAAAAAAACAGAGGAATTTCATACACTCCTGCATTAAAAATGACAATGTATTGTGGCATATTTATTCTCTACAACATATGTGCATGCATAGGTATTTAGAAAAATCGAGTGAATTCATTAAATGAGGCATAAAAAGTAGGTACTATTTTTGCTTTCTATATTACATAAACAGGTTAATTTTTGATGTTTGAATACGCATGTCACTTAAAAAGTATACACAGAGAAGTTTGCACAAAGAAAATTAAAGGAAAGACTCTTTTTTTTAAAGTTAAATACCGGACGAAAAATCTTGTTTGAGTTTTTTGTGAAGAATATAAGGTCTAATGTAAATCGTTTCAAGGATAAGGCTCTTTTTTTCCATCTTGTTTTCACTAACTATTAATTGAGTATAAATAAAAATGGTATTTTTTTCTTAAATAGTATTAAGCACAAATCAATCTTTTTTTGGAAAAATTTTAAAATAGTTTTGTTATGCACGTATTACAGTATTATGTGTGTATTACAACTGAAATTCAAATTCAGCAGGGAATTTTTTTTTCTTCAGTTAATCCTCGCTGGTCTCACAAATTTTCGATTTAAGAGCCCCTTTAAATAGATTATTTGCGTAACATGCATTATTAAGCAACGAAAAGTGAAACGAAAATACAAATGTGCGTAAACAAACGATGCGAAGTTTGAGAATAGTTTTTACTCTGCTGTGCTTCAGAATTAAAAAAAAACAATCAAAAGAACAATAATAATTTTAAAAATACAACTCCAGTAAAAACGTGTTTTTAAGCACGTCTAAGTTGAACAACGTTTTTAATCTAGATTTTTAATTAAACTTGTTTTCTTTCTCTGCATTACAGCTTGGTTTAACTTGTAGATTTAGTTTGAAGTTATACTTCGTTCCAAAATCTCAAGTTGTTGCTTCCACGTTATTCAGATCACCTAATTTAAACACATGCTTCTGCACCCCAGGGCCAAGAAAACTGGGACGGGTGCAGTAGGCCAAAGCCTTCCATTGGCTGTCACTCCACTAAATTTGTTTTTCTTTTTTTAACTGAGACAATACACGAGTTTGGAAACTTTTATATCATCAAATATACTATTCTATTAATTTCGTGTGAGGTGTTTAAAATATGTGATTAGAATTTACCTTCTGAAAAAAAAAAACATTCTTAATAATTCGTTTTTATGAATAAAAATTCCGATTAATTTTTTACAGTGAACTTTGCAAAATGCTTACTTTAGGTAACAATCATTATTTTAATTATATTCTCTAATAAAATGTCTATGGGAGTAAAATCATCATTTATTTTATAAGATCTCTAAATAAATTATCTGTTTTTTTCTGTGATAATTTTCTTAAATAAATACAATTATACACTCTATAACAAAAAAATCGACGCACCAAGAAGTAATCATCCAATTGCTTTGAAATTTCGTATGCATGAATGTTTTGAACAGATATGGCTGGAATGATGCCGACTGGGGACGTATAGTCTTTAGCGACGAATCCCGCTTCCAACAGTGTCCTGACGATCTTCGAAGACGTGCTTGGAGACGCACAGGGCAGAGGGGACTCCTGCCTTCACTATTGCACGCCACACCGGCCCTCAACAAGGCATTATGGTCTGGGGTGCCATTTCCTTTGACCGCCGGACCCCCTTGGTCGTCAATAGATGTACACTAGTGCACTTACTGGACAGCGGTACGTCGACGACATCCTAAGACCTGTTTTGCTACCGTTCCTTTTGCAGCACCCTGGGCTGGTTTTTCAGCAGGAAAATGCCAGACCACATACTGCACGTGTTGCTATGAACTGTCTGCAAGCTTGTCAAACTCTTCCTTGGCCTGCCAGATCACCAGATCTCTNTCATTGTCATGGGAAGGCGATTGCATCTGGCACGGAATGTTGATGACCTCGTTCCACAATTGGATTGAATTTGGCAGAAAATACCGCAAGAGACCATCCGGGAGCTTTATCGGTTTATGCCATGCCTTGTGGCAGCTTGTATCCGGGCTAGAGGCGGGTCAACACCTTATTGAACTTGCTACTGTAACTCTGCAATAAATATTAAATTGTTCTGAAATTTTAATCATTTACTATTCTGCACATTGCCTTCCTATCCACCAATTTTCGTTTCAATCGGACAACTCCTTCTTGGTGTGTCGATTTTTTGTTATAGAGTGTAATTAAATCGCCTTATAAAACGGCATTTCTCCATTGTCACCATCTTTTTAAAAGCAATATTTATATTTCGTTTTTTATAAGTATATTTTACTTTATTTGTATACAGTTTTGACCCACATTTTTGATTTTTATGCAGTATATAGATGACCTGGTTAAGCCTAATGTTATATTTCCTTCGAAATTAAGTTATTTAAATTAACTTAATAATACAATATTTTCGGAAAACATCAAAAGTAATTTTTGAAAGAGTCTCCTGCGCAGCATTAGTTTTAAAGTGTAACCATCCTTTAAATTACTTCGTCCTGACAAAATGTGAATTGTAGGATAATCATCTTTTTAACTAGGAATCTTAATAAAATACTAACATTGTAGCAAAATCATTTTAAAATAAGCATTATTTTCATTTAATCTTCAAATAAATTTTTGATTTTTCAAAATAATCATCCGTTTTAATAATGCATAAATTAATTTATTTCATTTTTAAAAAATATGTCTAGTTAAAAGAGTAAAGAAAAATTAATTAAGGCAGATGATTCTCCCAGCAATTTCTCTCTTAAAATTTCTTTAGAAAACAGGAAAACAGATGCTCCGGAAAAGTTAAATATTTGTAGAATATGAGATAAAAAATGCTGAATCGGTTTGACAACTTTAACAGAGCTCCCTATGTTTGCGTAACACTTCTATTTCAGGATAGTAAAACACTCGATGAAGCTGGCTTCCGTTTCAAAATAATGAGAATGGAGATATTTTCTCACAGCACAGCATAGAATTTAAGGAAAAAAAAATAATAATTGGAAGAATAAAAAAAACAATTCAATACTATTAAAATTAATATATTATAAATATGGATTTGTACGTTTTGATCCGATATCTTTTCACACTTTTATTTTTAAATTGCATTTTATTGAAATTATGAACCAAACTCTTTAATTTTTAGATATGTTTTTCCAATTTTCTCCTTCATCAATAAAGTTACATTATAGTGATACTTCAATAAATAATTTCATTTAGTTAAATTTTGTACATATTTTCATACTCAATCTATGAATAGAATTAGGCCGTGATAGCATGGTTGGTAGGGCGTTGGATTCATGCTCGTGAAAATGGGAATTCGAATCCAGCCAGGCGGACAATCCACGTGCAATAAATGCATGCATGCATTAAATTATAATAGTGAGAGTAGCAGCAAAGAAACCCATTTGCAAGCATATTTTTTTCAAGTAAAAATCTCAAAAATTTAAGAAAATTAGAATACAATACACAAAAAGGAACTTGTAAAGCGAGAAGGTGGAACAGATGTGTACTTACAAATATCTTATTTTTGAAATGTTTGGTAGTAATTCACCCGCTTCTTGGATTTCAGCTAAATATATTAACACAATAGATAGAAATATTTTGTTATGAGAAAAGATAATTCAGCATTAAAAAACAATTTGAAATGCAGTTCATAATTTCATCACATCAATTATATGAATTATGTTATCTAATGGAGTCGAAAAAAATATTCTTGTAGCAAAAAAACCAAAACCTTTTTCCAAAAGCTTGTTACAGGGTCCCAATGGTGCTTTATAATGGTTTTAATACATCTGTCACTTAGACTGAAATAATGTGCAAAGTATCACCTTCAGCTGACACTTGATGTGAAGAATTTTACAATTTTAAGTCAGGGAGAATCAGTGGGTCGCCCTTATTTTCCAGAGGAAATCGCTCTACTTTTCTAAGCAGTTGCGGCTCACTTACTGCCTAATGTACCAATCAATGCGAACAGTAGTGAATCACGTCAAGTGTGGATTACGCTTCTCTTCGGGCGCCATTTATGTTACGAAATGAAGCACGAAATGATCAGCGTCTCCGTTGCTCACAATGTGTCGTTGCAATTTTATTAGTATTAAATTTTACTTATTGCAAAAAAAGAAAAAAAAATGTGGAGAATTATTATTTCCATTTTTTTGCAAACCCGTTTGTTGTAGATCGCATCAATGAGTCATTAAAAAATAATTATTAAGTTATTAAAAATAATGAATTATTTACTTTCGATTGATAACTTGTGATAATAAATTGAAAAATACCTATTTAAAAATAAGAAGAAAATGTATGTGTTTTCACATGTTGTTTGAAATAGCCTTAAATAAATTATTTTCATAGATCATAATTCATGCTAAAAATACAGGTAAATCAGAAATCATTTCTCGTGACAATTGTACCTCAGTTCATAGTAATACCTTTTTCCAAAACTTCTGATTCCGTAATTATCATGCTTAGTTCATTTAGAACTTCGATAGATATCTAAAAAAGTCTTCAGAAGTTTTTTTTAACTACTGGTCATTGAAATTTAATGGTTGAATGCTCAGTATCTTAGGTTTTTATTTGTTTTCATACGCATGTTTTTTTGCCATACTCTTGTTCAATTTTCGCGAAAATGTTTAAAAACATCGAGATTCATGCTTATTATACAGCTTGACTGTGACTGAAGACAATCGTATTATTTTTTGGAGCAATATTAAAAACAAAGTTTATGAAAATCACCCAAAAACTAAAGCATCGAAATTTTACGAATTTAATGAGTTTGCAGAACTATTCATGAGTACAACATGGTAACCATTGATAAGAAAGGTATCAGATATGTCCTAACTAGAATACAAATGTAAATCATTAATTTTAAAATTTTCAAAAAAAGTAAATGAGCGACAAAAATTTACTTAACAAAATGAACTAATTTATTTTTAAAATTATTTTATTTAAAGCAGATCAAATGATTGTCATCCTGAAATTACGTATTAATGATAAATTATTTTTAATTCTATTACATTATTTTTCCTACGAAAAGTATAATACTTAAAATAGAAATAGTTAATGTAAAGATCCTCTAGTGCTTCTGCTGGTTAGCAAAGTAATAAAACAGTTACTGATTCAAGCTGGGGGGACGAGACCAGCTGAGAAACGAGTTATGCGAGTGAATTTTTCGGACAGCGGGCACTGAAAGATGATGAAAAAAGGAGTCTGACCATACTAGAAATAAAAATGTTTCTTATCAATTTTCTGACTATGACTTATATTTAAATTGGAACTTATTGCTGTGTATTATTTTTCAAATTAAACGGGTTTTTCATGTAAAACTCTCAACTTAATTCATCATAAATTACTTACCAGTGAACAAATAATTAAAAGCTTGGACATAATGACAAGGCTCGCATTATTGTCGTCAGAACTGTTGGTCTGAAATTCACGCGTACGCAGTACAAAAACAGAACTCTGGGCAATTTCATCCTCAGTGTAAAGATGTGGAAATGCATGGAGACTGAATCTAAGGAATTAGCATAAAAGGTATGTGGTGAGCAAGGTAGGGCATCAGCACCTCTTTTCATAAGTAAATAGGACTCAATTTGCTGCATCAATTAGTAAGAGATAACCTTTTAGGTGTTGAAAGATAATTTAGGACCAGATCTGTGGTTAAAATGTTTTGTGCTGAACCTGTAGTTGAAATATTACTAACCTAGAAGTGAATAGTTCTTATGGGGAGAATTTGATAGAGTACAAAGTTAAGGCTAATTATCTATTTCTGACGAAATTTAACAACGGTCAAAACATAAAATAGTGATTATAAGGTTACGAAGTTTGATGGTAACTAGCAGTAGTAATTGTGTAAGGAAAAGAAATTGAGATAATATTAATAAAAGCTTAGAAGAGTACTTGGAAATATACTTTTTTATAACATTAGTCTGAGGTAATAATTGCTTAAGGAATAAACAGTTTTGGAATTAGGAATAAGGTGAGTTGGTTAAAAATATATAATTTATAAATTGTATACATTTATTTCATATCTAGGACAGTTAATATATATAATTGAATAAGCGCCGCTATAAGTAGGAATATTTATTTCCCATTCGTACAGTTAATATGGCTTATTTAAAAAGGTGAAAAAGGCAGATTTGGTAGCATTGGCACTAGAATTAGGCGGTTTGAAGTGCATCCGCTAAATTGGTAATTTTGCAATTAAAATCGTTGATTTCAACAATATATAGTAGACACTGTTTTAAGTATAATTACTTAAAACAGTGTCTGTATTAACTAGAAACAGTAGGGGAGAGTGGGGTCAATTGTAACAGGGTACGATTGTAACAGAGCAAAAATTTCGAGTGTCGGGTGCTAGATTTGGGTCCTAGGTGGCGCACAAGGTGTATTTAATAAATCTACATGTACACTCCAGCTGGCAACCATTTTTATGTACTTTTGAAAGAGTTACATCACAAAAGATATTTTCAAGCTACGTAAGTACTTTTTTTGGTATTAGAATATTATATTGTAACAAAGTAATTTTGTTTAAACAAATAAAAATTATTAACCGAATATGTAAGTGGACACCTTAATTAACATTTCAATTTAAAAAAATTAGTTTTGTTAATTAACTAGCACTGTTTTTAACAAATGAAGCAGAAATGGCGTCTTGGGGACGATTGTAACAATAAGTAAAGGGACGACTGTAACAGCTGAAAGTAAATAATCTTATGTTTACAAACCATTACTTAACTCTTTAAGAACCACCAATAGTTTCCTATATCATTTATATTATGTTGCATGTGCATTATTTTATTTGTCACCTTTAACAGCATAAATTAAAATTTTTAACCCCTTAATGTTAAAAGTTTAACCCTTTGGGTCTCTGCTCATTATTCTTTTTATTCCTAAAATATCACTACGATTTTGATCAATAAAAAATATATATCACAACTATGATAATATGTATAATTAACTTTGTTTTAGTTGAATTTATGAATTGTTACAACTGACCCCGTAAGTGGGGACAATTGTAACAAATGCACGACTGTTAAAAATTGTTAATAACTAATACAATAACATTTAAAATAAGGTGTTTTTTTTTCTAGTAGAGGATAATCTACTTTACTCGTCTGCCAATAATACTAATAATATATTGGATTTTTGTTAGTTAAAAATAGTTAAGTAAAAGTAGTTACAATTGAACCCACTCTCCCCTACTGTATTAAGTAGGAAAAAAAAGGATGTGGTCGCCAAATGGAAATGCAAGCAGAATTTGAAGCCAAACGTGAAGATAGAGAATCAGAAAGAATAAAACTTGAAAAGGGCATCGTGGAGTCAACTAATCCTATAGGGATCGCTAATATATCGTATAGTGTGGCAATGGATTTGATGAAATTAATGTCAAAGCACGATACTAGTTTCAATGACACAATGAAATGTGTAACATATTTTAAGAGGCAGACTAAGGCAGTAAAATTGGACTAGAAAGAATTGGTATCGTGTCTTTGTCAACTGTAACCAATTGAAATGACTGAGTTGGCGACTAAAATACTCTAAAGAGAAATTTGCGATTATGGATATGTCAAAAATGTGTTACCGAAGCATTTCAAATTAACTGGAGCGGAGATTCGTTAGAAATTCCTACAACATCATAAGATTACAAATCTCGAAGGACTATGAATAGGAATGAGCTATGCACGTGAAGGGACTATGCATATTGTTTCCAGGGATGAATACATGGCTTAGATATAAAAGATATGAAATGCTTGAAAAAAATTCGACAATCACAAATAAGATTCAAAAAAAGAACCACAAGAATTTTGTGTATATATGCGGAAGAATTGCGGACCCTACAGACTTAGCTAATAAATTAGATGAATATAAATGAATATTTAGATGAATGCATCAATCGAGATAACCACACGGTAAAGATAACAGAAGACATGAAGTAACAAAGGTTGGATGGAATAGACAATATGAATGCGATACACATTTTAGACCAGAACCGACATGTTTCTTGTGTGAAAGAGAAGAATATATTTTTCCAAAGTTGCAAATTTTAGAGAAAATCATTACTTCCTAAGGAAAGAAAACGTACAAGATGTTAGTACAAACACCGAATATGTTCTTATTGAAGAAATAATAACAGAAATAATAATACCCGGCGTATCAACAATAGCCAGAATATCTACTTCAACAGTTATTCATTTCGGAGAGAAAGTGAAATTACAAGTTAAAAAGGAAAATAAATCGACTCAATAGTATATTCTGATACTGAGATAATAGTTAAGAAAAGTTTCATCGGGAATAGAATGATAGATCCATCATGTTGTTGAAGAAAACATTTGGTTCGGGAAAAAATATTCACTAATGTATATTCCTATAACAGTGAATCCAGGAAAAAAAGCCAAAATAAAATATCAAAATTTAATTAGTGAGGTTGCATTGTCTTCGGTCTAGAATTTGTTATTGCCGAAAGAGTTCAAAGATACAATGGATGGAGTCTATATTGAAATTGCAATGATTAGGAAAATTCTTAGAAGTTGTACCCCGGAAAGTTGATACATTAGAGGAGCCAAAAAATGTAGGCCAGCCAATAATTCAAAAGGAATATAGCAATATAAACTATCTGTTAAAAATGGCATCAGAATAAGTGTTGTAAAAGACAAGAATGCATATGATGAAAATACCAAGCTTGAGATAACTTGAAGATAGTAAGTGAAAAAAAAGAGGAAATGTTAAAATAAACGAGAGGACCAGAATTGGCAAGAATTCCTTTGGAAACCGAGTTGTATTAGAAGATAACGAATGATTCTAATATGTTAGTTGAAAACAACAAAATCCTGAAATTAGTAACAAGTGCTTTTTGGGATAATAGAATCATTAAAGTATTCGTATATAAGAATATAAAAATGCAAACTGTGAAACTATAAAAAGGCAAAGGAATAAAGTAGTAGTAAAAGACGTAGGTTTATTAGAGATATCAAAAAGCCAGAAAAATGAAACTCTGAGAAAGGTTCTAAAAGAAATGGAACTACTTATGTGAAAAAGGGTTAAGAAAATGAAGCATGTCAGAGTAAGACTACTATTCAGTTTCAGAAGAGTTAAGTAAACAGTAAGAAATGATTGGTGACCATTCTAATGGGATGGGATGCTTCAGCCGCAACCTCACGAAAGGTTCTATAAGAAATGAAACTACTTAAGTGTAAAAGGGCTAAGAAAATGAAGCATGTCAGATGAAGACTACTATTCAGTTTCAGAAGAGTTAAGTAAACAGCAAGAAATGATTGGTGACAAGTCTCATGGGATGGGATGCTTTAGCAGAAAGTTACAACAGTTAAGCAGTTAAACTAACAGTAACAGCGAACCATGCTGAAATTTTACATGGTATAATTATACAGAAAGCAAACAAAAAGATAGAAGCACGGAGGACTTTCAGTAAAGTGAAGAAAATAAAATAATGTTTTTTTTCGCAAACAAAGGTTAAGCAAAATACTCAAGAATTGAAGTAATAAAATTACGTTCGACACAAAATACAAGCGCCTTAGAAGAAAAGAAAAAATTATATACATTTGGGTTTTATTGTAGGTGCTGTTTGCAAAGATTGAAAGGATGTTACATGGATCATGAGACAGCTGGATGCATGTGTTTAATAGTAATTCCGAACAAAGTGCTGATGGAAACAAAAAACTAAGGTTATTAAATAAAAGTGTCGTAAAGAAACTAAGAAAAAAAACTATTTAAATTAATCTAGAAATTACGCAACTTGTCTAAGTAATAGAACATCAAGCTAGAATTAAGGGAGAAGTTAAAACAAAAGGAAGCTTGAAGAAAAGTAATTATAAAAGATTAAATGTAAGAAAGAATTGGCAAAAAAAATCCTCAGGATGCAAGTCAAAGTTAGAAATTAAATCAAAAGTGCTTAAGGAAGAAGTAAAAATAAAAATCGTGAAATTTATATCACCGAAAAATTATAAAGAAGCCAATAGGGATTAAAAACTTCATTTAAGTTTGAAGAAAGATTTTCAGGCAGTTTTCTTTTAAATTTTTGTCTTCAAATTAGAAGATAGAAAACGTTTTAATAAGAAAAATAATTTTTAAGTTTACATGAAATGAATGTGCTAGCTTGCAGATTGAACTGCTTAGTAATTTAGGATTTTGTTCATAGATTGTGTAAATATTAAAAGTTATTTACAATAACGCTCATAATTTAATGATAATGAAAGCTCCTGCAAATAAAGGCTCAGAAAAAAAACAATTGCGATATTTTCGTAAAACCCATTCATTAAAGAAAAATTAAAGAAAAAAAAAAGGATAGTGTATATATGACACCATTCATAAAAACTACGACTTCGGCATCATGGGGCAATTATAAAAAAATATCTTCTTCGTAAAAACTTAATGTTACATGGTTGGTATGATGGTTAATACATTGTATGTCTCCCCTGTGATGATATGGAGTCCTTGCAACTCCTAGGCATGCTGAGTCTGAAAGTATAGAGCTGATTTCGGGGAAATTTACTTCACTCATCAAGCAATGATCTTTGAAGTTGTGGTGCACATGTTAGAGGCACACGCATAAATACAAATTATGCGCTCATGGCACTTCTTAACAAATGTTCATGTTGTTAAAGACTCATGTTTCGATAAATTTGTGCCTGCCATGGTTCATATTTGAAGCTGTTCGTGAGACTAGTATGTTCCTCTCAAATGATCAGTCGTTCAATGATGTTGTCTTGGTAGTAACGGGAACTTGGTGTTCTCATTATGAAAGTCAGACCTAAATCAGACTGCAAGCTAAACCTGCACACGTCGAAAAAATTGCAATATCCCACTGAGATGATGACTATTCCACTAAGATGATTTCACTATCCCACTGAGACAGTGAGCAAAGCAGTACTCGAAGACTTGTGAGCGTATAGATCAACGGTTTGCTTTGAAACGTGGTACCCGCGGCTGCTCATTGCTGACAAGACAGATAGGATGTTGTGCTCCGTTTCTTTCTTTTTCGAGGCTAGTTAATGCTAAATACCGCTCCTCATTCGGTATTGTTAGCTATGGGTAATCTATACTGAAACATTTACTGACATTTTCATCAATGTGAAATCGGTGCCAAGGCCTAGAGATAACGACTTTGGCAATTCCAATATACTCGCTATTCCAAATTCCTCGGATATTTCAGTCTGAATATTCCTACTATCCAGGCAGCCGATAATGCTACCAGTTAAAAAAACACCCATATGCATCTCTTGAGTCAAAATTGTTCTGTTTGGGCACTGAGTGGCTTGCAATTTTGCAAGTTTACAATTTGGGTACTGAGCGAGGGCAGTTTTGCTTCTTTGCCGTCCTTCCTTATATGCCCCTCTCTTATACTTTGTCCATTGTGACGTACTATCGGCGTCATCAGGTTGCATCTAGCGCATTATTATTTTTTAATATGTGAGTGATTACTTTACAGGTGATTTTTTAACTTTAGAGTTCAATTTTTCTTCGATTCAAAATTATCCTTAATTCATGGACCTGAGTGCAGATTTGCATTAAATTTGAAAATAACAAGTTTTACTCAGTTTCTTTTTTCGTGAGATTATGTCTTAAGGAGCTATTCTTCTTCAACTAATTTAAATCAATTAACTAGTGGGTCTGCTACTCGGAAAAAGTAGTTTTATGTAAGGATTTTTTTAAAAATTTATCTGCTGTAGGTATGTACTAATATTTTACAGTTAGGGTAAGTCTCACCGCTCTGCAAAAACCACTACACACTACATCAACACAATCATTTAATCGAGCCGAATGCATAAAATGGATTTATTTTATTTTATAACTAGCGTTGAACTGCTGCACCCAATTCTGAGATTACGACTATCAACGTTCAACACCGTAGCCGTGCATTTTCATACACAACCCAGAATATATATATATATATTGCTTAAGGAAGAAGTAA
>NC_092210.1:86057939-86068071 GCF_043381705.1 Parasteatoda tepidariorum | reverse complement strand
TATTTTATGAGTTCGATGTACTTGCAGCTTATGCGCAGTAAAAATCTTAATATTATTATTACTATTTTTCTTGATTTTATTTATTTTATTTCTTAAATATTTTTTGAAAATATTTTATTTTAATATTTTTTTAAATCTTTATATTTTTACAAGTCTTCTCTATATGTTTAACTTATTTTATGAGTTTGATGTACTTGCAGCTTACGCGCAGTAAAAATCTTAATATTATTATTACTATTTTTCTTAATTTTATTTATTTTATTTCTTAAATATTTTTTGAAAATATTTTATTGTAATATTTTTTTTAAATCTTTATATTTTTAAAAGTCTTTATATTTTTACAAGTTTTTTTTTAAATCTTTATATTTGTATAAGTATGTTTAACTTATTTTATGAGTTTGATGTACTTGCAGCTTATGCTCAGTAAAAATCTTAATATCATTAATACTATTTTTCTTATCTCTCTTTTTTTATCTTCTTCATGTTTTTTGTTTTGTCTTAGTAATGGAAAATTACCAGTGATTATTCACTTAAGTTTTAATTGTTTTTTTTTTATGGATTTCGGTCTGTGATTTCCGTTGCCGGCCTTTGTTTACAGTTTTACATAGATTTGACAAATTGTGTATTGAATTGTCAAGCTTGCTTTGCCATGTTTACAGCATTTCCTCTAAAAATATTTTTCTCAGAAACCTCTTAAGTAATTTTTTAATGCAGGGTTTTAAAAAATATTTAACTCTAGTTAAAGAGCCATTTTACGAATTTGCAGTACTTGAAATTTCAAAAATTTATAATATCTGGAATTTCTAAAGACTTGTTACATGAGAATAATATCGTAGAAAATGCTATTATTTTAATGAATATATACTATTAAAGTATCACCATAGCAAATATTTTTATTTGACAAGTTATGTCTATTATAAAAAGTAAAGTCTGCTCATTTTAACTGTTTACATGCAACTAATTATTTTACACAATATTCACAATGATAATACATTAGAGTACACATCGAGTGTTTTTCGAATCTAGGCATTTCCGATAGAATTTCTTTTGATCGATTACTCCTAAAGTGGATCGTGATTTAAAATTTCAAATAATGGAAACTGCAAGGCAGAGAAATTCATATCTGCGTTGTGCTTAGGTGTTAAAAGAGTTTATTGAGCTAAGTTTTTAAAAAAGAAGTAAATAAAGTTGTCAACAGAATGTATAGCTCACAGATAATAAAAAAGCAATGATTCGTCTTTGATTATTTTAACATAAATATGCCCATATAAGTTTGTGAATTTTTCTCTATGTACTGCACTTGTTAGGGCCAATGATGCCTATTTTAAAAACAATATTTTCTTGCTAGATATTTATTAGTTCCATCTGTTCATACGATGCGTATAATAGGGTAAAATAAAATATAAACTTTTTTAGTTTTGAACTCAGAATATAGCACACTGTTGATTTCTATTGATTTCTGTCTTCCTTCAATTAATTTTTTTTTCTTCAATTTTTCTTTTTAAAATCGTTAGTACTTTTCGGGACCCTATTCTTTCTAAATCAATATGGGGCCCCTTACCAACAATTAGCTTTTCATAACCTCAAGATATAATTATTTAAACTTCTACATTTTAACAAAAAATTGTGAAAAATGATATATTAACAGAAATGGTAATTTCAGTGGTTTATAAGGAAATAATATTAATAACGAATATTTCTGTGCAATCAATAGAAAGTTTTATTAATTCTCTTTATTGTAGCAAATTAAAAAAAATTTTCAGAATGAAGTATTATCTGTAAAAACAATAAATATATAAACCAAAATAAAATAAATTGTAAAAATTGCTAGATTGTTTAAAATATAAATGCAATCACGCTTCTCGGAAAACATTAATGTTTATAACATGCTACATCACTAGACAAAGTTATTTATAAATCTCTATTAAGTTAATGCAGATTAATGAGACATCCTAGACTGTAAATCAAGCAACATAATCAAATTAATTATTCCTAATTACTAACAAAAGTTTGACAATTACTGGAAATGTACTCATAGTACAAGAAAAAAAATTTTCTCCATATTTTTGAAGCATATTTTGTTTTAATAGCATCATGCGTTAAACGCAGTTTAGTAATTAATATTCGGAGGGAAAATAAAAGAAGTAGGAATATGTTTGCTTGTCTAAATAAACTTTCTAGCATAATGGTCGACAGAATTTAATTTTTCTAGGACAGAAAATCAAAATATATAAATGTTTCGTATATTGAACTTTTCGAAAGTTTTATTTTCATACACTTTGAAGTATGGCCAAAACTACCCGAATATCATAAAATTTACCGTTCTTCATGTTTTATAGATGTACCAAAAAGCCCTGTTAATTTAACAAAAGTGCTTTGGTAATAAGTTTGGTAAAAATAACAATAAAAATAGAGTTTTATAATGTGTGAAAAAATTTGATAAATGTGGTAGAAGTTTATAATTTTATTTTAATACCTTGGAGAGCATTATTTAAAAAAAAACATTTACTCGGCTAAGTTTAATTTTCAGTTTTGTTATATTTTACTTATTGTATGGTAATCAGAACTAAACGTTTGAAAACTAGAATTTCCGATTATTCGTTTCCATATGAACAGAAAAATCACCAAATAATCAGTTTTATTATTTTGATTATTTTCTTTGCAATTCTCATTGGAATCTTTGTATACATTCTAAATTCTAATAATAGAACTTAAATAAAAAATTGCTTCTTTGTCAGAAATTTGCCAAATTTTATGTACTCTATGAAGCGTTGATTCAAAAGAAATTTGTATTTTCATTTATGAGACTTTTTGAATAGGTATGTTGAAGTTAAGTTTCAACTGACAGAATACCGAAAATCACAACCACAATAAAAAAATGACAAAATGACGAAAATCACAACCACTATAAAAGTATCACAACCACTATAAAAGAATGAAGAAAAAGATTGACAAAACTTTGATCGATTCAACAGACGAATTAAGAATTGCTTTTGAAAAATGTAAACAATCAATATCTGAGGCTACTTATCTGGCTTTCACTGCTCCGAATGTACCATTAATTTTGTCGGTTGACTCGTCAGGTAGGTACGGCAACAGGTGCTACTTTATTTTAAATCATAGATGATGGCAATGAGCCTTTCGGGTTTTATTCAAAAAAGTTTAATCCCACTCAAGTCAAATACAGTATGTTTGACCAGGATTTTTTGACTGCTTGACAAGCTATGAAACATTTTAGATACTTTTAGAAGATAGGAAAATATTACTTTTTACAATCCACTAACTACTGAATCTTGTATTTAGTCAAAATATAGGCAAGTCATCTGATAGGCAGATTAGGTATTTGGAATATATCAGCCAATTTACAGCAGACATCTGGCACTTTCCAGAACGTAATCGCTGATGCATTGTCTAGAATAAATACCATTTGCTTCCCTAGCTGTGTTAACTCTGCTTATTTGACTAGGGATAAGAAAACTGGTCCCGAGTTGAAAAAGCTTTCAGATAATAAAGTAGAATCTGATCTTGATTTGAAATTCATGTCTTTTCCTGCTTTTGATTTCAAGTTAGTTTGTGGTACTAAAAATATCTCTCTTACACCCTTTGTTGCTCTAGCATTCAGAAAAACTGTTTTAAATTTCATGCACAACATATCACACTCCGGTGTTAAAGCTGTGTTAAGTTTGTTAAAAGAACGCTTTGTTTGTTCATCAATGCAAAAGAACTGCGCACTGTAGACTACTAAATAATGTACTCAGAGTTAGAAGAGCAAGCTGACGCGACGCGTGAAATCACTTCTAGGTCAGTTTCAGTCCTCTGACCGGTTCTCCTGTGTGCACATCGTAGTAGAGCTGTTCCACCCGTCTAAGGGCCATCGGTATCTTCTAACTATGATTGACGGATAAACAAGGTAGCCAGAGGCCATTCTCATTAAGAACAACATTTTGAGACTGTTGTATTTGCGTTCATCAGTCAATGAGTTTCACCATTTGACGCACGCAATACGCTGACTACCGATCGAGGGAGTAATTTTGAGTCTACCTTATACTGAACAACTTACTAATTTTTGAACAACTTACAAATCCGTTGAACATTAATATTATTTACTTGTGGGTGTCTGCGAATGCATGCTAGGAAGTTATTTTTTCTCTCTCGTGTTTGAATATAATTCTCTCACTTGAGAGAATTATATTCAAAATAACTCTCTCACTCTAATTCTCTCACGAAAAAATAAACAACATGGGGTCGCTGAATGCTCGACTATTTTTTTAAGGCTTATAAATGTAAAATTTCTTTAATAAACAAGTTCATCCATTTCCTTTCATTATATTTACTTATCCATTCATTAAGTAATTCTCTGATGAATTACATCAAAATACCCTTAATATATTATATGTCTGTCAACTAATTTAATTATTCCCTGATTTGCTGATTAAGTGATTTAGTTTTTTTTCTTTCCTTGTTCATTTCTCTTCAGATTACTAGCCAAATCAAAAATTTTTGAAGGAGACTCCGTTGTTATGACAACAACGTTTGCTTCGCGAAAGGTTCAATCCATAACATATTGTCTCAGACCAACAATTGCTTAAAATCGTGAAAATTCCAAGGATCCAAACTTTTATCTTCGTAAAAATTAAATTGACTAAAGTAAGACTTCGCTTTATTTAGAAAAAACAAACAAGTTTTAACATTAAAATTTACACCATGATTTTTAATAGCAAATTTATTTTTGTTTGATGCGCTTGCTAAGCATTTTTAATGACAAAAAAGTATCTTTTACTTAATTGTTTTTATTGTGATATGATGCTATTATTTAAAATATTTTCGGCATAGTGCATTTTATGTTACTGTAAGGAAAAAAAATGTTACCCTAAAGGATTCTTTTTTTTATTCTAATGTTTTCCTTTATTTTCCGGTTTTTGCATTTAATGGCACGAGATAAATTGTTTAAGAAAAAAGAAATTTTGACAGCTATTTTTTTTCTGGTAATCGATATGTTTTCTCTGAAGTAAAATTAAATGTATTGAAAAAAATGCGTTTGATGCTAAAATGATTTAAAAAATTTTATGTTACATCAAATGGCATTCATTTTTTTAAAGGCAAAATAGGCACAAAAAGTACTATTTATTTTACTTTTTGCCATGCAATGAAATGTAAAAGAATAAAACAAATCATTAATATTTTTTAAGGAAAAAATTTCAAATAATCAAGTTAGCCATGAATGATAAAATTTTTTGTAATCAATTCTTTTCAAGCATTATATTGTTCACTGGTTCAAAAGTATACAAAGGTGAAATTATAATATTTGAAATAAGAACATATTCTAAAGCTTGTCCATAATTATAAAATTTACTTCATTTTCCTATATTTAAACAGAGGCAACAACATAAATATATTTCATTTGCCTGGCTTTTGCATATTCTAAAGTTGAGAGTTGAAGTAAAAATTCTATTGATCTTTCTTATTTAAAATTCGTTCCTAGGGTAGGGGTAATGTTAGAGTATGCTTGGTTTTTTTTCTCGTATAAAATTTCATTATCATAACATTTTCCTAAGAAATTCATTTCTTTTTTGTAATTAAGTAGCAGATAAGTAGTGATGATATTTCCTGATATTTTTATTATAAGTATGAGAAATTTTTTTGTTTTCTGCAGTCGTCTAAAAGGAAAACGTTAAAAAGACTTTCTAAACTAATGCAGTATTACTAAATTTTTTTAAAATTTTTTATTGTAATTGCATTGATAAACGAACTAAATATCATAATATATAATTAAGGTAAACAACCCCTTTCTACTTATATGTTTCATGATATTACACACGAAAAGTGTTGCATTAATACCTTTACAAAACATTAAAACACAATGATCTAATCCTGTTTTCCATTGTTAGCGGTGCATTTTTATTGGTCGTCAATTTACATGGTAGGATCCAGCTTTCCCACATTAATTTTAATTATTTGGTTGTCATCAGCATAAAATTATTATTTTCCTAATAAAATATTTTCGTATATTCACTTAAAAGGTTTTTAGCAATAATATTTTTTCTATTGTATTCTGCTATCATTATGTTCGTAATTTTGATTGTTTTCTAAATAAAGAGCTTAAAAGAGTTGTTTCTTTTTAATAACGAAATTCTATGTTATTATCTTAGTAAACTATATTTTAAGAAAAACTTGTTTAAATCGGTCTCTACGCTTATTCGCTGTTATACAACTATTATTTTTTGTTTAAAATTTCATCAATAAAGTGTTATAAATTATAGTTAAAGAGACTTGTTAAATGATTAAGAACTTAACTAACCTTTAATTTTAAATGTTATTTTGAAAATGGATTTCTATCCGAAATTATCTGCGTTCTTTAATTAATCTTAATATATCGTCTAATATTGGGTGCTCAAGTGTTAGCAAATGGAATTCTATTTAGTACAAATATTTTAAAAGAATAATTTCAACTTTTGTAGGAAAAAAAAATTTATAATGCCAAGAAACAATTATTGCGAAACAATCATCGGGGCTGCTGAATGAAAAAAGGAATCAAAAATGTCTTTTGAAACCAATGTTTCCTAATATCTAAGAATGATCCTTATGTGGCTACTATAATTAAATTTTTGAAAAGCCTTTTGAAACAATTATTGCGAAACAATCATCGGGGCTGTTGAATGAAAAAAGGAATCAAAAATGTCTTTTGAAACCAATGTTTCCCAATATCTAAGAATGACCCTTATGTGGCTACTAGTTAAATTTTTGAAAAACCTTTTGAAACAATTATTGCGAAACAATCATCGGGGCTGTTGAATGAAAAAAGGAATCAAAAATTTCTTTTGAAACCAATAATTCCTAATATCTAGGAATGATCCTTATGTGGCTACTATAATTAAATTTTTGAAAAACCTTTTGAAACAATTATTGCGAAACAATCATCGGGGCTGTTGAATGAAAAAAGGAATCAAAAATGTCTTTTGAAACCAATGTTTCCCAATATCTAAGAATGGTCCTTATGTGGCTACTATAATTAAATTTTTGAAAAACCTTTTGAAACAATTATTGCGAAACAATCATCGGGGCTGTTGAATGAAAAAAGGAATCAAAAATGTCTTTTGAAACCAATGTTTCCTAATATCTAAGAATGATCCTTATGTGGCTAGTATAATTAAATTTTCGAAAAACCTTTTCAAAAACATGCAACATATAAAAATCGCGATACAAATTAAAGAAAGAATATTCTTTGCATTATTTATTTCCTGTTAACTTTCTGCTTTTTTGAATCGCATTTCAGCATTTATAGGTTAAAAACACAAATTTTTGAAATAAATCCTTCATCACTTAAAAATAATTTAAATTTCAATAAAATTTAATAAATGATAAATTTGTTAAAAAAAATTGGGAATAAAATCTAAATTTGTTAAAAAAAGCTCCTAATGCAATTCAGCAATAAAATTGATTACAACAAAACAACAAACGTATTATAACAAATGAATGCATTTTAAATTAGCGTTTAACTTGTCTACTTCTTACATTTTTTTACATAAAATATATATTTACATAAATATTTTTATTTTAGTTATTATTACTTACACAGATATATTAGAAGATAGAGTATTTTACTTTTTTTTCTAAACAAATTCATTACCCTGTTAAAATTCAAAATTTATGAAAGCGTAAAATTAAGTTGCATATAATTAAGTTACTGAAGAAAAAATGTCAAAGTAATTCTATATATATANNNNTTTCGGTTTTCTATATATATAGGTATTTCTTTAAAATAGATATAGATTGTTCTTTATCGAAAAACATTTGATTTCGAATACCAAAAAAAAATCATTGACGATCTCAAAAAAATTTAACCAGAAAATAAATTTCTGAAATTTAATAAAATAATAAAAAAAATCGAGGAAAAAAGTTACAAGTCAAAGAAGAAAATTAATATTGGTAAGTCGGAAATTGAATTTATAAAATTTGAATCAGAATTAAAATTATTTGTATTCAGCACCTACAAATGAATATAAAAGAGTTGATGAAATCGTAAAAATGGCATGACGAGTTTAAAAATCTCAAAGAAATGGCAGATTCATTTTCAAATGATTAGAAAATTCAATACATTTAAAAGCTACAGGGCGTATATTTTTTGAGTAAAATGTTTTTCTCAAAATAAATGGAAATCCTTTCATAAATTATTTTTAAAAATAATGTTTATAAAAATGTCCTAAGGCGACTGACGATTTCATAAAAATTTTATCTTAATAATTAAGTAATATTTTTATATAGAAGCGAAAGACTTTTGGTAAAAATATTTTAACTTCGAATGCGTTTTTAGCATCTAGATTCGAAATTCAGCAAACTGTTAAAAAAACTTTTAAAACAGCATTAATCCATTTTCTAAACAGCTTTTATAAAAAACAAAATCAATATATGAGTAGAAAAAAAAATAATTAAATAAATTTAGGCTTAAAAAAAGTTTCATCATATAAAAAATAGAAGAATGCGCTTTTAGTCATATTGAAAAAATTTTTCTAAATGAATAAAATAAATGCGAGGTTATTTCAGTTGGAAAATTGTAATAAATCACACAAAAAATAATATTAACTAAGTGCGTTGTCTTATTGTAAAAAATATTTAATGAAATTCTAAAAGAATTTCTTTAAGATAATAAAATAAGTATATATTGCTAATTAAGTAGTTCATATAATAATATTTAATTGTAGTATTCTTATGAAATAAGATAAAAGTTGATATAAATGGTGAAATTACTGTAATACCTAATTGAGAAATTCGTGATTATGTTTTCATGATTTTTTTTTGAAAAAAAAAGGAAATAATGTCTAAAGAACAGTTGAAATCATATATGGAATCAAGTTTTAACTATGTGCTGTTTTGAATTTGTAAAAATGTAATTGGTTTTAGCAATACACAGTTATTGTAATTATTTTAAAGTACTCTATAAAAATTTCGAGATAAAATTACGTGTAAAATACTTTATCTTCGGAAAAATCTATTTTATCTATAATAATATTATACGGGGATTTTTACAATATAATTCATTTAACAAGAGTGATTTAGTGATGTTACAGTAGTTATTAGAGAAAAAATTACAGTACGTCAGATTTTTTGTTCTGAAATATGTTCTGGCAAAAATGAATTTTACAATAAACCGGTATTTTAACAAATACTTTAAAAGTAGAGCAGGACATTGTAACAATCATTTATTGTATAGGAATGCGCAATGTATTTATTGTATAGAAGCCAGTAATCTATCATATCTGCCTGAACTTCTGCCAGTGGATGGTACAGCAATGTGCACCGCAGTCCTACTTCATAGCTCATGTGCTATTTAGAGATATGGCGACGATATGGCAGGTGTGTCTTTATTGCGTACAATCCCCTTGTGTTGGCAACCGAGAATCCACATACAACGCAACCGCATCCACATACAACGAATCCACATACAACGACTCTTTGTGAATGTGTTGGCTGGTATTGTCAAAATTCTTTTGATCGGCCCATAATCACTACCGACGCAACTTAATGGCGCATGTTATCTTATTTTTCTGGTACAGCTGTAACCAGAACAACTAAAGGATGTTCCGATCACCCTTCGTAGCCGCATGTGGTTTAAGCGTGATGGGGCCCCAGTCTACTTCGCCACTGATGTGCGCACTTGCCTGAATACTGCGTTTGGGGCACGATGGATTGGGAGTGGTGGACCAGTCTCTTGGCCTCCCTATTTATCGAGCTTTGATTTCTTTTTGTGGAGACATCTGATGAATCTTGTTTATGCGACGCCACTTGACTCAGATCAGGATCTCGTTGCTTGAATATCCGAAGCTGCTGTACGTGAGGGTGAAATGTCCGGTATCGGTATCTCTGAACGCGTGCGCTGAACGCGTACGCTGATCACTCTACCGACGCTGTCAAGCACGTATCGCAACAGGTTGACGAAATTTTGAACAGTTATTGTAAACATTCCACTTATCAACGACGTATTGAAGTAACACTTTACTTTCATCTCTTATTCTTTGTGTTTTCGCCTCACCGCGTCACTTGCGCCCTCTCATTTCTATACAATAAATGATTATTACAATGTCCTGTACCTACCCTTCAAGTTTGTAACTGGATTTCGGGACCACCTTTTATATAT
>NC_092210.1:86048997-86057824 GCF_043381705.1 Parasteatoda tepidariorum | reverse complement strand
AATGACAAAATGGTTAATGTCTATATATATATATATATATATATATATATATATTTGAGATGTTCATTTAGAACTTTCCAAAGGATATAATTGCTTATTGTGCCATAAAGTCGGGCAGCAACTCCAACAATGTAATAATAATTAAAAAAAATGAAAGTTTGCGCAGTTGCTAATAAAGTTGCTAAATAAGTATGTTTCTCAAGCAAATTACCATTGAATACTGGTTAAAAGCATTTAATGCGTGCATTTAGCTCAAAATAAATTAATGTTTGTATGATGGGACAAAATTTTCATGTCGTATTATTAAAAATCTAGCTCAATACAAAATATTCTATATTTGAAAGTAAAGCAAAATATACTAACTCAAACATCTATTTATTTCTATTAAACGGACAAAAAATGGAGAGAAAAATGTTGTTAATTTTAAAATATAATATATAAAATATATTAAACATGTTATTAACTTTAAAATATAAAAAAGTGATATCATGAACTGGAGCAATATAATTACACTTTTAAGGGTGGATGGAAGATTTACAAATAAAGTAAAAGGAAAATAATAGCATTAAAATTAACTCTAAGTTAAAATATTTCACTTTAAAAAAATTAATTTACATTATCTGAAGATGCTTAAGTTTAAAAGTTTTAAAGTTAAGAAAAAAATTAATTTCTAAAACTGCTTAAAATACCAAAAATTTTTAATTAATATTTCATTAATTTTACTATAGCGGCAATTAAGCTAGGAACTAAATTAATTATCTTTTTTGGAAACTTTAACCCTCAAGTTCTTCTTTACATTAGTGGAACGAATTGGCATTTTAGATGCTCGGGAATTTTTTGACTCGCTAGAGCAAATAATACTCAGTTATAGATATTATGTGAGGAAATTTCTGGAGAACTGTGATGCAAGCGTATTAATTTCCGGATCGAGTTATGAATGTTATCATATGGTCGGGCTGTAAAAATTACTTTTTTTTCCTTCGCTTCCTTCCGCACGAATCTAATCGTATTTTGGGGAAATTAAAATTTCCAGCCCAATGGTTTTTCGATTTCCGCGAATTCTACATATCAGAAAGCATGTTGTTACCATAGTTACAGATGCATCGACAATTGTCATTATCTTTTACCAGTTGATGTTAGATTTGATGCTGTTTATCTGTTAAATTTTTATCACACAATTTCAAACTAGGAAGTCAAAATAATAAGGACTAAAAATTTTAAATCAATACTCAAGGCTATAAAAACCATCACAATTTAAATCATTTTATAAAGGAAAAATTATATATTTGTGTGGTTTTCATATTGTTGTATAGTGTATTTTCTAGTTTTAAAAAAATAAAATATAATACACAGATGTAACATAATTTTCATTTTAGTAAAATTAGTATGAAATAGTATTCATTTTAATTCGTGTTTCGATTTTGTATTAATTCTAATATTTTTACGGAATCTGCTGCATTTAAATTTTTGGTTTTCCCTTTTTATTATCAATGTTCCTCAAATTAAGTAGGTTATGAAATACACTTTTAAATTTTTTGACTAGATGAATTGGATATTTTTGAATATTTATCAATACTAATTTGTCGATTTCCGCATTTCCAATGAACATTTACAAAAATACTAAATTTATTTCATTTTTGTAAAATAGATGAAGCTCCTTGATTCAATATTTGCCGAATAATTTCCTTAGCCGTTTTATTTTCTGAGGAAATTATTAAAACCGGAACACAATAAGCCAATAAAATTCTACTAATTCTAATATTTTTATGGAATCTGCTGCATTTAAATTTTTGGTTTTCTTTGTTTTATCTATGCTCCTCAAATTAAGTAGGTCATGAAATACACTTTTTAATTTCTGACTAGACGAATTGCATCTTTCTGAATATTTATCAATAATAATTTGTCGATTTCCACAGTTCCAATGAACATTAAAATAAAAACTAAATTTATTTAATTTTTGTAAAATAGATGAATCTTCTTAATTCTATATTTTCCGAATAATTTGCATAGCAGTTTTATTTCCTTAGGAAATTATTAAAACCTGAACACAATAAGCCAATAAAATTCTAAGATATAACAACTGAATGCAAAGAAAAATGACTTTGATAGAGGGAAAACAAAATTTAAAACTTCATATTTAAGGAATATTAAGGACGATACTTTATTTATTTGCTTATTTTGAAAGACTTGACAATGGATGGGCCTTTTCTAAATTGATTGCCAAATTATAATTCGAAGCAAATTAATACAATTTAGCTTCCTACCAGTCATTCCAAAAAAAAGTAATTTTCTTTAAAATTGGTCTTAAGTCATTTCTCGAAATTTAAAACTAATGTTCATTATAGGACTATAAAAGATAGGTAATTATAATATATATATTAGATCATTATAATTTGTAACATTGAGAACATTAAAACTTTGAAATTTCCAGTTTAAAAATTAATGGGATACCTAAAAGTAAAATGGTGTGGGTATCTCGATTCTGATTGGTTGTTGAAATGTGAAATTTGATTAGATTAGCAACTGTTTTTTTTCCCATTCTATCTCGAGAAGGCCAAGCCCATCAATTATCAATTCTCTTAAGTGACCCATTCCATATTCTAACACAAATATTCTTTTACAAATATTTCAATCCTTTCACCATTTATTCTTACTTAGCACAAAAATAGGCAAGAATTCATGTAGAACATAGACAAACTAATTATGCATCGAAGTTGAAAGGTAAGCAAAAAAAATTTATCATGGTTACAATAAAACACATGAGCAAATAATAAATTTAAGTTAAGTAAAAGATGTAGACGAGGAAGAATTATATTTCAACGAATTCGATATGTTATGCGGGGCTGTATTTAATAAAATTCACGTTAAGTAACATTCAAACTTACGTGAAGAAACGTACTTCAACCTTAACGCACTATTTTGCTTAAAACAATCAGTTGGATCTGATGTCATAGGTCACGTGTGTGGGTACCCATGATCTTCTTCTTTTTGAAGTACGAACTTACAATTCTTAAATGGTTTTTCGCTGGAGAAAAGAAACCATGCATTTAGTCGCAAAAATTCAGACGGAACCAACATCCTCACAGAATCAGAAAAGTAATAATAATATGGAGTGCAAAGCAAAAATTGAAAAATAAGAAAAATAATTAAAAACAATTATAATGAACAAAAAATGTCACAAATGAAAGAGAAATCTCTTGATACAATGGCAGTATACTTACAGTAAATGAAGCAGTTGAATAAGAAAACCAAGTTGACGGGATGAAAACATTAGCATAAAAAAACTCGTAAAAATAAATAAATTAACAAGTTGTGGAACATATTTTTTCTCGGCGTGCCTGTATTTCATTTTTAGTTTGAATATCGTCTCAATGGTTGATTATCCTCTCAGATTTCATCAAAACAAGTACCATTTAAATTAAATAAAAACTCCAATGCAATAGGGTAATTTCAACCCACTTAAGAGATAAAACGTAACACGACTATTTTAGGTAAACGAGAAATTCTATTAAAGCTCAAAAAGATTTAGAATCTTATCAAAAAATATACCTTAAAAGAACATAATTAAAGTAGTTAACAGAAAAAAAACTTGTAGTATCTCGAATAATAGCGAAACAAAAATAACATGTAAAACACTTTGTAGTTCAGAGTGACAACGTTCAAGTGCACAAACAATATAATATAATAAACAGAGACAAACAAAGCAACTGACTTATATGCTGTTATTTTATTATATCTAATACTTCAGTAAAAATATTATTTTTGTGTTTCTATTTTGCTCTGCTTTTGAGCTTTATATTTACATTTGTGGCTTATCATTATTTTAATGAAAACTTTTTAATTAGAAGCTATTTAACAAGCAACTTTTTCGAAACTAAAAAACATGATGAACTTTCCATTGCACGAAAATATCTGTGTTTTACAAAAATTTAAATAACAGCAATTTTCAATTAATTAAATTTAATCATTTTACAAGAACATTAACTTTCTGGTAATTTTATGATTGCAATATAATCAACCAAATGTTCCTTTAGGTAACTTTTAAAATTAAGAGGCACTCTTAAGAATACGAAATTCTGACAGGGACAAGATGGATGATGTGATGCATCAAATTCAAGCTATTCTGAACACAATTAAGTTGTTACGTTTCGTGAAGACCAGGACATTTTGAGAACGTCTCTTAATTACGAAAACAACCCCCTCTTACATTTCGCTTTTGATATTACGGATAAAGTTAGTGAAAGATGTATTCATAATAAGGAAGATAACTAGAAGTAAGGATCAACTAATATGAGAATAGCTTGGAAGAGGCACAAGACGAGTTTTAATCTCCTTAAAAGCAGTTGTGGTTAAAAGAGAAGAATGCAATTTTCAGTCTGTGACAGTGAATTTTACAACTCTTAAAATGCATTGATAATATTGTACTCTAGCTTTAAAGAGAGTTTTAATGTTTTTTTCTTCTTTTTTTTTAAATGATGAAGTAAAATTTAAATAAAATCCACTTTTCTTGCTTGATTTTTTTTCAAAATTATATTATGAACTATACTCGTCGTAAACTTCACTTTTAATTATCATATACATTACCAACTGCAATGTTTCGCTATTAACGAATAGTTTGCATAACAAAAAGTGTTTAATAAGCGAACAGAACCTAACGAAAAGCCTAGTTCCAATGTTTAATTTTTTACTGTTTAATATTTTAATAATATATATATATATATACAGGGTGTCCCGAAACGACAGCATAAACTCTGCACAGCTAGATTCCTCGTTGGGAGTACATAAAAACTGCCCAAGGAAGCGTTCCAGTACGATCAATAATTTACGAGAAAAATACGAGAAACAAGGTATGACGTCAGTGCCGGTGCAAGAAAAAACTCTTTATTGAACAGATCAACAGCAGTATACAATGCCCAATTTATATCAGATGTTCAAAGTGTCCGTTTTAGACATTATCGTCTAGAAAGATATACAAATACTGTTGCTGATATATCCAATAAAGTGTTTTTTTTTTTCATGAACCGGCAGTGACGTCATACTTTGTTTGCTCTCGTAAACTATGAGTCGTAGAGGAACGCTTCTTTGGGCAGTTCTTATGTACTCCCAACGAGGAATCTAGCAGTGCAGAGTTTATGCTGTCGGTTCGGGACACTCTGTATATATATAAAATAATTAGCAGGCTTTTTTCAGTATTTTAGATTAAATGTGAAATTCTATAATTCCTCATTTTAAGAATTATTTTGAGAGATTCAGCATTAATTATATTTTCTACAGTTATAGTTTTTTTATAATTACAGGCAAAAAAATAGTATAAAGAAAAAATACATGCATAATATTTCATATTCATAGAATGTTATAATTAATTTTTCTTTTTATTACTTTATCTTGTTTATGACGTAGCGTCAAATATTCATTGGCTCTGGCGTTTATTGAAAAACATTTTTATATTTCGTTTCAAAATTCTAGCACGTATGGCAGTTTCTTAAAATTCGTATCTCAGCTTAATACTATTTAAAAAGCTCAGCTTTCCGGAAAATAAACGTCAGTTTTGTTCTTTTGTTCATAAAATTTTGATCTCTGAATTCTCTTGAAAATTGGTATATTGTGATACTGGATTTCCTTAGGGAATATTTGAAACAAGACGTAAAATAAAAAAACAACAGCAAATAAGCAGTATTTTTCATTTGCTGCTCTTACAAAAACTAATAAATCGCAAACGCACAAAGATATGTGAATTAGATATGAATAGAATAAAGGGTGAAGTAACTCAAATCTTGAAAGCAACTGATAAATATATCAATTACTGATACTTTTCCCAATTAAGAGTGAAAGAAAAGCAAAATTTTATAGAAACCATGATAAGAATTCGAAGAAAATTAGGAGAGAAAAAATCAAAATCAATCATGTATAAAAACTCTAAAAATTATGACAAATTTTAAAAAATTAAAAATTATTGAAAATTAGAAAAAAATAACTACGAAAATACGTATTCTTTTTATCAACTCACATGATTATGATCGAAAAAATTGCGATTTCTAATATTGTATTTATATAACCAAAGCAATATGTATTAATAGAGTAGTGTATTACAAACCAAAGAAAAAAAACTAATTACAAGGAGTTCTAATGTTTTTAAAAACATGTATTTAAATACTTTTTTAATCCATGGAATTAAAAGAATTTAGAAAACTAGTTATTTATATAAAAAGTAAATAAACAACACACACATATTTTCCAAATTTCGATTAAAAATAATGAATATTTATCAAATTTAATTAAATTCAATCTATAATCATTGAGTTAGTTACATTAAGTATTAATTAGTAAGAGATTGTATTTACATAAAATCTTTTAGTAATCTGAATTTAGCCGCGTGAAAATCCAATTTGAGCACATTCATAGCTGAAAACTTTATAACTAATCAACAATCTTCTTTAATAGTTAAATAAAAAAAATTAATATTAAATTGATGTTAATGAATTCTTTAAATTTCCTTGAACTAAAATATTGCATTTAAAATTTAACATTTTCTTAGTTAGAACCTGCATTATTACCATGCGCAAATCCAGTTTTCTGACCAATAGAGAGTAACAGACAAATGCGGTACTTAACTTCAATATAAATGCGCCTTAAAAGGACATTCTTTTTTCGTAATCTGGCAATGGCAACTTAGTTATGAAAATATTCTTAAAACATTTTTTCAAAATATCCGTTAAGTCCATGGCATCAAATCTCCCTTCTCGCAACTTTAACCTTTATTATACCTCCTATCTCTCTAAAGTTCAATATATTCAATTCTTAAAATTTTATTATAATTTATACGAATTTATTTTAATTTATACGTCCCGCAGTGGACTGATCGTTAAGACACGGTTCCCAGCAGATCACCGAAGTCAAGCATCACTGACTGCGGTCAGTGTGTGGGTGGGTGACCACTTGGATCAGTCTGCGTAGGGACCGAGGGTGTGCGGTATTGGTCCTCGTTAAACTGTTCTACCGTAAAGTGCTCGACTTCGCGTGCAGGTCGTCGGGCTACCGAAGCGGGGGTGCCATCCCCTCTGCAGAGGATCAAAATTGTGATGGCATGTCTTCGGATCATCCTCAGGGATGTTTCCCAGACCGTCGCCAATAGCCCATTGTGCAGCTCTAGTGCGACGTAAATGAACAAATCAAATCATTAAAATTTTATTTAATATACTTTGACAACATTGCAGCGAAATGAGACATTTAACCCTTTATCTGCTACATTATGAACTACTGAAAATTTCTTCGTTAATATATTTTTTTTAGCTGCCATATTGATAAATTAAGAATATACAAGAAAAAAAAGCTCCCTTGTGCGAAATGTAATTTGTTAGAACTAATTAATTAAAGTGGCACTTAAAAGTACCGTCAGTACACTATGTATAAATTTCCTCATAATAGAATGTATAAATTTCCTCATAATCCTCATACTGAAATTTAATTTCTTAAAAATGCTAAATAACCAAATAACACTCATAAGAAATCAATGAAATTATCAAATTGACATAATTTTATTTCATACGTAAGAAAGGTAGAAATTCACATTTGAAGATAATCATAAAAACAATTTTTTTTCCATTTACATACAAAAATATATCACAAGTTGAGCATTTCGAATGTGGTTTTGATTGAATATATTTAAGTTCACAGAATTCACAACGTCCTCGATTCTCGATCTGTATCAGATGACCAGGACATGTGCATTCTATGTAATCTGTGGTATCCGAATAAAAATTGTAATCCTATAAACCCATAGCTCTCTTCGGCAGTTATTGGCGTAATTTGCTTGTTATTTTGGTTTATATATAGATTCGTCTGACAAACTATATTTTCAACAATAAAGTCAACAAAAATATCATCCACAAATCTAGATTTTAGAGAAAAAATGGGAACCTGAGTCTGAACATCTCTTTTCTTCCAACTTCTATCAATTTTCCTTTTACATTTCGAGGTAGGGACTGCTTTTTTTCCAGGACTTGGCTCTTGATTATCCTTATCACTGCACCCAGGGTCTTCTTCCGTTACCGAGTCAACATCTTCAGAATCTGACGAAAACTTCTGTAATATATTGTCTGAAAATTCTTCATCAGATGAATCATCAGTGATATCTCTGTTTTCCGATGGCAGGTCTTTCAACATATCCAAAGCCTCCTGAACGGTGAGACCTTTCTTTCGGGGCATTCTGAAAAAAAAGGAAAGGATTTTTTACTATTGCTTGAAAACTTTTTATATGAAGTACATTACATTTACCCACACACAATAAAAAATTAAAATCTAGCTTATTTTCTTATTCTGAAAGCAAAAGCAAATTCACATTCAATTTTCAAATGCTCTTGACAGTGTTAGTAAAAAATAACTAAATAAATAATTAAAAAAAGATCTATAAAAAGTACTAAAACATATTGCATCACTACACTTTCATAATTACATTATAACAGACAGAAATGTTATAGATAATGACATGAACAAAATGAAAACAAGTTTTTCTCCAACACGTGTACTGGCGGTACTTATACGTAACACCGAATAATTCGACCATTAATCACTTTACATAATCTGTTATCTTATAATGATTCGGCAAATAAAATTCTGCGTATGTATAAGTACTGGCGGTACTAATACGTACCCCCGAATAATTCGACCATTAATCACATTACATAATCTGTTATCTTATAATGATTGGGCAAATAAAATTCTACGTATGTATAAGTACTGGCGGTACTAATACGTACCCCCGAATAATTCGACCATTAATCACATTACATAATCTGTTATCTTATAATGATTGGACAAATAAAATTCT
>NC_092210.1:86011603-86048767 GCF_043381705.1 Parasteatoda tepidariorum | reverse complement strand
GCACGAAAATGTTCACGATTCAATTCCATTTTTTGAAAGAGAAGAACTTTTCAATTTACTGTCAACAACACAAATGAAGCTATAATGGTAAATCGTCTGCTGAATTTATGTTTAAAAATATCAAACTTTCGATTAAAATCGTCTGCGATCGCCTAGCAACACTTACTGTTGCCAAGGCCAGAAATATAAATAGCAACTCTCGTATAATTTACAATTCGGCCGAAATTGAATTTGTAAAAAAAATTCATTTTTAACCTTTATTATGCCTCTTATCTCTCTAAAGTTCAATATATTCAATTCTAAAATGTTATTTAATTTACTTTGACAATATTGCAGCAAAATGAGACATTTAACCCTTTATCTACTGCATTATGAACTACTGAAAATTTCTTCGTTAATATATTTTTTTAGCTGCCATATTGATAATTAATATATAAAAAAAAGCTCCCCCGTGCGAAATGTAATTTGTTAGAACTAATTACTTAATATGGCACTTAAAAGTACCGTCAGTACAATAGGTATAAATTTCCTCATAATAGAAAGAAATTACAGATAATATTTCTACTGAAATTTAACTTCCTAAAAATGCTAAATAACCAAAAAACACTCATAAGAAATCAACAAAATTATCAAATTGACACAATTTTATTTTATACGTAAGAAAGGTAGAAATTCACATTTGATGATAATCATAAAAACAATTTTTTTCCATATACACACAAAAATATATTACAAGTTGAGCATTTCGAATGTGGTTTTGATTGAATATTTTTAAGTTCACAGAATTCACAACGTCCTCGATTCTCGATCTGTATCAGATTGACCAGTGCATGTGAATTCTATGCAATCTGTGGTATCCGAGTAAAAATTGTAATCCTATAAACCCATAGATCCTTTCGGTAGTTATTGGCGTAATTTGTTTGCTATTTTGGTTTATATATAGATTCGTCTAAAAAACTATATTTTCAACAATAAGGTCATCAAAAATATTATCTACAAATCCAGATTTTAGCGAAAAAATGGGAACCTGAGTCAGAACATCTCTTTTCTTCCTACTTCTATCAATTTTCCTTTTACATTTCGAGGTAGGGACTGCTTTTTTTCTTCAGGACTTGGCTCCTGATTTTCCTTATCACTGCACCCAGGGTCTTCCTCCGTTACTGAGTCAACATCTTCAGAATCTGACGAAAACTTCTGTAATATATTGCCTGAAAATTCTTCAACAGATGAATCATCAGTGATATCTCTATTTTCTGATGATAGGTCTTTCAACATATCCAAAGCCTCCTGAATGGTGAGACCTTTCTTTCGGGGCATTCTGAAAAAAAAGGAAAGGATTTTTTACTATTGCTTGAAAACTTTTTATATGAAGTACATTACATTTACCCACACACAATAAAAAAATTTAATCGGAATGCAAAAGCAAATTCACATTCAATTTTCAAATGCTCTTGACAGTGTCAGTAACAAATAAATAAATAATTAAAAAAAATCTATAATTAAAATCTGTAAAAAATACTAAAACACATTGTTACACTACACTTTCATAATTACATTATAACAAACAGAAATACTATAGATAATGACATGGACAAAATGAAAACAAGTTTTTCTCCAACACTACGTGTAGTGGCGGTACTTATACGTGCCACCGAATAATTCGACCATTAATCACATTACATAATCTGTTATCTTATGATGATTGGGCAAATAAAATTCTACGTATGTATAAGTACTGGCGGTACTTATACGTACCACCGAATGATTCAACCATTAATCACATTACATATTCTGTTATCTTATAATAATTGGGCAAATAAAAGTCTAAGACAATACAGTATGAATAAAAAAAGACAACACTTGCCTTTGATTTGATATCATGTATTTGGAGCAAAGAAAAGATAAGAGCGGCAATCCGTACAAAATGGCAGCAAAAGAACACAATGTCGGTTCGAAAATAGCTTTCTTCCTCACAAAATTTATCAGCCTAGAATCAGTACTGCCATCTATCATGAAAAAGTAGAGTTAAAGGACTGTTTCTAAGACGTACCATTAAAATAGTATGGTTGTTGTGCTATCAAGTTTTAAAGTGATTGGTACTTAAAAGTACCGTCAGTAGATAATGGGTTTTAAGAGACATTTAAAAAGTAATCATTCGCAACATATAATACATAATTTCAAATTAATGTATATTCTCCTAAATATAATTTTTGTAATAAGGTTATATAATAAATAATTTTTGTAAAAGAAAATTTCTATAATATTTAAAGAATATGTACTCAATATTGATAATAACCTATTTTTCCTTTGGAGAATTATATCTCCGATAACGAAAAAAGAAAATTGATGTATATTGTTCGAAGTCATCAATACCTTGCTCAATTTGAATTATTTTTGCAGTATTTCATTTATTAAATGCGATAGTTCGAGGAATGAAAATGAAAATGCTATAAGTATCATTATGAGATTGGTTATGAAATTTCTTCGCTAGACTTTCCGTAAAAAATACATTTATCTTTTTATACCAACAATTTGTAGTTTCTTTTATTGCTCAGTTAAATGAAAAGAAATTCTTGAACAAAAAAACTTGAACAAAAAATTTGTAAATGTTTAATTAATTAGGATACAGTATCTAAGCAAAAGTACGTATATGTTCAATAAAAAATCAATCATGTATGTTTTTTTTAGAAAATAAACAAAATCATTTATGCATCTTTAACAATGACAAAATTTTTTTTATAAAAGTATATTTTTCGAAGTTCATTGAATAGTGACTGTATGCATAACAGATTACTTGCAAATCTCTAAAGATCAAGGATAGAATAAAAATAAACGAAATAATGCTCGAAGAAATAAAAGTAACGTTAATCATTCCGTAAAAAAATGTCCATGTTTAATTTGGCTTAATATTTTTTTTATTTAAAATTCTACATCAAAAGAATCTCTGTTCGTCGTATTTATGTCTCATAAATATTTTTAACAATGAAATAAATTTTAGTTAAGTGCAAAAAAAGAGTCTATGTAACATTAGAATACCGGTTTTTAACCAATATTCTCTTATTAGAGTCTTTGCTTAGTTTATTTACCAGCAGATTGAATTGCTGCTTGAAATATATAAAAAAGTATGGCTGCAGTTGAAATTTAAAAAAAAAATCGAGTGCATTAAAAAAAAATCTATAGTTTCATTTTCTTTTGTAAGAAGTACATCTGTTAATAACAATACAACACAAATTTGTAATATTTCTTAATATCTAATTTAAAAAAAATTTGTATGATCGTTATGCGTGAAGAAAGCCATAAAATGTGATTCGTTTCTTTTTTTTTTGCCATTTGCAAGAAATTTCTCATTCGATATAGTTATTACGTTTTTTTTATCATGCTTAACGATTAACACACACTACCGTATAATGATGGAAGATACACTTTCAGTTTTTGACTTTTTTTAAAAAATTTCTCAAGATTAGATCAAATCAAGATCAAATTTCTCAAGTTAGAGGATTATTTTGTAACTTTCGTGGCAAATTTAGTTCATGCATTTATAGCAATAGGTTAACACCTATAGTCAGAGTTATTATAGAGTTTTTAGAAGTGTGAGATACCAGCAATAAATTTCGAAAGAAAACAAGCACTTTTCAACGTCCTAAGACAGGAAATATAGAAATAAGCTTGAAAAACTTATATCGAATACTTAGGTTGTTATTGTTAATAATTGCAGAACTAACTTAAGTATTTATGGAGATACGGACATTTGTATAAACGTCAAAAAATACGTCCTATGCTTTTTTTTGCCTTATGCTTCTTTGCAATAACTTTTAAAATATTTAATGAAATTAAACAAAATTTTTGGAGCAAATTAAAATTAACTGCAAAGTAATTGATTTATAATTTGTTATGGGTATGTTTGTAGTATATTGGTATTTAAATATGGGTATTCCAAGATATAGCTATATAAAGTAATTCGTTTTTATACTGCTCATGCGCGCAACAAAATTATTTTTTTCCTTCATAATTTTGCAGTCAATTGTATTTGGAAACTAATGAAAAAAAATCTGATTTCAATACCCGAAAAATTAATTTAAAAACAAATTCAAATGTTTAAAACAAAATGTAAACTTTTCATTCTAAAAAAAAAACCAGAATAATGTTTAAAATCGTGTTTTTCAGGTTAATTCCTTAGGTAAATCCTTTGGTAATTTACAGCAATATATCTACACTGAAAACTTGGACATTACCTAATTCAGTAATGTATGCCATCCAAACATGAAACATCTTAACAATTATCTATCAAAAAAATTAAACATAACTTTTTTTTTGACGAAAAAAGAGAGCCATTGCTGAATTACTTTCGTATGCAAATTTAAGGAAATACAATTTGTCAATATGCAAACATCGTTACTTTTGTATAAGCGGCGAAAGTTCTTTCTGTGTTTACCAGAAAATTTATTTCATTTTTAAGAGACTATTCCTTTGGGGATGTGATGGAAGGGACTTTTGTTCTTATAATTCTCCTTCAATAAACATGAGCGGTTGCAGTTAAATTAGTCGTGGCATAATTCAAAGGGGTTATGTGAATCATGCCCTCATTCCTCCCCTTCGCAAAAATTTAAATTTTTATTGTTTATATTCCCTTTAGTGACTTGGGTGATTTACATCTTATTTGTTATCCATACAACCACTATTTAATGAACTCTTCCTGAGTAAATATGGATAAATCGATTGGAAGGAGGTTTTGTTAACATCGAACTTTATTATTATCTTCATTAATGATTTATGTAAAAAATAAGGAACAAAAATGGGTAGTTTTAAATGTCTACATCATTAGAGAAAGCCATATTTCAATTATTGTACACAAAACATTTTGCGCTAAACTTTTCTTAATATTCACTGACTTATCGATAAAAATAATCAATTGCAGGTCCTTTATATCCTTAAGAAAGGAAAGAAAAGAAGAAGACAAATATTTCCAAATTTTTATTTCAAAAATTTCAATATTTATTTCCATCAAAATACTTGCATGAACTATTTATTTGCATCCATTTTTAAAATTCTTCTTCTTTTTTATTTTAAGAAGTGCAATAAATAATTTATTTATTTTTACTTGGACAAAGATACGTGAAAAATGTAATCCATCAAATGGTATTCTTTTCTTTCAAACCAAAACTAGACTAAGAAACAAATAAAAACTTTATTATTTTATGAAATGTCTCATGTGTAAATTTACAACTTTTTGTAAATTATTTTATAGTTTGGAAGCTCTTTAAATATCTAATTAAGCAAACGTATATTCCTTAAATTTTAGGCAAGCACTTTTAGTTATAATAAACACATTTTTAACCAAAACTATAAAATAATGTAAGTCATTAAGGCATCCGACAAGGTTCGACTCATTTACGTTTAAATATACTTAATTTTGGTAAGTAGTGATCCGAAAATTATAAATCTAAAATAAAATTATTTAAAAATTGTATTTTTTCAAACTTAAGGGTAAATTTGAGCATAAAAACTACTAATTTTTTATGTCAGGCTGCAAGTTCTATTACAAAATGTAATGCATAAATATTAAAATATTTTTTGCACATCAATAATACAGTTATTAATGTTTCGAACTTATAATTTTATAAAATTGCAAATATTGCAAATATTTATAAAATTGCAAATAGATTTAAATATATTGTTTGATATAATTTTTTGGAAGAATAGTTTAACATTAAAAAAAATAATTCAAACATTCCTACTTAAAGCTTGATAAGAAATAATAAAACCCACCTTAGCCTTAAGTTCAAAACGTATCTAACATTATACAAAATTAAATTCGAAGTTAAAAGAATTCTAAAATAAACTTGTTTTTTGTAATGTGTGTTCACGTACAGAATTTTTCGTAAATTAATATTTTTTCTGAAAATTCATTTAAAATATCTAATTGCTATTCTATTTTGACTATCAGAAAAGTCAGCATGTGAAAAAAAAACATTTATGACTTCAATTCTAAAGGGATTATAACAAACATTTTAAGAGATTTAGGAAGCTAACAAACAAAATTTCAAATATGAACAATAAAAGAAATGGGAAAATTTTTGTTAAAATTGCCCATCCCATTAGTCTAATACCTTAAAAATATATTGTTTCATTTTAAGAAATTATATTAGAAGTATACAAAATAGAGTGCAAAATTAGGCAAATTAGTGAGATAATTTAGTTTGGTGTTAGTTTCCTATTGATCTGAGTACGCTCAATAAATTGTAAAACACTGTTAGAAACCAAGGTGTCTGAAATTGTTTTCAAAATGTGGATCCGAATGTAGTTGAAAGCATGATTCTCTAACCTCGAAACAGTTAAACTGGAATATCAATTTCATTAGATACCTTATCATTACTTAAAAATAGTACCAAATGACCATACAGGAAAATCAAAATAATGTTACTTATCGTCATTTAAAATATAAAGACTTAAATTCAATTCAGAACAAGTGGAATATCTTTAAGAGTCGTTAAAACAGTTATACTCTCGCAAAAAAATGCTTGGTAAACAATACTATAAATGCCAAAGCAATAAAATAAAGGATGATGCATCGTACTAAAATGTATTATGTATGGTTTGGCGAATTCGGTTCCGTGTATTAAATTCTGCATTTTAGATAAGTCAATCGCCAAAGATGTAAAAAAGGAGAGTTACGAAATTTAAACATAACTTTAATAACATTTTAACAACTAAATTAAAAACTTCTAGGATTATAGAACCAAATGATAGAACCAAATTATAGACGTAAAGCAAATCATGGGAGAGAGAAAAGAGCAAAGTTTTACGATGGTATATCACAATTCCTTCCATGAAGTTCAGTTCATTATATTTCAGGAAGAAGATTACAAAAAAACATTGATGGTACTTTGAAGTTTACAGATTCGCCAGAGCATGAACTTCGGTACTTGGACCTAGTACGCTGATTACACCATATATGCTTCGTACAGTAATTGTAAATGCCCATTGCTAAAAGGGAGGAGAGATACCTAATTACTTGAACAAGGGGAGTAAATTAATAAATGAAACTAATTTTTCAAATATTTTCATGTGAATAGAATTGCAATTCAAGATTTGTTTGCCTTGAAATGATTATTTTTTAAGAAAATACAACGTCGGTGACGGTTATTCTATTCCTAAAAGCAATGCTCGATCTTGGATGCTGGAAGAGCCTTTATCTGGTGGGTTACTGCCTGTTAAGTGTTCTGTATCCCAAATTTGAATTCCTTGATCAGAATCTTTCAAGAATGATTTAAAATATTTTCGTAGCAAGATTGCCAGATTACAAAAGCATAACATAGTGATCTCTTATGGCACTTTCTTACTGCAATACTGAAGCTCGTTTAATTTGTTAGTTACGTTGGATGGGCTTGATAATGGATGTGTGCAAGGTAATAATATTATACAGGATAATTTTAAGTTTATAATTAATATGGTAGATAATTAATTATTTAATTATTCAATTTTAGTAATTTTAGAAAAACAACAATTATTTCAACAAAAAAAAACGAAGCAGGATTTGCTCGTTTTGCTTGATTTTTTACCGGCACCAAATTATTATTACTGCTGAAATCCAGAAAAATAGGCCCAACAAGCAACGCCCTAAACACACGAGGTTAGCAAACCGAATTAAAAACGGAAACTAAAGGAGAACGAGAGTAAGTTAATAGTCGATAATATCAAGCGCTAAAGCTGCATTAAATAAGATCGCTATAACATAGCACAATGAAGCCAAAGGGAGAGAGAGAAAAGCGAAGAAAATTAATAAGTTTCATTAATTGCACATAAGCTGACAGTATATAGAACTCTTAAAATAAGTTAAAATATTGAGAAATTATGGAAAATAATAAAAAAAAATGACAAGAGAAGAAAAAATATTAAAATTATTTTTTTAAGATATTTAAAAAAATATTTTTTACTTATCTAAAAAAAAAGAAAAAAATTATTAAGTATCCGGAAATCAAAATAAAGAAAATATATAATCTCCTCATCAGCTCACACGATTATATCCGCAAAAAGGAGTGCTTTCTAATATTGTATCAATATAGCCGAAGCAAAATATATCAATACCGTAGTGTGAGGAGCTCTAAAACAATTGAAACGAAAATAGAACACATTAAGTAAATANATATATATATATATATGCTTTTTCTCTACGCAAAATAAACTTAAACAAAAAAGATTATTCAAGTCTTTTTTTCCAGATTCTGCGCTAGTTTATTTCATTTCGAGATAAACAAGCTTTGACAGCTTTAAAATCTAAGCTAATGCGATTCTCTTTTCCCGACGGTTTAAATTACAAAAACGTAGAAAGATTTATTTTGTAAAAAATAAATTGCAGATTCAAAAAGGAATCAGAGGCGACACTCTATTTATGTTGTAAAACACTTCAATCTTCCTATGCAAGTCCTTAATTTAGAATATAAAACTGCAAATTTCTGTTGTAATTACAGTTGTTCCGGTAAACAAATAATGACGAAGAGCTGTAAGCTATTAGCGATCCATTTAAAACATGGATAAAATGTTAAACCAAGATTACAATGCAAGGGTGATTTACCACTATTATAATTTTTTTCTGTTCCGAAGGGAATGTTTGCAAATTAAATTGGTAGCAGTTGAATGATGACAGTTTATTTGGTTTAAAGAATATAAAAAATTAATTCGCACACTCACAAATAAGAATGTTTTCAAAAACACAATAAAATTTTACAACAATTAAATTTTTCTAGTGCATTACATTTGCATGAATAATCAATCACTAAAGTAACATTCTTTAAATTAACTGGACAATAAATATTTTAAAATTTTTCAGAACGAAATTATGATTTCTATGGAAAAAATTTGCTCGTTGACAAAAATTTTTTTATTCTATATATCTTTAACACTTGGGCTACATGTTGCCCTGAATCTCGATAGCTGCGTCCCATGAAGCCAAATAAATGCTTTAAAAATCTAAGGCTTTGGGGAAGATTAATATTGGTTCCACATGCTTTACATTCGCAAAAATTTGATTTCGATGGAAATCAATGCAGCCAAATGTGTATGATTTTTCCATTTTCCCTTACCATTTTTTGTATTATTAATATTGGTTCCATATACTTTACGTTTGCAAACATACTTTACATACAAAAATTTGATTTCTCTATTTCGATGGAAGTCGATGCAGTCAAATGTGTATTATTTTACCCCTTTCCCTTATTATTGTATTATTTTACCACTTATAAACAGAAAAATAATTCCAAATCAGAGTGATTTTCACTGTAAAATTTGCATCAATTTTCAAGGATTAAGTACTTGCGTAATATTGTGTGATTTTTTACATTGGAATTTAAAAGTAGTCACGCCAAAAATTCTTCCTTGCTCCATCTTTTGAGACAACAAGACTTAAAATGGTTACCCTTTCTTTTGCAGTATTGAACTTTCGTTTCTGGCCATTGAATTCTTTGCAAAGAATCCATTTCACGATTTTCCCACTGATTATTTTATACTTCGGGATCAAGTTTCCCAACCCAGTTTTGAAGTGTTCATTTTATTTATTTTTTAAGTAAACTTTTAATAATTAACACTTGTTATCAAAAGAAATTGTTTTAGCCTTGAATTGTCTTGAGTATGCATCTGAAGGTGTTAAAATGTATTTTTTTGATTTGATTTATAATATTTCTTGTTGTCTTGACAAAATATATTGACAATATAAATTGATATGAGACAAAATGATGGATAGGTAGCCAATTCTGATCCAGATTGTACCCTTCTTCCTTAAAAAAATGTCCTTGTAATGAATCGAGAGACGTTGAAACCCACTTCCAGACGGGTGTTTTCGATTGTGACCTCCAAACTTCTTTTTTTTACTATAAAGCTGTTCGTAGTTGCACCAACCCTATATCAATTAAAAGGCGATTTTTTTTCTCTTTTGACACATTAAAAGTTTTGTCTTGGATGATTCGTCTTTCTCTTGAATTATTTTTTTCTTCTCTTTTCCTCGATGAAAGAATTTACAGCTCGGAATATTCCCTGAATGTGCGTCAACTGACCTGCAATGGTTTGAAAGAATAAAGCAATCCGTATCACTCTGATAGAAGCAAATCATTCCTTATTAACTGCTGCCTTATAAGCAACAGCTCATCAACTTTATGTAACTTAGAATCTTATAATTGCTGGTGTATATCAGTCACTTTTCAGTTTTTCTTTTGGAATTTAAACGACACTCTGTGAACCACAAAGCAGTGAATACACATGGACAAACAGCGTAAAGCGTATTCCGTTAAAATGTGGTCAGTACAGAAAGATTTTTGTTAGTGCTGTGAGTGCATTTATACACTAATTTAATTCCATTCTTGTGTATACGCTAACATACGGACATACGACTGTTAGAATTTTCATTCTAAAATTACGGTGAAATTACATGCAACAGTCTGTCCATTCAAATAATCATAAAGTTTACAACAAAGAACATTGTACACCTTTACGTTTTTGAAACCACTTGCAACTGTAGTTAAAAAGCGATGAATACAACCCTATGTGGTTTTCTTAACTGGCATGCTTTCGAACAGTAAAAAGGAAATTTATCTGGACATTTGAGCTAGATTTCTTCGTAAGGTAATGAGCATTGAAGTTAGATTTTATCTCAAATCTTTTTGGATCAAAGCAGCTTTATGTTTCTGCAATATATACGTGAATGAGAGTACTGCATTCTAATAGTCTAGAGTCAAAAACTCAGGCGTGCATGTGTTGAAGGGAATGAAAAAAATACGGTCATGCCAACGATGAGACTCAAACTCCTTTCCTGTCGGTCATGAGATCAGCAGATTAACCCTCTCTTCTATAATATGTACCCAAATGCAAGGAAAAAAGAGATTTCTTTAGGTAACCTAGTTAGTGCGAAAATCTCATTGTTAATTCGTTTTAGTTGAAAGCAGTGAATAAACAGTTCTCCTCACAGCTAACGACTTGAAAAACCATCTCACTTATGATTATCCAGCTTTTTTTTTTGAATATAGTTAAAAAACAACTAAAGAAATTGTTATTTAGCCATTTTTTTCGAGAAATTTCTAACAGTGTTCTTAAATATTTGTGAATATAACTTGCCACTATATTCGAGGTTTTCTTTTATGAAAGAAATAATTACGAGCTGTATTGTTTATTACAAAAGCAGTCATTTTTAAAAACATTTTAACCTGCGTCAGACCTGGGCTAGTCCTTCATCGGTCTATAATGAACCATCGACTATAATTCAGAAGCAAACAAAAAGTCATAACAAATTTTTATAGAAATAAAGTATTAAGCACTGCACGTAAATTTTCCCATAGAAAGGAAGATTAGTATTTAGATGAGTTCGGAAATCAAATTTTAAGCATTTATTTTAAATAAAAGGGAAGTAAAAAACTTTTGATTAGCTTCTTTTTACAGTGATTCCAAAGATAACTAGTGTAATAAAGTTTAAACAACAGTATGTTTTATTTTTAATTTGTTTTTCCTGTTCCGAACACATTATCTTCTTCTAGCTACCTAATACAAGCCAAACATGACACTATTTCTANCCTTACCATCTTTTTTGTATTATTAATATTGGTTCCATATACTTTACGTTTGCAAACATACTTTACATACAGAAATTTGATTTCTCTATTTCGATGGAAGTCGATGCAGTAAAATGTGCATTATTTTACCACTTTCCCTTATCCAAACGAGGGAAATTTTAATTTACTTATAATCAGAAAATAAAAATATTCCAAATCAGAGTGATTTTCGTTGTGAAATTGCATCAATTTTCAAGGATTAAGTACTTGCCCAATATTGTGTGATTTTTTACATTGGAATTTAAAAGTAGTCACCCTAAAAATTCTTCCTTGTTCCATCTCTTGAAACAACAAGACTTAAAATGGTTACCCTTTCTTTTGCAGCATTGAACTTTCGTTTCTGGCCATTGAATTCTTTTGCGAAGAATCCATTTCACGTTTTTTCCCACTGATTATTTTATATATTGCAATCAAGTACCCTAACCAAGTTTGGAAGCGTTCAATTTTTTTTAAGTAAACTTTTAACAATTAACACTTGTTATCAAAAGAAGCCGTTTTAGCCTTGAATTGCTTTGAGGGTGCATCTGAAGGTGTTAAAATATATTTTTCTGATTTGATTTATAGTCCCTCTTGTTGTCTTGTATAATGAGACAAAATGATGGATAGTTCAGATCCAGATTGTGCCCTTCTTCCTTAAAAAAAATGCCCTTGCTATGAATCGAGAGAACATGAAACCCACTTCTAGGCGGGTGTTTTTGATTGTGACCTCCAAACATCTTTTTTTTTACTACACTGAAGAGCCAAAAAAACTGGTACAGGCATGAGTATTCAAATAAATGTATGGAGTCAATCAAAGAACAGTGCTGCGATCGGCAACGCGTGTATAAGACAACGAGTGTCTAGCGCAGTTCTTAGATCGGTTACTGCTGCTACAATGCCAGGTTATACAGATTTAAGTGAGTTTGAACGTGGTGTAATAGTCGGCGCACGGAAGATGGGACATAGCATCTCCGAGATAGCAATGAAATTTGGATTTTCACGTACGACCATTTCACGAGTATACAGTGAGTATCGGAAATCCGGCAAAGCATCAAATCTACGACATGTCTGGGATATTTGGGATGCCTCACAACGTGATGTTCAGAAGATATCCCCACCCCCTCTTACTCCCTCTGGTTTATGGACATCAGCCCTGCTGGATTCATGGTGTCAATTATCTCCAGCACTACTTCACACATTGATCGAATCTATGCCACGTCGTGTTGCGGCACTTCTGCGTGCTCGCGGGGACCTACACGATATAAGGCAGGTATACCAGTTTTTTTGGCTCTTCAGTGTATAAAGCTGTTCGTAGTTGCACGAACGCACTTAAAAGGCGCTTTTTTTTTCTCTTTTGACATATTAAAAGTTTTGTCTTGGATGATTCGTCTTTCTCTAAAATTATTTTTTTCATCTCTTTTCCTCGATGAAATAATTTAAGTTCCCGAATTTACAGCTCGGAATATTCCCTCAATGTGCGTCAACTAACCTGCAGTGGTTTGAAAGAATAAAGCAATCCGTATCACTCTGATGGAAACAAAACATTCGTTACTTACTCTTGCATATAAGCAGCAGCTCTTCAACTTCATGTAACTTAGAATATTATAGTTGCTGGTGTAGCACTCAATTTCCAGTTTTTCTTTTGATATTTAAACGACACTCTGTGTATCACAAAGCAGTGAGTATACAAGGACAAATAGAGTAAAGCGTATTCCGTAAAAATGCGGTCATTACAGAATTATTGTTGTCAGTGTTGTGAGTGCATTGATACAGTAATAAACTTACATTCTAGTGTATATGCTAACATTCGGACATACGACTGTTAGAAATTTCATTCTGTAATTATGGTGAAATTACCGGCAACTGTCTGTCCATTCAAATAACCGTAAAGTTTGCGGTAAAGAACATTGTTTACCTTTATGTTTTTGAAACCATGTTTTCAAATAGTAAAAAGGAAATTTATCTGGACATTTCAGCAAGGTTTTTCGTAAAGTAATGAGCATTGAAGTTATATTTTATATCAGTTGTATTTTATCCACTAAGCCATGGAGTGAGGTATAATTAGTTTATCTGATAGTTTCACCTGTCGTAAGAGACAAGAAATACTAGACTTTTTGGATCATGTTTCTGTTGCTGCAATCTATACGTGAATGAGAGTATTCCATTCTATTAGTCTAGAGTCGAAAACTGGGGCGTGCGTGTCTTGAAGGGAATGAAAAAAATACGGTCACGTCAACGATGTGATTCAAACTACCTTTCTGTCGGTCATGAGATAGGCAGATTAGCCCTTTCTTCTATAATATGCACCCAGGTGCATGGAATTAAGAGATTCCATAGGCGGCCTAGTTAGTTCGATAAAATCTCGTTGCTTAATCGTTTTAGTTGAAAGCAGTAAATAAACAGTTTTCCTCACAGTTAATAACTTGAATAACATCTTATTTATGACTATTTAGCTGTTTATTTTGAATATGGTTAAGTAACAACTAAATAAATTGTCATTTAACCATTTTTTTTCGAGAAATTTCTGACTAAACTAAAACTAAACTCAGTGGCGCGACAGCCCGTAGAGGGCCACGGCCTACTGTGCCCATCTCAGTTTTCTTAACCTTGGGCTCTGGGGTGCAGGAGCAGATGTTCCTGTCAGGTGGTCAGCCGAACGCGGAAACCCCAGTGTTTAGTTCCCAAGCATGCTTGGTACTCATTTTTCGACCCACTGAAAGGATGAAAGGCTGAGACAACCTTGCCCGGCCCGAGGATTGAACCAGGGACCTGTGGCACGACAGCGCTAAGCGCTACCGCTCAGCCACCGGGCGTCAACAGTGACAACAGTGACTGATTTCTGACAGTGTTCTTAAATATTTGTGGATATAACTTACCACTATATTCGAGTATTTTCTTATGAAGTAAATAATTACGAGATGTATTGTTTATTGCAAAAGCAGTCATTTTTGAAAACATTTTACCCTACTTTAGAACTAGACAAGACATTCATCGGTCTATATTGAATCATCAACTATAATTCAGAAACAAGCAATAAGTCATAAGACATTTTTATAGAAATAAAGTATTAAGCACTACGCATTAATTTTCTTATAGAAAGGAAGATTAGTATTTAGATGAGTCCGTAAATCAAATTTAAAGCATTTCTTTTAAATAAAAGGGAAGGAAAAAAGAGAAAAAAGCAAAATAAAATGCGTTTGATTAGATTCCTTTTACAGTGATTCCAGTGATAACTATTGTTTTAACAACAGTATGTTTTATTTTTAATTTGTTATGCCAGTTCCAAACACATTATCTTCTTCTAGCTACCTAATACAAGCCAAACATGACACTATTTCTAATGCTAAACAAACCTTAGAATAAAGCATCAGGTTACGGAAGGTTTATTTGTATGAGGAGCACACAGATACAATATTTACCTAGTGATCTACTCTGACAAGCGAGATAAGTCCTGTCGAGTCAAAAAAAGTATGCTACATCAAAAACTCTCAAAGGTTCTCAGACTATGCCTCATATAACATGGTAGGTTTATTTCTTAGAGAGAGTGACCTACAAATTTTGCTGAATACAATTCGTTCTGAAAGGACATAAATTTTACAAGACAGCTCTTGAGATACAATAAAGAAACAATTCTTAGAAAGTAGCAGAAAGTATAAAAAAGGTACAAAGTATCTTCTTTATTTTGTAAGAGATCTTTATGTGATATAAGACTTATAAATAATGGCAAAATATAGTGTAATACAAGTTTTTAAATACTCGTAATATTTGTAATACGCAATCTGTTTCCTTTAAAGAATAAAGTAAGGCAAATAGTGATAACAAAGGAAAAAAGGAACTACGTATTTTTTTGAAAAAAAATATATGTCTTTAAAAATGTTATAGATGAAAATTACTTATAAAAATGTTTTATAATTAACCACCTTTAAACATGAACGGATGCGAAACTTTTCTGAACTTGATGTATCGTCACTAATCGAAATAACGTGATATTATTGCGAATTTTAAAAAATACACTACTTACCGACTTACTTACTTTTGGAATTTCATGTTTTACCTTTCAAATAACTTTTATTTATTCTCCTTCACACCCGACGAGTCTTGAAAATATGAGCCTGTTTTTGAGTGATTGAAAAATGTTGACTGTTAGTATTTCCATTTTATATATTTTTGAAGCGAATGAAGGTTTTAATTAAATAATATTTTACCGCTTCAGTTCCTTATGATTATTTATTTATTAAAAACACGTTTTGCTTAATCTAATAACATAAAGTTTCCCGGGAAATGAAAAATATGATATCAAATTTCTAAAAAAAATTGAATCACTTTAAATTTATTAATTTTATTGGTATATATCTTCAAGTTTTGTGTATTATTTCTTAGTGGTGTTCAGTACTAATTTATTGATTATTTTCATTTTTTTTTGCACTCGGTTAAAAGACCGGGTATTTAGATAGTCTACAGTAAAAGTAATTATTAATATAAAATATAAAGCTACGCCATAATTCTTTTAATACAACTTTTAACTTTTTTTTGTTGCTTGTTTTTGTTTGCTTTTCTTAACTTTCAACATAACATCAAATTTTACTACGATTTTTTAATTTTTGATAAATATATATTTTTTCTGAATTATATTTGTTTGATAAATAAAGGGATGGGTACTTAAGAATAAGTCTGTATATAAACTATATAATAATCCATATACTGTCTTTAGAGAAATGCATAAAAGTAAATTTAAAAATCTTTTAACGAAAGAATTAATGTATTATACTATCTCATCGAACTAGACAACATATTTTTTGTCTATCATCACATTTTCTATTCAAAGGAAGAAAAAAAAATATGTATCGGTAATTGAAGAACCATTTATGAATAATTTTTACAAATAAATATTGCTAAAAATAGATAAAAATCGATACATTTCTTTCAAAAGTATTGACTATTCTTTAACTTTGTCTTATAATGCAACCAGTCAATATTTTTCTTTTAAATTTGTTGTTTTAATTTGTGAAAATCATAAAATATCATTTACAAAATCTTCTCTTCAAAAACATACTTCAAAAATAAATGTTGGAGGAGCTTCAGCGTCATCTAATGTTAAAGACCTTGTTAAAGTAAATAAAAAATGTTGTAAAAGTTTATTTACGTGATATTTCTCACAGTATTGCCTTTCCCACTTAGAGAAATGAAATCATTAAGGGCAACTTAGAAAGTGGAAAAATTGATTTCTCCAATATTTCTCAGTAACAAATATTGTATAAAAACAGTAACAAATATTGTAGTTTCATATAGAAAGTAAAATATTTTTAGATTATTAATGCTTACAAAATATAAATGCTCTTACTTTATCTCAAAACCCAGAGATATTTTCAAACAAAATTTTAAAGTGCAGACTAACTGAAAAGTGCAGACTAACTTACTAAAACGTGAAGCGTGAGTCTAGTGTTTTGAAAGTATCTCACAACATGGAAAATCTTTCTCATTTGTCTACATACATAGATTTCTAACTATTTTTTTGATGATGTTAAAGCATTTTAGAAAGATTAACTTTATTCTCAACATTTTTTTAAAGGCTTAACTCAAAAGCATAAGTAATTCCTTAGTTTGAATTTAAATCTTCTTTCAATCTTATCCTTGAACTAATTATTTATTTGAGACATTTTCTATGAAAGTCATTTATCTTCTCAATCAAATTTCAGGGAGTTTTTATAAAGTTTAAAGTTAAATGTAATAAAAACAAAGACAGCAACAATGATATTACAGAATTTGAGGAAGATATAGACACTGGTGGTATTGTAAGCTGTCTAGAAGCTTTAAATGATATTTAATGGCTTGAAATCCTTCTTTTGTATTTTTAGAAGAAAGCATTAAATAATTAGCCATTATAGCAGAATGCAGTGTATAACAAAAACAAATGCTATCCAAATTTTAGAAAAATATATTTCTGATCGGTTATTTCTTCTGATAGATAAAAACGTTATTCACTGAATTAATTCCACTTAATAAATATTTTAAATAAAAACTAAATTTATGAACAATAAATTTAGAATTATCAATTTTCTGTAATCTTTTTTTAGTTTTATAAAATATTTTTCTTATTTGAATGTGATAAAATTTTAACATTTTATGAAAACGAAAAAATATTTTTTTTTTCGTATAAGATTTAAAAAGCAGATTTATGGATGCTATAAATCAAGTTTATTATTTTTAAAATTAAATATTAGTGGTGGAAAGTACTTAATATTCGTATTCTTACGTCTGATAACATAAAATTCAATAATTTCAACAAAAACTGATGTATTAATTTCATTATGATCCTACACAATCCGCTAATCAATATGCGATCCCTTAATCAAAGTCAAAGTTTAATATAATGAACATTCATTTCATATAATTACAAATGCCAAATTTACTTATTTATTCGGAAAAATGTTTACTAATTAAATGAATTAAATGTCTTATTCTGTTTCACTTTATTGTATATTTTTGAAACATCTATATAGAATGAATTATAATCTTATTTCTCTAAAATCAAAACGTGTTAAATTTAATTTGATAGAACTAACATTGATGATAGGCCGTTATAAGTTACAATCACACTTTTAAACAATACTTCATTTCTGTCTTATTTGAAAGAAATCGATTTATTATTAACTTAAATGGAAACATCAGTGTTTGTAATGCCTTTATCAGTCGTTGTATTAGACAAAGTTTAAGAAATCATTGAAACATGTTCAAACATATGAACTTCTTAATTCATTTTATAAAGGCAAAAGTTTCATTATCATGCATTTGTTATAAAAGCTGACAAATAAATTGATTTGAAATATTCTTTTAACACCATTTGTATGATACATTTTGTTCGTATTGTAGTTTGACAATATTTTATTCATAGAAAGTTATTTAAGGTGCACTCAGAAAGAAGCAAAAGTAAAATATTCTCGAAGATATTGCAAGATTTCTATTGATATTTAAAACTAACATATCATTTAGAACAGGGAAATATTTCTGCAGTTTTGAGAATCAATGAGACTTCAGTCACTGTTATCACCGAGTTCACATTTCTATCTAATTTATGACATGAATCAAAGATTACCGTAAAGTAACCTATATACTGGACATCTTTTTCAACGCATATGAGATTGATTTATTTTAAATTGAAAAGATTTCAACTTTTATTGAACCAAAATAAGTTGTAAAGATTTAATATGAATCAATATAATGATTATATTTAACCTTCAAGCAGCAAGTTGGGTGTTTTCGATTGACTTTTTGACGTTTCCCAGCTTTATGTTGAAAAAAACATTTGAAAATTAAACAATCAGCTATGCACAGTTTCAAAAAAATGAATATTATTTTTGATTAAAACAAATTAGCAAATCTTAAGTAAAAACAAACAAATTTTCGTTGATAAGTTGTGAAGTTCTACAGATTGATAGTATAGTAAAGAAAAATAGCAGAAAAAAAGCCTAGAGTACCTAAAAATGAAAACTAGCAACAGGATGTATTATAAACATTGCATCATTGTTTTCGGCAAATAATTAAAATACTAATTGGTTGGCTGTCTATGGAATTAAAACTGTGAAATTAATTTGCTAATTATTTATACATTTTAAAAATTATTTATTTTTAAGCATTTCCATTTTTCGAAATATATACATTCGGGTTTCGTATGCTTGGTGGAATTTTATAAAAAAGTCAACGCTTTGACAAATAAAGAAGATGTCATATCCAATATTGGATTCTAAGACGCAGAAAAAAGAAAAGAAAAAAAGATCAATACTGATTACTCCCAGACCACTGAATTGCAGTTACTTTTTATTTAAAGAAAAAGACATGATGTTACAACAAAGTAGTCCTTTAGAAAAATTTCAGTCAAGAAAAAAAAATTAGAAGCGAATCGAATGATGCCCTTTTCACTCTATCATCACCAAAGTATTGGCAGAGATCCATTAAAGTTCTGGATAAGAAAAAAACTCCATTTAAGATTAAAGCTCTAAAACACAAGCGATAAAATATTTTTCGAGATAGAAGAAATCAGCACCCCAGAAACATATCAACTTGCTAACAATTAATAGCATATTCTGCACCTTCCTATGAAAACATTTAAAAAAAATGTATTTATTCATAGTCAATTTGTTCACTGTACGATGAGCAGATTATGTAGTGAATTGAACAATTGTATGCAAATGTTATATTGCTTTTTTGAAAACATTATAGAGCATATATGGTGTATTTCTACAAAAATAAAATATCTAAACTGCTTTAATGGTAATGGAAAACTTTTTATACACCATACAGGCTCTTTATAAACTATTAGAGTGTTTTTAAAATTTAAATTTTCCGACAAGATTTATTCTGATTTTAAAAAGAATGGAAGTTACTAAACTAGCTATTGAACATTAAGTACTTGCTTAAATAAGAAAACAAGTTTATTGAATATCCAAGAGCGAAAATGATTCAGAAAATTGCCATGCTAAAAAGCATACGGTCCTTGTTGCAATGTATAGATGTAAATGCAAAGTACAGAATGGTGTAAGGTAGTAAATATAGTGTAATGCGATTTATAAACAAATAATTAAGAGCAGAAATACACCATGCTTTTGAAATGAAATAAAACAAACTAAATAAGTTCAGAGGAGAAAGCACCGATTCCAAAATTTTGATAATAAAGCAAATAAGCTTTGTATACTTGATGATACTAAGTGTTACGTTTAAAGTAATAAATCAGGTTATTATTATTACTAACATGTCAATATTTAAAATAACAGCTTCTTTTGGTCAAAATGAGAAATATATAGCATATTATTCACTTGTGATAAAACGGTTTATACAGCATTGGGATATGGGTGTGCCTCTTTGTATAAGTTTTACGGTAAAAGTGATAAATACAGTTATTATTAATACTAACCAGTCAAAATTAATAATAACCGTTTCTTTCGGTCAAAGTGTAAACTAAAAGTGGAGATTTCCGTATCGTGATCTGTGTCAGAATAATCGCCAAATCTTGGAAACTTCCGGGCAGTAGCCCGGAAAAAAAGAAGAAAAAAAAGGGACCAACTCGAAAGGTATAAATTGCAGCCACCCCCGGACAAAGGTCTACAAGTTTTTCCCACCAGTTTAAAATCAATTTGACGCTTTGGTGAAAGCAGTTGGTGTTGCAGGTCACGATACGAAAATATTCCCGAAAAACACGAAATAATGACACCGATCGAATTTCTTGGGCTGTTATTAATAATAATCTGTTAATACAAAAAAAAAAGACAAATTATCTTTACTTATGAAATCTTTACCAAATAACCAAAGTAAGCGACCACACTGTAACACAAAATTTTGGACCAAATTACCATTACCGGACTATTTAAAGTTCATTTTTACCGTAATTTTTAATGTAATATTTAATTAATTAGAGTTATTCAGTGTTTTTACGGTAATTATTACTGTAAAATTACGGTTCATCCGATTTTTTCCTTTACATGTTCCGGTAGAAAATGGATTTAACTGTAAAAAGTAGGGGAGAGTGGGGTCAATTGTAACAGGGTACGATTGTAACAGAGCAAAAATTTCGAGTGTCGGGTNCCATGTTTTTGAAATGAAATAAAACAAACTAAATAAGTTCAGAGGAGAAGACACCGATTCCAAAATTTTGATAATAAAGCAAATAAGCTTTGTATACTTGATGATACTAAGTGTTACGTTTAAAGTAATAAATCAGGTTATTATTATTACTAGCTGGTCAATATTAATAATAACAGCTTCTTTTGGTCAAAATGAGAAATGTAGCAAATTATTCACTTTGACAGGTTATTATTAAAAAATAAATAATGAGGTTTGGTCTGTGTGATAAAACGGTTTATATAGCATTGGGATATGGGTGTGCCTCTTTGTACAAGTTTTACGGTTAAAGTGATAAATCCAGTTATTATTAATACTAACCAGTCAAAATTAATAATAACCGTTTCTTTTGGTCAAAGTGTAAACTAAAAGTGGAGATTTCCGTATCGTGATCTGTGGCAGAATAATCATCTAGTCTTGGAAACTTCCAGGCAGCTCCCGGAAAAAAAAGAACAAAAAAAAAAAGGGACCAACTCGAAAGTTATAAATCGCAGCCACCCCCGACCAGAGGTCTACAAGTTTTTCTCCCCAGTTTAAAATCAATTTTACGCTTTGGTGAAAGCAGTTTGCGTTGCAGGTCACGATACAAAAATATTTCCGAAAAACGCGAAATTACGATATTGTTCGAATTTCTAGGACTGTTATTAATAATAATTTGTCAATACAAAAAAAGTTATCTTTAGTTATTAAAACCTTACCTAGTAACCAAAATAAGCGATCATAATGTAACACAAAATTTTGGACCAAATTACCATTACCGGACTATTTAAAGTTCAATTTTACCGCAATTTTCAATGTAATATTTAATTAAATAGAGTTATTCAGTGTTTTTACGGTGATTAATACTGTAAAATTACGGTTCATCAGATTTTTTCCTTTACATGTTCCGGCAAAAAATGGATTTCACTGTAAAAAGTATCGTATTTTTTACCGTAATTTGAACCGAATTTTTTTACAGTGCACCAACTGCAAATTATATTGCTTTATATCGGTCACGCAGACGAGTCGTTAGAAAATTCCTCGCACTTTTCTTACGTCAGAAAACTTAATTCAATCAGGCATCGGGATTGTCATATGCAACCACATGCATTAGTGTATCTTTATCGGAACATTGCTACTAACACGGAAAGGAAGAGTAAATAAGTGAATTAAAATAGTGACTTTTCATCTTGTACAGAAAAAGTGACCTTCAATATAAAACACTATGACTCGAAACCCAACATTGTGTTGGGAAAGTTCTTTTTCATTTGGAAACTTTTACTTTATTTACAGTAGTAACCGTTAATAGTCAAACACTGTGCAAATTTATATGTAGAAACATCATTATTGTTTTCGTTTACAAATATAAAAAGTTGTTTTTAGTTACCAAAACTTACGATTATTCTCTATGTTTTGAAATTTACTTTTGCCCTTATAACTATGAAATCTTAAATTAAAAATTAATTAAATTCGATAGAATAATTTTTTTTTGTAAAAGTCCTATTTAAGCTAACCAAACATTCAGTCACATTCAAATTGAATTATTTATAAATGAAAAGATTATGGTGCGTTGAATGAAGATTTTATTTTCTTCAGTTACGTAAGACATTAGAAAAAGAAAAATTTGAAAAGATTCAATTAAGATTGCATATTCAAACATTTCTATGATTCATTCGCATTGTGACATAAATTTAATCTTATTCAGTGTTCAATAAATATAAGCATAGCATAAATTCAACATGGCAAAATGAATAATTTATTTTATATATATTTTATTTATCACATTTCTTTAGAGATTTTCTTATAAAACTCTTCAACTTAAAAGAAAACTTGCATGGGAATAAACAGTGCATTATTCTAGTAAGCAAACAAAACTTTTGGAATAACCTTTAGAGTTTAAATATTTTACCATTTCACTCTGCTTAGATGCACCATATTTGCTTGGAGCTACAAACGTTTTATTTCCGTTAGAGATTTTGTTTGTGTTAAATCTATGACCTTAAACATTTCTTATCTATTTTCTTTTCAATACATCAAGCATAAATTGCTCAAAAACAATAATATACTGCATGACTCAAGAATTTTTTTGGCTGGTCAATATTATGTATGAAGTATATACTAAATGCATAAATGTTTAAATAAACTATCACTCATTTTATATTATTTCCCACAAAACATTTATATTGAAAACGTTAGATTAAGAATTTGAATTATTTAGTTAAGTACTGAGTTATTTGGTTTTTCTAAGAAAATTGAGTTTAGAGTGTGTAGCAGATTTTGTTTTCGGAGAAAACTGAATACCGAAATAATAATTTTGATGGCATAGCAGAAAAAATTGATAGATTAATTTTCTTTTCATAAATAAATTTATTTTCTAATACTCTGTTTAGAAGCTTTAAAAATAGAAGATTATTTAACATAGTATTCATACCAAATTTTTAAGTCATAATTTTTATTAATTATCAACTAACGTTTTTGATCCTTGACGTTTTGATTGACTAAATGCACAAAATAGGCAAAAATATAAAAAAAAAAGGGAAATGGGTAATTGAGTGGAATGTATAATTCAAATTTTCAAAGTTTTTCAAGGTTTTCGTTTAAAAAAAAAAACAGATTTGAGGAAGATTACCTAGATTCGTTAAATGCTAAGATATTTTAAGGTAACATACTTCGCAATAGCGGGTCATACTTCGATAGTGGGAAATTTTTAGTATCTATTACTACCAAAAACTTCATTTAAGGAAGGTAACTAAAATGTCTAAATTTTTACCTCTACTAACTCTGAAAAAAATACCACAAAAATTTGAAATTGAAAAAAATTAAAATTAAACGTTTTAAAAACAACTATTGCCTTATACTCCTACCTATATATTTCAATCTTTAGATCATTGCTGCCTATCTATCTATCTATCTATCTATCTCGAACGAGTTATCATTGCTCCCGTTCTTCTATTTCTATTTTCGTTGTTTTTGGTCACTTTACTTGTTTCATACTTTCAAACTAATAATGACATGTTTTTGAGTATTTTGGTGTTCTAATAAGTCAATTTAATTAATTGACTTAATTTAATTAATTGACTTATTAGCTTTAAATTATATCGTTTAACTGTTGGCGATCGCAATAAAAAACGACACAAAGTATGTTTGCATAGAATTGGAATTGATAAATGAAATCTGAACTGAAATAGCAGATTATGTGAGGAAAGCTTAAAAATAATTTATTTATTCATCTGTTTCAAATTTTACATGATATTATTCATTTATTATTTAGAGCATATGTTTCACTTTTTTTTCAAATTACAGATTCAACAATCCTTTTGCATAAAATATATTAACCTGAAAAAAATTAAAGTAGACTAAAAATTTTGTTTTTAACTTAAATATTTTTTTCCTCAGAAATCTTTAAAAAGGATTTTAATAGCATTAATGCATGAGTGTTTTTGTTGCCAGAATAAAAATGTTGTAATAAAATAAAAATGATTTTTTTCAATATTACAGATTATATATTAAAATAAAAAATTTACAATAGAAATAAAATAATATAATAATCAAATAATATAACACAATCATTGCAGATCTACAGAAATTAAATAGTTTTTATTCTTATTTTTGTAATACTGATAAGATTATGATAAGATAATACAATTAAAGATAAGATAATACAATTAAAGACAAATGTTTTTGAAAAAATGTTAAGTTCTTCCAAAAATATTAATGCTGTTTAATTGAATTCATTAACTTAGTTCTTATAACATCTCTTATGTCCAAATTGAAAAACACATTTTTATTTAATTTAGTATATTTTAAAAGTTAAACAGGAATTTAAAATATTTTTCGATTCTTTTTTATTTGCACATAAATTTTCAGTTAAAATTTCCTTTTAAATTTAATTAATTGTACTTAAAGTTTTATCTGTTATTTATTATACAGGATCAAATAAAAGTTGGGGAATAAAAAATTAAGGATAAAAAAGATTTGAACTGTTGAGAAAGAAAAACTTTGAAGACAGTTAACAATGTCCATAATCATTTAAATCGCAAATCATACTAAAGATCTGTCATATAAAAGACAATATGAGAAAGTTTTTACTCATAAATAAGGTATTATTTTCACTGAATAGAAAAAAATAAAATACATAATTTCAGTAAAAAAAAAGAATAAAAAGATTTGACAGTAGATATTTAAATTTTCTTCAACTATATAAAAATATTAATCAATAAAAAATGGCTTTTAAGTATAGAATATCCGTATCCCTACATTAAGAGTTGTGGTCATACGAGAATGTAATTAGTCCTTCGTTTTTTTTTTTTTTTTTTTTTTTTTTTTTTTTTTTTTTTTTTTTTTTTTTTTTTTTNTTTTTTTTTTTTTTTTTTTTTTTGATGTTTTGCTCAAGCTTAAAATCGGTGTATTTATTCAAAGTCATTAGGAAAGTCATTATCATTTAAGCAAATTATTAATAAATTTAAATTTCCTGTATGATTTATATATAGTTAAGAGACTACGTAGAAGTCTTTTTTTAATACGTTAACTCTAAGTAGATTGAATAGTAAAAATTCCGTTACTAATGCATTTTGAAAGCTTCGTGAGAGGTCATTACATAATAAAAAAATTAAGTCTGCTAAGTGCTTCTAATGAAACATTGGTATTATATTTGAAAAACAAATTTAATTGGTTTTTATTTGTAATAGTTAATCCATAAGTAGGTTTAATATTAAACGTATCCAAACCAAGGATTTTTGAAATCATAGTAATGAAATCTAAGAACATGGTGAAGAACGTTACTCTTTAATTGAAGATAAAAGCAAACGGACGTTTTTTACTGGCACCTAAAATAAAAATGTTGCCAATGTCACCAACGTATTTTAAAGTGTTGTGGGGGTGGAGTTATCGACCTCGCCAACCATCATCTATCAAAAGGTACCTCGTGATTGAATCAATTTAGCATGTCTTATATACCAGAGAATTGATGTTTTAATATTCGTAGTTGTAGTTACGCCATGGTGTCATCACGTTTCTCAAACACATATTGATAAAAAAAAATATATTCTATTCCATTGAAAGAGTCATGGTTGCTCAGGGTATAGTGTGATTGCCTCCAAATGAGGTGACCTGGGTTGGCCGAATCAAATTCTGCACTCTGCTCGCTCCGACCAGAGTGAAAAATTTGAGATAAAATATCCTCAGTGGTAGTTCCCTTGCAGTCAGGTAAAACATGGAAATTCTTCGTAGTTTTCCTCTCCGTGTAACGCAAATGCGGGTTAGTTACATAAAAATGTCCACCACGAAAGCAAATTTCTCCCGATACTTGATACAGAAGTTCCCTTGTTTTTCTGAATTGGGTTCAAAATTACAAGGATTACGGAGTTGAACATTAATAGTCGTCAACTGGGAAGTGGATCAGCTCTTCCCCGCTGGTCATAATATGTAAAATTAAAGTAAATTTGCAAATTTCATTGAAAAATCAACTAACACTAAGGTTTTAAATAAATAATTAAAACAAACAAGTACTTTTTTTCACGTTTAGTACCTTTTTTCATGCAAATAGTGTAAGAAACTGAATTAGCAAACGAAAAAGAAAAGAAACCAATACTATTAAATTTTTGTTTTATTTTATACCAATTTCCTATTATCAGAGAATAACCCTAGTGTACTGATAACATAATTAGTCTTTGAAATAATTAGAAATGAGGAAAATCCAGTTCAAGTGCAATTCATCTCTGATAACAACTTGCTATAAAAGGGAGAAAGCTCCAAGAATTAAATATTTTTTTAAATATGTTTTTTTTTTTTTGGTAGATTCCTTAAGAAACTAGTTAAACGTTGAACTTTTAAATCACTACTTTATGTTTACTATTTTAGTTGCTACCTAATAAACCATATTTACGTTCAAGTTTAACTATTTTATCGTGCAATCAAGTTTAAGATATAGAATTATGTCACACATATTAGCAACATAATACATTTGCTGTTCCATATGCTGCAAAATATCTAACAGTGTACTGTATTTTTGCTTTAACTTATATCTATGAATATAATTTAGTCAAAGTAGAACAATCTTGAAGGATCCTTTTATTTAATAACCAAGCCTTTTCATAAAAGAAATGTACTTATCTTATATTTCTCGAGCAAACTAGCAAAATTGGACTTATTATAACGCATAGAGATTTAATGTGATTTTTTTTAATGTAAGCCAAAGCGAAAACCGTTAAACTACGATTCCTTTAGAAGTGCAAGAATTGAAGAGGGGTAAAGCTCTCTCGTGATTGGCTTATCTCATTGCAAGCATTCAATCAAAGCCACGGATAAATTGTAACATCCGTACTAAAGCTGAAGTAGAATCGACAATTTATCAGATAATTCCGCTTGGGTCACGATATCGGTTGTTAAATTTCAGTTTAAATCAAAATGCAATTAGAAACGTGCGAGAATTAAGCAAAGAATCTTACTCGACAAATCAGTCAATATCATTATTTAAATGCTGTTAGTTTCCTCCACCAGACACATGTTACTTTGTTAAGGGTTATAGATTCAAATATCTTTAGGATTTGATTAATTTTTTAAAATTAATTTTGAATATTGCTCATAAAACGCTACAGAGACAATTTACAAATTATACTCAACAAAATTTATATGATCTCTCGTTAAACTAATAAACTATAACACTAATCATTATTATTTAATTTTAATTTAAATTTTGGTCATTTAAAAATATTAAAAATACTTTATTTTTAACTTAATTTAACTTGTTTACCCATTCTGGTTGAAATTTCTCGGAAAACTGGTTAAATAACCATATACCATATTCAAACAAAGGAGTCAAAATAATCATAAATAAGACGGTATGAAAACTATGAACTGTGAGAAAAACTGTTTATTAACTGCTTGCACCAAACACTGTTAAACAGTCATAACTTCATCGCACCAACTAGGCCCTCCTAATGAATGAGCATAGTTCTTTGGTTACATATTGTAGTCGAGAATGCTAATTTGTCAATCTTTTGACAGACAGAACTGGAGTTCAAATCCTAGCTTTAGCACCACAACATTTCCTCCATCCCCTTCAACCCATAAAGAGTTTCCGTTGTCCTACACTTCCCGGTTTGTGACCCTGGGTAATTAGAATACGTCACTTTCATTCAAGCATAGATGATAGCACATAATGCTTAACACAAAAAATTATACTATTACCCATCTCTTATGATAGGTGAAACAATCAGATAAATAAATTAAATCTCATTCCATGGTCCATTTAATAAAACACAACTCAACCACAACTTATCTTCACTGTCCTTTAAATAACGAAATGCCTAGTTCTAGTGTGCAGTAAAATTTCACTTTTACGGTTTTTAACATACTGATTGTAAATAGTTAAAAAACCGTATAGTTTTGAATTTATGTTAATTAACAATACTAGTTACCAACATGTTCCCAATCGTAAATGTAAAAAATGTTGTTCATCGTAGACTTTAGATTGGAAAGTTATGGTATTTTAATAACCGGCCGCGTGGACAGACTGCTGCTGATGTATTTACCGCAATTTTTTAATCAAAATTTTAATAATCTATTATTCTATACTATCTATGTCTATTATTCTATACTATATTACTCGATTATTCTATACTATATTATTCTATAATAGTCTATACTATCTATTATAATATTGCATTAAACTTTATAGGAAAACGAATTTTAAAAAAACTTATTTAAATGTGCATAACTTTATTAATAATTATTGCATCGTACTGGGGCTTCTATTTTGTTTGCTTTATTGTGAATATATGTTCATTATTAATCACTAATATCGATTATAAACACTACCTAACTGAATTTTAGCTATTATAATGGTTGTAACTCTTCCTTTAATACGATGCTTTCTAGATAAAAAGTTTCTTTTGATATCATATTAATGTTGCAAGTGAATTTATTTATTTATTTATGTTTGAAGTTCATATGCATTCAAGCCTTTACCATATCTTCAAATGCATATAACTCTATAAATTATAAACATACTGCAAAAGTGTGTCTGCATTGCAATGCATTTCGTATTGATAATTGATATTAGTCTTTAAAAATGTTTCTTTATGTTTGCTAATAGCTTTATAATTAATGTAGTTACATTATGCATCATATACTAAAAGTTAGCTGCTAAATGTGTTGTTCTACTCAACTCGATTTTTTTTGCAATAGGTTTTTCAGCATATAAATTTTTGCCATGGCTTTGGCTTTGTTGTTCATTATTACATTGTTTTTAGACTGTTCATGCTGTTTATTATCGTGTTGTGGACTATTTTTGCTCTTGGCTACATTTCATTATATTTTAGACTTATTTCCAATTAAAAAAAGTATATATATGCAATCTCCACAAGAGGTCATTAAATGACTTTGATACTATATGAGTTTTACGAAACCCAATGCTGCAATATATCTCGAAATTTTGACTAATAATCTTGATTAAATTGCATATATATTGAATATAAAGTTATAAACTAAAAGAAGACTGATTATTTTAATTAATTTGAGTCGTTTCCTATTAATATTAAATTGAAAGTTGAAAGATCTAGGTGGCTCTTTTTATTAAAACTCAGTTTAGTTTATTTTCTATATCTAACGTCTTATTTCACTCTCATAGACGTTAATCGGTTCATTAGCTTTTAAAGTTTAAAAAGGTGAAATTTGCTGCACTTTTCCTTAATTATAAGATAATCAAATAAACAGTTAAACAAAACTCAGTGCAACAATTTTTATTCAAGTATTTTCTTTTCACCTTATATCTTATATTGCCCAAGCATTTGTCTNTAAGTAGATTGAATAGTAAAAATTCCGTTACTAATGCATTTTGAAAGTTTCGTGAGTGTTCATTACATAATAAAAAAAATTAAGTCAGCTAAGTGCTTCTAATAAAACATTGGTATTATATTTGAAAAACATATTCAATTGGTTTTTATTTGTAATAGTTAATCCATAAGTAGGTTTAATATTAAACGTATTCAAACCAAGGATTTTTGAAATCATGGTAATGAAATCTAAGAACATGGTGAAGAACGTTACTCTTTATTTGAAGATAAAAGCAAACGGACGTTTTTTACTGGCACCTAAAATGAAAATGTTGCCAATGTCACCAACGTATTTTAAAGTGTTGTGGGGGTGGAGTTATCGACCATGCCAACCATCATCTATCAAAAGGTACCTCGTGATTGAATCATTTTAGCATGTCTTATATACCAGTGAATTGATGTTTTAATATTCGTAGTGGTAGTTATGCCACATTATTCCCTCACAGAATTTTATCAGAAATAGAAATTGATTAATGGTTTCCACTTAGTTGCTGTACTTGCGAAAGATCGGGAGAGCTGGAATTAAGATCACCGGGTTTTTGAGTGCTGAATGTGAGAGGTGTATTAACTTCACAGACGTGGTCGCTACTGTGTTGCCTTTAGCTGTCGAGTGTATGCTGGCCGACGTTGTGAGTATGTTCGAGACGAGACTGAGCAGCAGAGTGAGGAGGTGGATGATGCCGCTATCACAAGTAGCAAGTCAAATGTTTAATGTGTATCATCCAACAAAGTAGGCGTTACAGTCAAGTTATTTTGCGAAGAGGGAGTTACTGCGTGTTCTAATCACGTCCGGAGGTCACTAGTTTCGGGGGCGGAGTTATCGACCATGCCAGCCATCATCTATCAAAAGGTACCTCGTGATTGAATCAATTTAGCACGTCTTATATACCAGTGAATTGATGTTTTAATATTCGTAGTGGTAGTTACGCCACAGTGTCATCATGTTTCTCAAACGCATAATAAAAAAAAATTATTCTATTCCATTTAAAGAGTCATGGTTGCTCAGGGTATAGTGTGATCGCCTCCAAATGAGGTGACCCGGGTTGGTCGAATCAAATTTTGCACTCTGCTCTCTCCGACCAGAGTGAAAAATTTGAGATAAAATATTCTCAGTGGTAGTTCCTTTGCCGACAGGTAAAACATGGAAATTTTTCGTGGTTTTCCTCTCCGTGTAACGCAAATGTGGGTTAGTTGCAAAAAAATGTCCTCCGCGAAAGCAAATTTCTTCCGATACTTGATACAGGAGTTCCCTTGTTTTCTGAATTGGGTTCAAAATTACAAGGTTTACGGAGTTGAACATTGATAGTCGTCAACAGGGAGGTGGATCAGCTCTTCCCCGCTGGTCATAATATGTAAAATTAAAGCAAATTTATAAATTTCATTGAAAAATCAACTAACACTAAGGTTTTAAAGAACTAATTAAAGCAAACAAGTAATTTTTTTCACGTTTAGTACCTTTTTTCATGCAAATAGTGCAAAAAACTGAATTAGCAAACAAAAAAGGAAAGAAACTAAAACTATTACATTTGTGTTTTATTTTATACCAATTTCCTATTATCAGAGAATAACCCACAAAGTGTACTGATAACATAATTAGTCTTTGAAATAATTAGAAATGAGGAAAATCCAGTACAAGTGCAATTCATCTCTGATAACAACTTGCTATAAAAGGGAGAAAGCTCCAACACTTAAATATTTTTTTAAATATGCCTTTTTTGGTAGATTCTTGAAGAAACCGGTTAAACGTTGACCTTTTAAATCACTACTTTATGTTTACTATTTTAGCTGTTACCTAATAAACCATATTTACGTTCAAGTTTAACTATTTTATCGTGCAATCAAGTTTAAGATATACAATTATGTCGCACATATTAGCAGCATAATACATTTGTTGTACCATATGATGCGAAATATATAACAGTGTATTGTTTTTGCCTTAACTTATATCTATGAATATAATTTATTCAAAGAAGAACAATATTGAAAGATCCTCTTATTTAATATGTAACTAAGCCTTTTCATAAAAGAAATATACTTATCTTATATTGCCCAAGCATTTGTCTAGCAAAATTGAACTTATTATAACGCATAGAGATTTAATGTGATTTTTTTTAATGTAGGCCAAAGCGAAAACGGTTAAACTTCAATTCCTTCAGAAGTGCCAGAATTGACGAGGGGTAAAGCTCTCTCCTGATTGCCTTATCTCATTGCAAGCATTCAATCAAAGCCACGGATAAATTGCAACATCCGTACTAAAGCTGAAGTAGAATCGACAATTTATCAGATAATTCCACTTGGGTCACGATATCGGTTGTTGAATTTCAGTTTAAATCAAAATGCAATTAGAAGCGTACGAGAATTAAACAAAGAATCTTATTCGACAAATCAGTCAATATCAGTAATTAAATGCTGTTAGTTTCCTCACCAGTCACATGTTACTTTGTTAAGGGTTATAAATTTAAATATCTTTAGGATTTCATTAATTTTTTAAAATTAGTTTTGAATATTGCTCAAAAAACGCTACCGAGATAATTTATAAATTATTCTCAACAAAGTTTATATGATCTCTCGTTAAACTAATAAACTATAACATTAATCATTATTATTTAATTTTAATTTATATTTCGGTCGTTTAAAAATATTTTTTTTTTATTTCCAATGAGCTGCACAAGTGCGCACACATGAACAGATCTAGTGCGTTCTCCAGAAGTGGTATTCACTCTTTCAGGACCACCACAATGGGTGAGATACAGTTGGCCATGTTAATTTGGACGTCTAGTTTCTGCCACACTAAATGGCAGCACCGAGACTCTTATTTGGATGCTAAAGTGCACTAGGAATTTAATTTTGCCGGAAATGCCAAGAGCCAATAAGGCACTCCAGGGACCTTTTACATGCCGCATAATCATATGACATGGCCGCTGAGGATTTTCTGCAACCCGAAAGTCCGGTGCCTGGGCCGGGAATCGAACCCGTAGACTTGGGCTCAGATGGCCGACGACAAACCAACTGCACCACCCAGTCACTCGTTTAAAAATATAAAAAATACTTTATTTTTAACTTAATTTAACTTGTTTACCTATTCTGTTTGAAATTTCTCGGAAAACTGATTAAATAACCATATACCATATTCAAACAGAAGAATCAAACAATCATAAATAAGACGATATACAAACTATGAACTGTGAGAGAAAAACTATTTATTAACTGCTAACATCCAATACTGTTATGCAATCATAACTTTATCGTACCAACTAGGCCCACCTAAAGAACGCACATAGTTCCTTGCAGCTAGTTGCATATTGCAGCCGAGAATGCTAATCTGTCAATCTTATGACAGACGGAACTGGAGTTTAAATCCTAGCATTAACACCACTACATTTCCTCCATTCCCTTCAACCCATGAAGAGTTTCCGTTGTCCTACACTTCCCAGTTTCTGACCCTATGTAAGTAGAATACGTTACTTTCATTGAAGCGTAGATGATAGCACATAATTCGTAACACCAAAAATTCTAATAGTGCCCATCTATTACGATAGGTGAAACAATCAGATAAATAAATTAAATCATATTCCATGGTTCATTTAATGAAACACAACTCAACCACAACTTAACTTCACTCTCCATTAAATAACGAAAAGCCGAGATCAAATAGTAAAATTTCATTTTTACTGTTTTTAACATACTGATTGTAAATAATTAAAAAAACCGTATAGTTTAAAATTTATGGTTAATTAACCGTACTAGTTGCAACCATGTTCACAACCGTAAATGTAAAAAATGTTGTTCACCGTAAACTTTAGATTGGAAAATTATGGTATTTTAATAACCGGTAGCTTGGGCAGACTGCTGCTGATTAATTAACCGCAATTTTTGAATGAAAATTTTAATTGTCTGGTGAAAAGTTTGGAAGATAACTAAAACAAATAAAAATAGAAAATGGGATAAAGATAACACTATTAAATTTACTGACATTAAAAAGCAAGTAAAACATTTTTACCTGCTTTTCCATGCAAAAAATAATTTTTACTGAGTATGTATTATTATTTTATTTAATACGGGTCGGCCATTTTGGTTGAATTAGCATATTTGAGATCACCTGTCTTAGAATATGAAAATTTAATCATTAGATCAAAAGTTAATCAGGGCGATCCATTTTTTTACGTACTGTACATTTAAGTATCTATTTAATCTTATTATTATTATTATGATTATTAATTACTAGTATCGATTATAAGCACTGCCTGACTGATTTTTAACTATTATAATGGTTGTAACTCTTCCTTTATTACGATGTTTTCCAGATAAAAATTTCCTTTTGCTACCATATTAATGCTGTAAGTGAATTTATACATTTATGATTGAAGTTTATATGTTATAACTCTATAGATTATAAGCATACTGCAATAGTATGTTTGTATTGCAGTGCATTTTGTATAGATAATTAATATAGATCTTTAAAAATGCTTTTATATGTTTCCTAATTGCTTCATAATTAATGTAGTTATAATATGTGTCATGTACTGAAAGTTTACTGTTTAAAGTGTGGTTCTATTCAACTCGATTTAATTTCTGTTATAGGTTTTTCAGCATACAAACTTTTGCCTTAACTTTGGCCTTGTTGTTCATTATTATATTATTTTGGGACTGTTTATATTGTTTATTGTTTTGTGGACTCTTTTTGTTGTATATTAGTCCGTATGGATAATGAATAAAGAGCAATTATCAGAAACTAAAATCAATTTAAATCGACTAAAATTATTATATAATCCATTCAAATGATACTAGTTATACACGTGCATTTTATATTTCATCCATATTGTATTAAATTGCATTAAATGTATTAAAGTTTATATCTAAAATTAAAATAACTACTCTATGAGACTAATTCGACCACTAAACACTGTCTACATGCAATATTCCCGACACTGACCAACGCTCCCAATAATCTATTTTTGCTTATAACTCCTTTAATATTTTTTGAGGGGGAATTTGTCATAGAGAACACTGTTCCATGTTTTTTTACACAATGACATATTATGCACCATAGCCTTTTTTACAAGTTTTGGCTACGTTTCATTAAATTTTAGACTTATTTCAAATTAAAAAAAGTATATATATACAATCTCCACAAGAGGTCATTAAATTACTTTGAAACCATGTGAGTTTTAAGAACCCCATTGTTGCAATATATCTCGAAATTTCGACTAATAATCTTGATTAAATTGTTTATATATTAAATATAAAATTATAAACTAAAAAAAGACTGATTATTTTAATTAATTTGAGCCGTTTTCTATTTATTTTAAATTGAAAGTTGAAAGGTGCCTCTTTTTATTAAAACTCAGTTTAGTTTATTTTCTATATTTAACGTCTTATTTCACTCTCATAAACGTTAATCGGTTCATCAGCTTTTAAAGTTTAAAATGGTGAAATTTGCTGCACTTTTCCTTAATTATAAGATAATCAAATAAACAGTTAAACAAAACTCAGTGCAACAATTTTTATTCAAGTATTTTCTTTTCACCTTATGTGTATGATTTTACTATGGATACAGGTTAAGCAAAATAGTCGTTCTTCTTTTTTTTCTTTATATAACTCAAAATCAAAATTGTATTTTGTTTGAAGAAACTATTTTCTTCTGTTTAGCAGGATAAACCTGGTAAGATGAACACTACCAATTTGGCAGAGGGAACCGCGTAAGAGAAAGTCTATCAATTTAACAGGATTTCCTTGCCTATACTACAAAGAAAGTATATAAATTTATCAGGATTCCCCTGTATATACGCCCGATAAAAATGCAGTGAAAGTCGTGGATTTTTTTTCACTCTGTCATCTTCTAAGATTGCAAATCACTTGACGGAATGTTATTCATCCTCCATTTTAGATGAAATTCTAATAAAAAAGAATTTATGAATTACTTTTCTTTCCAAAAAATATTTTAAAAGAAATTTAAGCAATTGAAAGGAAGCGCAATTGAGACACTTTTTGTTTTAAGCAAAAAAGTGATAATTTACTAGAGAATTGAGTTTAATGATTATTCATAATTACTTCATAAATATAATTCGTTTTGATTTATATGAAATATGAATAAAATGAAAAGAAAATATGAAATGTGAAATCATATATAAAATCTGAATTTCGCATTTTAAAATTCAACTTTTGGACAAATTATATTATATAACTATATAAAATCTCGGTTGTATTTTTGTTTTTGACCAAAAAAAAAATTCTTTTTATTAGAAACTTGTCTAAACAAATGAAGGATATATAAAATTCACACTAGTGATTAAAAACATGTTTAAATGTTGATAGAATAAATAATTTAAGAATTTCTTTAATAGGTCCGCATTAATTTCTACTGGAGTATTATGGAAAAACTGTGATGTATCCGAAAAATCTGTATTAGTTAACATGATTCACTTTGCTGTTTTACAGTAAAATTCTGTTCTTTGCGAAAAAGTTTCCGTTGGTTAACAGGATTTCTCTTCCGGTACTACAAAGAAATTCTGTTTTTTTCTTCTTTCTTTCTTTTTTCCATACAAAAAGTCTATCATGATTAGTTTAGTTGCTCGGTCTGTAGAAAGAGAAATTCTGTTTTTCAACAGATATATCTCTATTGGTTAACATGATCCGCACATCTGTACTAAAGAGAAGTTCTATCTCTTATAGAAAAATTCTGTATTTTTAGCAGAATTCCTCAGTCTATTATACAGAGAAAATCTGCGCAGGATATTGTGTTTTCTCTGTCTATACTACGGAGAAACTCTGTAGCATACAAATAAAAAGTCTGTATTAATTAAAAAGATTGTCTCTTTAAATTTTTACAACAGAGGAAAACTTTCAGAATATCTGGCAGAATTTTCCTTTAAATCTAAATTATATTATTTACTAATTTTTTAAAGAGCGTATACATATTAATATACAAAAATACGTCTGTGAATTTTAATATACACCATGTACGTAACTTTCAATAAAATAAGATAAAATTTATCATTTCTAAGTCTTTTTTTTTTTAAATAGGTATAAAGTTACAATATCGTTGGCGGTTTTGTAAATAACCAAAATATATTTTGTCAATTTGAAATAATAAATCATCAAACAACTTATCGTTATATAACCCCAAAATAACTTGTATGTATCCTATATATATATATATAACTTGAATA